>NC_136357.1:17365000-17697500 GCF_037039965.1 Doryrhamphus excisus | reverse complement strand
TAGTGTAGAGGTTTGGAGTTGTTCAGAGATGATGAACATATTAGAAGATCAAGGGCTGATGCTCTGTATAATTGTGATGATAGTCGTGGTATTAAGTATGGATTAAAGTAGATTGGACCCCCTCTGAAGACCACTGTTGTCTTTGTTTATATTGGAGGAAGACCTTTGGGACTTGATCAGTTTAAAAGGATCTTGCAGGCTGAAGACGTATGAGCACCCCTGGATTAGACATGCTGAAGGAACATATACTCTGACATACTGTACTAACCTTCATTGATACTAGTACTAGTATCTCATCATTACGCCAATATGGGCATCCCCACTTCTAAGTATTCACTTCTAGTGTTGTTTCAAGATGAGCCGAGTGGCATGATGTGAAATAATGAGTCTTTTGGAGTTGAAACAGACATTTCTTTGGTGCCCTCTTTCATGTGGACCACAAGGCTGACCCACCGCCCTCCCACTTCCTCTGAGGAGTCAGTTGAGGCTTAAAATCCATCACAGCTGACGGCTGCAGATCGTGATGTACGTGCCCCACCCCCTCCTCTCTATTGTCTTTGAAGCATCAGGAGGCTTTGGTCTGGCCCAGCCACAGTGATGATTACAGCCTCCCAGTTAAGCTTTTTGATGGCGAGAGGAGTTCTGGTTCACTGATGAATGTAATTAGGAATGTGCTTTCTTGGTACCGAGGTCCGTGATCTACAGCCATGGCTGCCAACCTTCTTCCTCATCGCTTACAAGAAGGATTTTCTACAAATCCAACCTACCGCGTCGACCAAGGAACGTGTCCACATGCACACACAGATTATCTGGGACGGAAGCTTCCCGCGTCCCCACTGAGGGCACTCGGAGGACAAGTTGTTGACATAGGTCCTTGCTACAGGGCAGATATCATTGGGCGCCAAAACAAACAGAATATTCTAAATGTCGCCATGGAAACCGACTGGGAATAAAAAAGCAGTCCAGGAGTCCAAGATAGCTCTATTTGCATGTTTCAGTTGGTTGGCTAATATTGACACGTCTCCATGATGGTAATCGAGTTTCCTGCGGTCGTAAGCATTACACAAGATGTAAAGTTCTCAAATGTTAAGTCCTTCCCAAGGCGCCGTGTGAGGGAAAGTTCACCCGTTTAATAATATCATCCATTTGACGCTGGGATCGGAACACAAGACTGAATGAACAGACAGTCGCTCCAAGTTTGGAGGAAGTATCCCACGGAACCGTCTTCATCTCTGTCCTGGAAAATATGTCAAGAGCTAATTGTCACATCATAAACTGAACCATAGTTCAAAATGTCTGTCGGCAAGGGGAAAAGAAAAAGACAATTTCCCAACTAAACTCCAATGGAGAGCATAATGTATGAATAACAGTCGAGCCAGGATCCACAGGATTAGGCATTAGTGCGTAGGTCTGAAGAAGTTCCCTCAGCAGGTGCCCGATCTTGGGGCCTCGGTTGGCAGGCTGTCATTGTGATAACACAGCAGTTGCCATGGGGACGTCCGAGTGCAAGCCCTGACACGACAACAAACAACAGGCGTCCATGAAGAAAAAAAGAAGAGGGTCAGCAATCTCTTGGGCGAAGTTGTCGTCAAACACGACCTCGGTTAGCCGCATTCCAATAGGCCCACCTACTCTGTTTGTCCATTCTGGTCTCCCAAGATGTTTTCCTCGTTGCGATTCATGGTCACAACGGCTTTATCAACCATATCGATCATGATGGTCAGCTGTTTGGATGTGTTGAACCACTGTTGGCATCGAACTCAGCAATACACCAGGGCAGTGCATAATCCAAGCATGGTTCTGAATAGTTAAACATCTTTGTTGTCGTCCATCAGGGCAGAACCCAAGCTTCTCGTCAAGACGATTTTGTCACCAGTGGTTCAATTCCATGATTTAGATTTAAGGAGCATTGCAGACAGAGGCTCTTTGGTCCCATTGATTGGAACCAATCAACGGGTTACAAGCAGGGATGGGCCGGAATTATCATCTGATTGGCCTAGGAATGAGGTGTTGGATCACAATGGTACTGTGTTTTACGGATTTTGATATAGGCACGTGAGTTATGACATGATCCACACAAGCTTGCTACCGTATGTCTATGGTCTGGAATCATTTCCAGGTCTGGCCTTTGAATTGTGAATATGTGATTGACTGAGGGAGCAAAGAGTCTTCCTTTCATATTTCTAATACGGGGGTGTCCGAAGCCACACACGACAACCCATGCCAAAAGCTTTCTAGATATATTTCCTTGGATTTCTAATGCCATCTTTTTAAATATATTCCACCCACGGCCCGCCTCCTGGCACGCCCACCAGTGATTGGTCCCACTCAGCTTGTTCAGCTAACAGATTGAACTTTGGGATTGTTACCACGGTAATATTCAAACATCCATTGGTCGGAAAAATGGAAAAAGTTCCCTTTAATGAAAAGTGTGTTTCTTATAATAATTGTGACACCATGAGAAACTAACAAACAAAATTTGCCACTATTTAACTTTTTTTTATTAAGTTGGGGAAAAGTTACAATATTAAGGGAATAAAGTCATAATATTACAAGAACCAAATTTACAAAGATTATTTAAGAAGAAAGTTGAACTCATTCATTAATTCATGTCACGGCTGTGCATGTCTTTGTTGCGGTGCGACCCCAGGATGCAGAGAGCAGGACCAAATAGCAGGTAAATAATATTTATTTTTGCTATAATAGCAGCGGCAGAAAAGGCAACTTAGGCAGCAGTAGGACAAATGATAATAATCCCACGAAGGGGAGATGCACACACCTGAACTAAATACCAACACAAATTAGAGACAGGTGTGAATGATTACGGCCACCAAGGACGACCGGACAAAACAGGAAGTTAACTACAAAATAAGAGTTCACAAAGGAAACCAAAACCTAGACCGGGAACATAAACAAACTGTCACGCCGGAACTCACGCAGGGCGTGACAATTCATTTTCTATCGCTTTTTCCTCACGAGGGTCGCGGGGGGTGCTGGAGCCCATCTCAGCTGCCCCCAGGCACCCTGGACTGGTCGCCAGCCAATCACAGGGCACATATAGACAAACAACCATTCACACTCACATTCATACCTATGGACAATTTGGAGTGGCCAATTAACCTAGCATGTTTTTGGAATGTGGGAGGAAACCGGAGTACCCGGAGAAAACCCACGCATGCACAGGGAGAACATGCAAACTCCACACAGAGATGGCCGAGGGTGGAATTGAACCCTGGTCTCCTAGCTGTGAGGTCTACGCGCTAACCACTGGACCGCCGTGCATTGGAAAGTGGAACTATTTTTAAAAAAAACAACAAAATGGGAAAAATATACCTAATAAACCAAGACCGAAGTTGATACTAATAATGGTCTTTGTCACCAATCACAAACCTAAGATATATTTTGTCTTCTTAGCATATCTACATGTGTTGGTTTACACAATATGAAAGTGTAGGAAGGAAGCCCTTGCATCCTTAACCCTGGATGGAAAAGGTTCGAACATGCCTGCTGTAATTTAATATCACACATAAAGAAGCAAGAGCTGCTGCCGGTATCAGTGTTGCATAGACGTAGGCCTCTGATTATAACACATTCCAAAAACATGCTAGGTTAATTGGCGACTCCAATTTTTCCATAGTTATGAATGTGAGTGTGAATGGTGGTTTGAGTACATCGCCTCTCGCCCGACGTCCGCTGGGATAAGCTCCAGCATACCCCACAAACCTAGTGAGGTAAGCAAATGGATGGATGGACGGATGGACAGATGGATCGATGGGCAGGTGGACGGACAGATCGATGGACAGACGGATGGACGGATGGATGGATGGATGGGTGGATGATGGATGGATGGATGGATGGATGGATGGAGGGATGGATGGATGGACGGATGGACGGATGGACGGACAGACGAATCGATGGGCAGGTGGACGGACAGATGGATGGATGGATGAAGGGATGGATGGACGGACGGATGGCTGGACGGATAGACAGTTGGATGGACAGATGGATGGACGGATGGACAGACAGACGGATCGATGGGCAGGTGGACGGACAGATGGATGTATGGATGTATGATGTATGGATGGATGGATCGATGGGCAGGTGGAAGGAGAGATGGATGGATGGATGAATGGGTGGATGGGTGGATTGAGGGATGGATGGAGGGATGGATGGATGAATGGCTGGACGGATAGACAGATGGATGGACAGATGGATGGATGGACGGACAGATGGACGGATGGATGGACGGATCGATGGGCAGGTGGAAGGAGAGATGGATGGATGATGAATGGGTGGATGGAGGGACGGAGGGATGGATGGACGAACGGACGGATGGCTGGACGGATAGACAGATGAATGGACAGATGGATGGATGGACGGACAGATGGACAGACAGACGGATCGATGGGCAGGTGGATGGACAGATGGATGGATGGTTGGATGGAGGGATGGATGGATGGACGGACGGACGGATGGCTGGACGGATAGAAAGATGGATGGACAGATGGATGGATGGATGGACGGATGGATGGACAGACAGACGGATCGATGGGCAGGTGGACGGACAGTGGCCCTTGCATCCTTGGCCCTGGGTGGAAAAGGTTCGGACACGCCTGCTGTAATTTAATATCACGCCTAATGAAGCAAGAGCTGCTGCCGGTATCGGTATTGCATATAGGCCTCTGATTATGATTTGATTTGAACAGTCCCTTTTATTGCAAACGTTAATCTGAAATCGGAGAAGGTGAGCTGTGCACTCTCTGAGAGGGAGCATTTTGGGAAATAGTGTAATTTATTGGTAATAAGCATGGTATTATAGGCCATTGTCAACCACCAAATAGTCATCATGTAGTAATTGGCTAATTGATTGGATATACAGTATGAAAACCGTCAATCAGCTAGGAACGACCGTATTCATTTCAGCCTGTCATGGAGGGACGAATGTTCTAACCAGTGAATTCTCATTAACACCAAATATACAAAGAATGCAATAATTACGTCATCCCAAATACAACACTTTATACTTTATCCGCAATTGTAATTTAAGCTAGCTTTTACTACACTTTCCTCGAAATTTGATTGGAAACACGCTTAATTAATAATAGATAGACTATTGTATGTAAAATATTGTTTATTCTACAGGAAAAAATACATTATCAATAGAAAAAGTGACAGCATATAATGTCATGTGGGGAGTACTGTTGAACCCAACTGTCTCATCAACAGCCTATCACTCCTTTTATGAGGCCTGCTGGATGTCTCACTCCCGTTTTATTTATGAAGCATAACGATTCTCCTTTTTTTTAGCTCAGTTTTGCCACATACGACACAGAAGAAGTGCCTTTCAGGCTGAGCGTGTCATCAAACCAAAAAAAGCGTGGTCACGTTTCAACTTGGAAAGTGTCAAAAGTCATGAATATGTAGTGCCGCCAATGTGTCAACCGTGCTTTGACTTGGGCTTTCAGAACCAGAACTCCGACACGTGGATGTGGACGTTGATGATGTTCTGACCCGAGTCGCCCTGGACGGTCAGGTTGCGCATGGACAGTTTGAGTACCGTCATCAGTGGACCGATCAGCTGTTTGACCTGGCGGACCACACCTAGGCGAGACAAAGACAATGGATCAGAGACAGGCAGTTGCGATCAGGTCCGCCCTTGCCTACATTCAATAATTGTGTTTTTTGATGCACCCTAATATACGTATATATACGTATATATATATATATATATACATATATATATATGTTCATTCATTAATTCATTTTGTACCGCTTTTCCTCACGAGGGTCGCGGGGTGCTGGAGCCTATCCCAGCTGTCTTCGGGCGAGAGGCGGGGTACACCCTGGACTGGTGGCCAGCCAATCACAGGGCACATATAGACAAACAACCATTCACACTCACATTTATACCTATGGACAATTTGGAGTGACCAATTAACCTCCATGCAAACTCCACACAGAGATGGCCAAGGGTGGAATTGAACCCGGGTGTCCTAGCTCTGAGGTCTGCGAGCTAACCACTCATCCACCGTGCAGCCGATATATTGGTATATGTTTGTATATTTATTAGTTATAACTTGGGAGTGTTAAGTTGCTGTATGATGAGTTTAGTGATCACCCATGCATGCACGGGGAGAACATGCAAACTCCACACAGAGATGGCAGAGGGTGGAATTGAACCCTGGTCTCCTAGCTGTGAGGTCTGCGCGCTAACCACTTGACCGCCGTGCCGCCCATATATATAGATATATATGTAGTATGTATGTATAATATAAATGTATGAAGTGACATGTTACGAATTGAATATTTGCCCTTCATTAAAGGCCTATGGGATTCATCAGGTTGCTCTTTTTAGTGGATTGGTGGGGTGGGCAGGGGGGGTTGTGTTTATGCAGACTGTCAGCAAGCATTTTCTCTGCAGAGTGTGACTGACATTTAAACTCCAGCCTGTTTAAGCAGCAATCGGATCGTAACCTTCAGGCAGCACAACACAATCACCATAATGACCTTTTATCACACTCCAACCGTCCTTTGTCCCACTTGACTTTCTATTAATGCTCATATTCTTTGGGATTTATTATCACATTCTGAAGTAGATGATATGAAACTAGTCAAATCTGCACTGGTGTCTGTGATTGGGATATTTTAATACATAAACAGTTGTTTTTTCTATTCACATAATAGTGGTTAGTATATTGGCCACACAGCCAGGAGATCGGGAAGATCTGGGTTTGATTCCCTACTTGGCATCTCCATCCGTGTGGAGTTTGCATGTTCCCCCTGTGCATGCGTGGGTTTTCTCCGGGTACTCCGGTTTCCTCCCACATTCCAAAAACATGCTAGGTTAATTAGCGACTCCAAATTGTTCATCGGTATGAATGTGAGTGTGAATGGTTGTTTGTCTATATGTGCCCTACCAATGGCCTGCCTCATGCCCAAAATTAGCTGGGATAGGCTCCAGCATACCCGCAACCCTAGTGAGGATAAGCGGCATAGAAAATAGATGGATGGAAATAGAAGTAAAAAAAAATAAAAAAATAATATTATATAAAATAAAATAAATAACATAAAAATAATAAAAACCATAAAATAATATAAAAAAATATAATAATAATAAAAAACTGAAAAAAGAAGCAGTTATGAAGACATTATATTATACACAAAAAAATTATATTACACACAAAAAATGCAATATGGAGCCAATAATTTCGTAAGATTGAAAGAAAGAAAATATGATGAAGTAAATTCATCATATTGGATGCCATGTGGGCATGTAGGCCTTTTTTTGTCACTATACCCCTCCATTTTATAGTCATATTATTATAACTGGGTCGAAACCGACCCTAACAATACAGTGGTCATAATTTCAACCACACCATTTTAAAATGTGGTAAAAATGTTTTTTTTGTTTTATTCTGTTAAAATAGAGTTTCCTGACAAAGTCAAAAAGCCTTGATGTAATAAACAAATGTTATGTGATTCTTTTTATGCATTAAAATGTAAAACGGGTCGGTGCCGACCCTAACACAAGAGGCAGGTTAAAAATGTCTTCAAAAATAAGAACGACGCTTTTAAAATAGGACTTTATTCAGTTTTTTTCAGGTAATTTTATTATTTTTTGCCGCCATTTTTTAACCCTTTGTATTTTGCAAGTCAGGAAGTGGATAAATATGGTGCAGCGTGGCATGTAACGTTTGCATTTGAGTGCATGACGCCATGGATCTTTAGTGGCGTTGTCATAAAAAGATGACTTTTTATCATAAAGTGTCCAAAACAACTGAAATAAGGCAGAAACGATACTAATTGTTTGCTACTGTGCAAAGGATGATCCACCCAACCCCACTTCCGCCCCATTTCGGCGTGACTGGCACGAAACGACAGCAGAACCCCACCGCACTCTAATTCTCCTGCCTCGCTCCTTCCCTTCCTGAAGGGGCCCGGTGTTTGTGGCACCATCACTGCGGCCTGCACGGGTAAATGAGTCCCATGTGTGTGACGGAGGGGAGCAGTCGCAGTCACGCGATACATGCACTCCTCTAGGGATCCATCTTGAAGTACGCGAGGGGGGGGCAAAAGCCAGCGGAACTTCAGCGAGCTGTCTCTACCACTCTATCACGTCTAGGCTATGTGGGCACGCGGATGATTCTCATGGTGATTGCAAGTATTTGAGTGGAAAGGGTTCCAAGTCATAGCAGGGTTGCCCCCGTGTTTTGCTGTTATGGGATGCCGTTGCATAGTGACAGTGAGGCAGCCAGTGGAGCGGGATTGAAGATTTTGTTATTTCCAAAGCGTCAGCGTCATTCCGAAAGACGGCTAACCTCCACTGACATGCAATAACAGACACTAATTGAAATCCTGAAAATGATTCTCAGACATATGAGCAGTCGGGGAATGGCAACGGTGGTGGTGGAGGATTCCCAATGATGCTGAGTATAGAAAAAAGAAAAAAAAATACTTTTGAAATAGGAAATTAATGATGGCTGCTTTGTGGTTGACTATGGCATATTATTAGTAAAAAGATATTGAAAAATAGAAGTATATGTAGTATTCTGGCCACTTGGTGTCAGTAATGTTCCATAATTGAGACATGACATTAGATTAGCGCCACACTCAGCTATGGAATGTCCGACATGACATCTGACATTGTCCTCCCATTCGGTGTGGAAGTGGTTTAATTGGCCCCCTTCCCCAGGTCGGGGAATGGCAACTGTGGTGGCGGAGGATTCCCAATGATGCTAAGTATAGAAAAAAGAAAAAAAATGTACTTTGGAAATAGAAAATTAATGATCGCTGCTTTGTGGTTGACTATGGCATTAGTAAAAAGATATTGAAAAATAAAGGTAAATGTAGTATTCTGGCCACTTGGTGTCAGTAATGTTCCATAATTGAGACATGACATTAGATTAGCGCCACACTCAGCTATGGAATGTCCGACATGACAGAGTAAAAAGAGGTTGTCCTCCCATTTGTTGTGGAAGTGGTTTAATTGGCCCCCTTCCCCAGGTCGGGGAATGGCAACGGTGGTGGTGGAGGATTCCCAATGATGCTAAGTAAAGAAAAAAGAAAAAAAATGTACTTTTGAAAAAGAAAATTAATGATCGCTACTTTGTGGTTGACTATGGCATATTATTAGTAAAAAAAAATATTGAAAAATAAAGGTATATGTAGTATTCTGGCCACTTGGTGTCAGTAATGTTCCATAATTGAGACATGACATTAGATTACCGTCACACTCAGCAATGGAATGTCCGACATGACAGAGTAAAAAGAGGTTGTCCTCCCATTCGGTGTGGAAGTGGTTTAATTGGCCCCCTTCCCCAGGTCGGGGAATGGCAACGGTGGTGGTGGAGGATTTTTTTTTTTAGAAAAAAGAAAAAAAATGTACTTTCGAAATAGAAAATTGCCCTGTGAAAATTTCTTAATATTGAATCCTACTTTCAGGAAATTCACTTTTCACTGTCTGGAACCAATTAACCCCAAAAAGTGAGGGATGACTGTATATTTATTTTGTACAAAAATGGGCACTTATCTATATCAAGGACATTTTAAAATAACAATGAAATAATTATTTAAAAATTCTAATAATCAGGCTTTGCTACACGTCTTAAAATCAGTCTGGACATGAAAATATTAAGTAGTAATTCTAAAAATACGATGTTAAGATAAAGAACATGCAAACTCCACACATGCAGAGATTCTAACCCAGATCATCATGCATCATGCCAATATGCTCACCCCTCATCCACCATGCGGCCAATTTAAAAAGAAAAGATTACATTTTTTTTTTATTTAATTTTAATTTTAAAATTGTAATAATCAGGCTTCTCTACACATTTTAAAATCAGCCTGGACGTGAACATTTTAACTAGTAATTCCAGGGAAAAAAAATTATTAATAATAAGTTTATTTCCTTGATCAAAAATTATTTTTTGGGGGGGAGGGAGGATTGAATACTTTCTTGTAGAAAAAAAAATATATATATATATCAAATAGTCATTTTATGAGGAAATAAGGCATACTTCTACTTGGAAATAATGCCAATATGCTCACCCCTCATCCACCATGCGGCCAATTTAAAAAGAAAAGATTACAATTATTTTTTAATTTTAATTAAATTTTAAAATTGTAATAATCAGGCTTCTCTACACATTTTAAAACCAGCCTGGACATGAAAATTTTAACTAGTAATTCCAGAAAAAAAGGGTTTTATTTCAAGTTATTTCCTTCATCAAAAATATTTTTTTGGGGGGGGGGGTTGAATACTTTCTTGTAGAAAAAAAAAAAATATATATATATCAAATAGTCATTTTATGAGGAAATAAGGCATACTATTCAAGGCAGGCCTCGCTACACATCTTAAAACCAAGCTCTCCCCCAACCAAGCTACTTTTCTGCAGTCAGTAGGCTAAGCTAGCGTGATGTTGCTGTTATATTTTATAATATGAGTGCAATGTTAGCACTTTAGCACACACATGTAGCTGTTGTTTTCTATCTAAAGAGTCTGAATTCCAAGCATCAAAGCTAAATGTGGGAATCCCAATTCCCGACTGCGGCACCTCTGATACTTTTGAAATTGTTAAAAAAAAGACGACTACAGGTTGTGATGTTAGCGGTACAGATGATCAAATGCTAGCAGCAGCCACTTGTCATTGGTCATGACGTTTATGGTTTCTCCAAGCTGGCGAGGATGTGTATGACAAAATCCACAATGAACGGCTCTAACACCAGAGACAAATGCAAAGTGCGCTTTGGGCTTGACCGCGTTGTTGCGTAATGACACGCTGCTTGTGGTCACTGCGGGGGGAACCACTGGAGAACATCCAGCTGGTATTCACGTTTCCGGGATGCAAATACTCCAACGGAGGCCATCCTTTTGGCTCGTATCTCAGTCTTTCCAAACAAGATGAAAGCACAAAGCGGTGTCCTCAGGGATGGCTTTTATAGGACGGTCACGGGTACATGGACAAGCTAGAAGGTCATGCTGTGCAAACACCACAACTCCAAAGAGGAGGCGGGATCTTTCGAAAAGGTCGGCGTATGCGGTACGGTATTTTCAGCTCCATTTAAAGTGAGTCAGAGTTAAAGATCTCTCAAACGGCCCGTGGGTCGCTTTTGGCCGCCGGCGCTCACAGGGGGAGTGACGTCACCACTCACGTAGCAAAACAGTGAATCGCTCGCTTCTTTTCTTGGACTTCTTGGCAGTCGCGGGCCAGAGCAGCTGAGATGATAAAATATGAATCATAATTTTTCACTGCAAAAGCAAAAAAAGTGAGGAGCCGCAAAGGAGTGAGAAAGAGACTTGAGACAATGTGGTGAAAGCAGGTGAAAACTGTCTTAAGTTGCTTGCTTTATTGAAGTTATAATTGAAGAAATAATTGTTAATATTTAGAAGAGTAAAGATCGCAATTTTTATCTTAATATTAGAAGAAAAGGTAGCCATTTTATGTGAAAAAAATACATTTTAGAAGCAAAAAGTCCTAGTTTAGTTATTCCAAAAGCTGTAAACTCTTCCCATTTGGTGTGGAAGTGGTAAGTTTTTGGCTCCTTACTTTATCCTTCTTCCCACTTAGTTTCAAAACTTTACATAAGTTTAGAATAAATTGGATGATAACTAGTTGGCTAGCTAGCTTGCTATGCTTAAAGCAGTGGCCATCTTTTCCCTGTAGCCTGCGCATTAGCAATGTGGTGTAAACAAAGAATAATAAGAGTGTAAAGGCGTCTATAGGAGTGTTATGTCATGTCAATATAGCTCTAATAATGGTATAAAAAACATATTTAGAAAGTTATAAACAGGTTTTGAAAATATTTCATTCATAAACTTTGAACGCTTATTTGCAGAAATTCACTTACTTATCCCTCGTTTATCACGGACAATCGGTGTCAGACTTGACAGCGAAAAGTGAAGTTCTGTAAAGCAGGATTGAATTTGAAACTGAGTGAGGAAGAAGTGAAAAACAACCAAGCAAAAAACAAACCACTTCCACAAGGATTGGGAGGAGACCTTTTTTCACGTAGACTATGCCATGGCTGACTGTCTGCAGTGTGATGATCATCTAATGTCACACCACTGACGCCTAGTGACCAGAATACTGCGAATATATTGCTTTTCAATATTTTTGGACTAATAATAGGCCATATTTAATCATGAAATTATGGACAGCATACCTCTTTAGCTCACTAGCCACGTTTACATGAGGGGTTTTTCTCTTTCCGAATGGAATCTTTCCCAATGACCTTTCCGAAATCAACATCACGTGATACCGACTACCTCGAGTTTTTCTTTTTCCTCGAGATTGGCCCTTTTCTTTAGGAATGAGGCATATACAAAGGTTACATTCTTTCCGTTTGAGCAAATAACCCGAATGGAATTGAAATATTTGGGTCCATGTCTTCGTGAACCAGTTTAAGGGCCAAAGTATGAGGAACAGCCACAATAATAGCATCATCAGCTTTGTTGTAAACGGAACAAACTGAGGGGTTTCTGTCTAAATCGGGGGTCTCAAACACGCGGCCCGTGGGACAATTGCGGCCGGCAGGACACTAGTTTGATATGAAAGTTTAATGTCAGTGCGGCCCGCGCAAGTTTGATATGGATGCTGTATGGTATCATGTACCCAGAAAAAATTATTACGTTTGATTCATGTTCATGTTAAAGGTTAAATAACTGTTAATAGTTATCCTCCCTATCCGTGTGGAAGTGGTAAGTTTTTGGCTTTTTAAGTTTAAAGGAAATAACTTGAAGGCTACCGTTTAGGTCGCTAGCTCTCTAGCTTTTGAGTTAGCATGTGTCTCAAGACCCTGCAGTTGCGCAATATGTTGTAAATAAAAAGAGTATAAATGTGACTATAGTCGTGTTTTGTCATGTCTACAGGGCTCTAATAATGCTTTGTTCATTTTAATCTGAAAAAAATAATTTGTCTACCCACCAACTATATGTGGTTTCTTAAGTTTTTATTGTTTGCCGTTTTATTATTATTATTATTATATTTATTACTGATTGATTTTCTTTATTCTTGATTTCTTTCTTTATTTTTCATTTTATTTTGTGCAGAAAAATAAAAATTAAGATATTTGAGAACAGTGGAATGTTATATCAGAATTTTTTTTTTTAGAAAATCGGAACCAAAGCACTGAAAAAGTTTGTATATTTTTCTGTTTTTAATGCGTTTTTGTTTTTTTTTTGTTTGAAAACCTGATGCGGCCCAGCCTTGCCCAGACCCTAGCTCCAGTGGCCCCCAGGTAAATTGAGTTTGAGACCCCTGGTCTAAAACAAGAAGATGATATAAATCCCAGTGCCAGAGAAGAAAGATAAACGGAGGGTATGGATTAAGACAGAAAAACGCATCTGATGAGTTACTGAGAAGGATACGTCCTGGAGATGTCTTGACGAGACGCGTGTATCTGCACGGCTATCACTTCATCTCTCCGTGACGGCTGAGGACCACCCAAGAGAGGCCTTGTCTTGTTTATAAAAGGGCTTCCTTGTTGGGAGGATGGGCCTGGTGCTAATCTCCATTTAGGCGGACAGGTTCTTCCTTATGGGCTTGGCGCTCTCTGGCGGGCCAGACCCTTCCTCGGCGTGATTCATCCCCAAAATGACAGCCGGCTGAGAGGGTTGAGTTACTGCACCGTCTGCTTATCTCCGCCGCTGTCCTCGACTATTCATCATTTCCAGCGGCTCTGAAGTGGTCGCGTCTCACACAGGAGGCTCACATTCCACCGCCTGCTGGCGGATGGACGTTACCGGGCTACCTGCACAGAGGCAAACTGTCCGCTTCCCCCCCCACACCCACACCCCCCCTCAATTTCCATTCATCTGACTGGCTGCTTCACGTTTATTCTCCGCAACCGCACATGCACATTCTCACTTGTGTTGCAAAAATGAAGGGAATTTTGCTGTGGTTTGATGAATGTGGACAAAAAGAACGGTGCATTATCTCTCCCAAAACTTGAAATGCATCCTGCGTTAAAAAAAAAAAAAAAAACGGGTGATGTGTGAGTAATGATACATACAAGTCCTTCCATTACAAATAATTACTCATAAAGAGGAGCCATTCCAGGAATGACTAACCCCCCCCCCACCCCCCCTTTCTCGTTTGGCTTTGCTGAGCATGATGAAGAGGATGAAAACCGACTGGTGGCTTGTCCCCTGCAAATGACCTTCCACATGACCTCTGATTGATGGATGAACTCAGAATCAGAATCAGAATGAACTCGATGAGGGAACACAGAATGTACGAGGGGAATCCGTGTACTGGTATCGGAATGCTGGCATCAGTTTTCATCCAACATAGTGGCTCATTTTACTCCCATTTTGGTCAAATTTGGAATGAGATATTCAACGTTAGTATTAAAACTTTACGGAACATGTACTTTTTAAATGATGTTGTGACAAGCAAGGTCTAAACCAGGGGTCTCAAACTCAATTTCCCTGGGGGCCACTGGAGCTAGGGTCTGGGTGAGACTGGGCCGCATCAGGTTTTCCAAAAAAAAACGCATTTATTAAAAACAGAAAAATGAATAAACTTTGCTTTGGTTCCGATTTTCTACAATAAAAGCTCTGATAAAACATTCCACTGTTCTCAAATATTTTAATTGTTATTTTTCAACACAAAATAAGTTGAAAAATAAATAAACAAATCAAGAATAAAGAAATCAATCAGTAATGAATAAATATAATAATAATAATAATAATAAAACGGCAAATAATAAAAACTTAAGAAACCACATATAGTTGGTGGGTAGACAAATTATTTTTTTCAGATTAAAATGAACAAAGCATTATTAGAGCCCTGTAGACATGACAAAACACGACTATAGTCACATTTATTCTCTTTTTATTTACAACATATTGCACAAGTGCAGGGTCTTGAGACACATGCTAACTCGAAAACTAGAGAGCTAGCGACCTAAACGGTAGCCTTCAAGTTATTTCCTTTAAACTTAAAAAGCCAAAAACTTACCACTTCCACACGGATAGGGAGGATAACTATTAACAGTTATTTAACCTTTAACATGAACATTAATCAAACGTAATAATTTTTTCTGGGTACATGATACCATACAGCATCCATATCAAACTTGCGCGGGCCGCACTAACATTAAACTTTCATATCAAGGCGGGGGCCTCAAACTAGTATCCTGCGGGCCACATTTGGCCCGCGGGCCGTGTGTTTGAGACCCCTGGTCTAAATGTTGTACAATATTGATAATATTGAACTAATACGTATATGTTGGTGCTTAATTCTGCTCCTGAGGTTTGTTCCTATTTTTATACTGTAATTTGGAGCAACTGGTCCTGATGAGGGGAGGATTAGTGAGGAGCTCAGGTGTGTCTGTGTGGTTTACTGGCCTCGCTGTGAGGTACGGAGGCCCCTCAGCAGAGTTATTTCAGGGGGCCCCCCCAGGGAGGTCAGGGGTGGCTAACCACTTACTGTCAATCATCCCATCATGAGCTCTGTGCAAACATGTTCCTAATCCACTGTTAGTATGAATAATGCTTTCCTACACTGTTTGTGTTTCCAAGTGTGATGGTGTGCCGGGGATCTTGGCAGTGCGGGGAATGATATACAGACCGGAATAAATGAGCAAAGAAACGCAAACACTGACAGGTCAGACCTCTGCCAAGGCCGTGAAGTGTCGTATGTGTTTGTTTGCGTGTTAGTTAGCAGGCTACTTCATGCTTGAAGTGAAATTCTATTTAAATACAACTTTAAACGGTTCAACATCTCAATACCGCCATGGAAAGCACTTTCATACTTTTTGCGTAACTGAGCTAACTAACTAAGAAGGGATGCTAACTGGTACGTCACCCCTGCCTTGTGCCACTGTATTATCTTCTTTGCATGCTGTACTAGAAAAAGGCAAACAATAAATCACACAAAGAAAATAAGTTACGAAGAATTACAAGTTAAGAATTTACTAACCAACTGAAACAAAAACACGTAAGAAATTTCATTTTCCATATCATTCAAACCAAATTTTTTTGTATGCCCCAGTTATGATTCTGTCAAAAAATTTTCAAATGTTTTACTTCGGTGTTTGTACAATACTGCACATAACAAAGTCTTTATCATGTCGTTTTCCAAAATCAAGGTAAACTGGCTTGTTTTTTGTACTTTTTTTGCATTTCGTCGAACCTTCTGGAACGGATTGATGACAAAAAATTACACATTAATGACAATAAATAACCAACAAACAAACAAAAGAGAGAACGCCAAAATTACACCCTGCGTCACACAAAGAAAATGAATTAGTTTGCATAATCCTGGATAATAATAATCCTTTCATCAGTACTTCCTGCTACAAATTTGCTGTCATAGTTTTGTGTAATCCTGCTAACAAACAACAAAACGGTAAACTGTGATTAACCTCCAGCCTTGCGCAAAAAAGAGTTGTGATGTTTTCACATTAAAAAAATTCCTGCATCATGCAAAAATTTAAATGTTATTTACTGTACTTCCTGTAAAGAGTTTGATCTTGTAGTTTTGTTCTAATTACTAGAACACAGGAGAACCTCAGGTTCTTAGAAAATTAGAAAATTTAGAAAATAGAAACTTTTTATTAAATTAATGATTTATCAAAAAAATAAACAAATTTAATAAGAAACTTTTTTTAATATACAGTGTTCCTTCCTTTATCACAGGAGATAGCCCAAAAAGATCCCATAAGTGAAATCCGCAAAGTAGCAAACCTTAGCAAAGAGGAAACACAGCAGTTGTTCATGAGGCACATTGATTGACAACTGTCTACAGCCAATTATAACGCAGAACACAATGGGCGTGTTCTCCCTTCATGGCTGGCTATACATACTGAGATATGAACAGGATATGTCTTCAAGTATACAACACCTTCTTCTGGAAGTAGTAGTATATACAGTAACACATATACAACAGAGCACCAATAGATCACTCTAATACACCACAAAGACGTAGAACACAATGCATGTTCAAAGCTGTTAAAAATATATATGCAGAATTGCACTTAATCATTTTTGCTAACATTTAGCCTTGTGTAGCGTCCAAAATTTACACCGCCATGTTGGATCACACAGCCAAGGCAACATACTGTTGTCGCCGTCGTTGGTCGGCATATTACTCACATCGAGGGTCACCAAATATGGAGATGTGATTGAGAAGGAGACAGGACTGGCAAATAAGTGATATGAAGCTATTAATATGAGCTAGCTGACAATGGATGTCATGGGAAATACCTATTTTGACCCTCACAAAAAAGGCAAAATTTACATAACGGACTTCTGTATTAACCAAGCTACAGCGCTATTGCTATTGTAGCAGCTAACATGAAAAACTATATTTATCTGGCAGATGAACACATCACCTAGCCATTCATGTCAGCGTCACTCAACAAGATGCTTGTTAGCTGTTAGCGTTTTTTTGTGCTGGAAGACACAGCCATCTGTACGGCTGTTATTGATGCAAATGACGTAAGTTAAATACTCCATGTGAATTCAATGCCTTATATAGGCTACTAAAAGCTGGTATTACAGACTGAATTTATTCAAAGTTCACAATGCTGCCCTGCAGCTACTGGAGACTGCGCTTTATTAAGATTAATAAAGGAAATATTGTGCACTTATTAAGACTTATTGCAAGAAATACAATACATGATAGTGTTACATAATTGGAAACATTCATTCATTCATTTTCTACCGCATTTTCTACCCACGAGGGTGGCAGGGGGTGCTGGAGCCTATCCCAGCTGTCTTTGGGCTGTCTTTGGTACACCCTGGACTGGTGGCCAGCCAATCACAGGGCACATACAGACAAACAACCATTCACACTCACATTCATACCTATGGACAATTTGGAGTGGCCAATTAACCTAGCATGTTTTTCGAATGTGGGAATTGAACCCTGGTCTCCTAGCTGGGTTCAAAGTTAATGACTGAAATATTTTCAGTATTAACACATAGAAAACCTGTTTATGACTTTCTAAATATGTTTTTATACCATTATTAGAGCTATACTGACATGACATAACACTCCTATAGACGCCTTTACACTCTTATTATTCTTTGTTTACGCCACATTGCTAATGCGCAGGCTACGTTATCACTGCAGGGAAAAGATGGCCACTGCTTTAAGCATAGCAAGCTAGCTAGCCAACTAGTTATCATCCAATTTATTCTAAATTTATGTAAAGGTTTTAAACTAAGTGGGAAGAAAGATAAAGTAAAGAGCCAAAAACTTACCACTTCCACACCAAATGGGAAGAGTTGCACAATGTGGTTTAAGCAATTGACCAACATTCAAGATATTACAACAACTTTCCTACTGCTAATGAGAGATTATTATTGTTAATTATAATATTGTTAATATTGTTTTGCTCTTATCATCGTCATATGAGGACAAAGTGACTATAGGGGTGTTATTTCATAGCTACAGGGCTCTAATGATGGTAAAACTCATTTTAGACATTTTTATGCTCTAACTAAAAATATTCTATTTATTAATAATCAGTCCTACTTTGTGGAAATACATTTATGTATAATATTTTTCATGTAGTACAATATATAACTTTTTTATTATTTTTGGTGGAATTATAACTATTATTGCTAAATTTCAATTTATTTTTATTGTATTTTTAAATTGTTTTTATATTAATTCTTTCACTTAATCTTCTTATAACAAAATAATATTTTAAATACATTTTGTGTTTAATTTTTCAACTTCATGATACTAATACTACTTTACTACTTTGCAAGAAAAATATTAGAATTGTACTAGAATAAAATAGTACTTTCAGGCCAACCTCTGACCCACTTTTCCAAAAATTAAAACAGTATTTTGTTATTGTTTGTTTCTCATATTACAGTATTTACAGCTTTTGGAATAACTAAACTAGGACTTTTTGCTTCTAAAATGTATTTTAGAAGCAAACCTAGCATGTTTTTGGAATGTGGGAGGAAACCGGAGTACCCGGAGAAAACCCACGCATGCACGGGGAGAACATGCAAACTCCACACAGAGATGGCCGAGGGTGGAGTTGAACCCTGGTCTCCTAGCTGTGAGGTCTGCGTGCTAACCACTCGCCCACCGTGTCGCCCATAATTGGAAACATTTACAATTAAATTCACTTCTGCCTTGCAGAAAGATTAGTTGGGAAGTTTTTGAAGAAGTTTTTAGAATATGCAAATGAGCCAGAAAAATGAGTTCCAGGCTTCGGATACTGGTGACCTATCCTAGGTGGATCAGGCTTGTGTTTACCTGGCGGGGATTCTGAGCCATAGACTCCAAGCCGTGGTCGTCATGGGTGTCGGGAAGTGTTTCGAAACGCTGAAGGGTTTTTGTGTTTGTACAGATGTCAGGGTCGTCATCCCAACGCAGTGATGGATGACGAGGAACTAGGAAAGTAGCAACGGCGTCTAATGCGTGCGTGCAGGATGGATGGAAAAGACAAAAGTCAGCAAATGGCGCCCCCGTTTTATGTTCGCGATGAATCCTAATTGCTTCTTTTGTCCCTTTTTAAAAACAAAAAAGGGGCCAAAAATAACGAGCAAAGTGAGTTTGATTTCATGCACTTGTTCATGAGCTGGAGCCCCCGTGTCTGAGATCTTCCCGGCGAGACGCAGGAGGTACTGGAAAGCCAGCTTCCTTAAGCGACACGTCAGTCTTACTCTTACGCAACGGCAGAATCTGCCTTTTAAAGCACCAGCTCACTCAAATCAAAGTAACCTCCATTTGAGTTTTTTTTTGTTGTTGTTCATGATGGCCAACTGGTGTCAACATGCAAGAGCTGCATCCAATCAGCATCCGGCGGGCCTGGGGAGAGAGAGGGGGGGCTCGGCACAGACAAGCCTTTCATGTGGTCGCCGCTTTAAGTGCTCTAAAGTTCGACGAGACACTGAGGCCTCCTTGCCTGGGGGAAACGGAACAATACGTCCAAAGCCACATGAAGCTAAGTGACCCGGGATTACTTCTTCTGTACTTATTTGCTCTTTCCCTCTTAAAACCGAACGGCCTCCACTAGATGAACGAGGATGAACTCATACAGTAAAGACAATGGTGGCGACTAACATCATATTTAGTGTTAAGAGACAGAAGCGTATACACAGGAAGTGCCACCATTTTCATTCATTCATTCATTTTCTACCGCTTTTCTACACCCTGGACTGGTGGCCAGCCAATCACAGGGCACATATAGTCAAACAACCATTCACACTCACATTCATACCTATGGACAATTTGGAGTGGCCAATTAACCTAGCATGTTTTTGGAATGTGGGAGGAAACCGGAGTACCCGGAGAAAACCCACGCATGCATGGGGGAGAACACGCAAACTCCACACAGAAGATGGCCGAGGGTGGAATTGAACCCTGGTCTCCTAGCTGTGAGGTCTGCGTGCTAACCACTCAACCGCCGTTTTAAAAATAAAATTTGGGACACATCTTGAAGTAAAATTCTGCCCACTAGGCATCAGTCAGGTACAGAGGTGGGAGTAATTTTGATTTTCTTCATATTAAAATAAACCGCCAAACTCTGACAGTTTCATCATTTTTTTACGAATACACCAGCTAAGCATTATAATGCGGTCAAAATTAGCAGTCACGTTAGCACTTTAGCTGTTATAACAAGAAGACAAGAAGAGAAAAACTCATTCTTATAGTCTTAAAGGGGAACCATTATGCTCATTTTTTGACCCTTTGTATTGAGTTGTGGACTCCTATAGAGCAGCTACACACAATAACCCGCATAGAAAACTTTTCCAGCTGTACTTCCTTAGATTTGTGCTTCCTGCCAAAACGGTTTGTTTTAATTTATTCCGCCCGCAGCCCTCCTCAGGGCATGCTCACTCTGTGATTGGTCACACGCCCCAAGTGCTTCCCAACTATGAACCATATAAGGAAATCCATCCCTCTGTGACATCACAAAAGAACGGTTTTGCAACGAGTGTTTTGAGCCATCCCATGGAGTTTGCATGTTCTCCCCGTGCATGCGGTTTCCTCCCACATTCCAAAAACATGCTAGGTTAATTGGTGACTCCAAATTGTCCATAGGTATGAATGTGAGTGTGAATGGTTGTTTGTCTATATGTGCCCTGTGATTGGCTGTGGCCACCAGTCCAGGGTGTACCCTGCCTCTCGCCCAAAGACAGCTGGGATAGGCTCCAGCACCCTTTGCAACCCTTGTGAGGGAAAGCGGTAGAAAATGAATGAATGAATGAATGTTTTGTGGTTCAATATGACAAATCTTTAGTTGAAATATGCATATGCAAGCAAATTGTACCTTTTCTTGGCCTAAATTTAGCATTTTCTGAAGCATGAAACTAGCTAAATGAATGATGTAATGATGCTACCTAACTTAACCTAACGGTAATGGTAATGGTTTTATTTCATTTGAACATGCATCAGATTACAATTGAGTGCATCCCATAATCAGTTCCCAGTTCCACATGTCCAAAAGGAGTAGGAAGAAGCAAAGCTTATTAAATCCTAACCCTCCATCTGGTACTTTTACAATCACTAACTGTTACATTTGTTCACTTCCTGCTTTCTATAATACAGTTTAAGGTTTTTTTTTATTATTATTTTTTTTTTAATAATGTACCTCGTACCGAAGTACAAGGTGATATGAGCATCCAATGACATAATGGGTACCATAGTAAGTGTCAATATAGTGATATATATAGCACATCATGACTGGTTCAAGACTCAACATGTCAACAAATCCTCATTTACTGTTGCTGTTGCTTTTTATTCACAACAATAATTGCACTTCTCAGTTGTAGGGGGCGCCCCGGAACAAACGGTCCTGCTTTAAGTCGCCTCATAAAACAGCTCGGTCATCTTCGCTTGAGTGACTAAGCGCACATCTGCTTCTGCACAAGTGTACAAGAGACATGCATAGTTGTCTGCGGCCACAACAGAGCCTTAACCAGTCACATTCTCTCAAGACAGATGTGCATGCTGAAAGCCCGTTCTTCCATCTATCCATCCATCCATCCATCCATCCATCCATCCATCCATCTACCCATCCTGCATCTCAGCACACAAGCAAAACAAAGTGCCCAGCAATGTGTCATCCTTGGCTTCACTTCAGCAGATACTCAACCAAGGGCTGATGATGGCCTCCACCCCAACAACAATGAGCATTGTAAAAATAAAAAAAAATAAAAAAAGGAGCAGTGAGCTGTTTGGCAATCTTAAATGAACATCATACATACGATCCACATCGGAGGGGAAGAATGGAGCCATGAATTGAATAAAATGTTGCTCCCTTGGACCGCAAAGCAGTGAAAGCCCGTGCCAAATATTTGGCGAGACGGAGCCGCTGCGAGGACAACCGCTCCAAAG
Source organism: Doryrhamphus excisus (assembly GCF_037039965.1). Lineage (NCBI taxonomy): Eukaryota > Metazoa > Chordata > Actinopteri > Syngnathiformes > Syngnathidae > Doryrhamphus > Doryrhamphus excisus. The sequence goes on along the minus strand of NC_136357.1, from coordinate 17,675,184 downwards.
GCTCCATGATGACAGCTACGGTCGTGCCGGCGCGGTGGCACGACCGTAATGACCTGTGTCACATGCACTCAAACATCCGCCTTGCTTTTGTCCTGGCCCAATTCGCACATAAGAGTTTGATTTGCAAAGTAAAACATTTGTTTTGTGAATTCATGTGGAAGGATCTACAGCAGGGGTCTCAAACACGTGGCCCGCGGGCAAAATGTGGCCCGCAGGACACTAGTTTGAGGCCCCCGCCTAGATATGAAAGTTTATTGTTAGTGCGGCCCGCGCAAGTTTGATATGGATGCTGTATGGTATCATGTACCCAGAAAAAATTATTACGTTTGATTCATGTTCATGTTAAAGGTTAAATAACTGTTAATAGTTATCCTCCCTATCCGTGTGGAAGTGGTAAGTTTTTGGCTATTTAAGTTTAAAGGAAATAACTTGAAGGCTACCGTTTAGGTCGCTAGCTCTCTAGTTAGCGAGTTAGCATGTGTCTCAAGACCCTGCAGTTGCGCAATATGTTGTAAATAAAAAGAGTATAAATGTGACTATAGTCGTGTTTTGTCATGTCTACAGAGCTGTAATAATGCTTTGTTCATTTTAATCTGAAAAAAATAATTTGTCTACCCACCAACTATATGTGGTTTCTTAAGTTTTTATTATTTGCCGTTTTATTATTATTATTATTATGTTTATTTATTTATTACTGATTGATTGATTTTCTTTATTCTTGATTAGTTTATTTATTTTTCATCTTATTTTGTGTAGAAAACTAAAAAGTAAGATATTTGAGAACAGTGGAATGTTTTATCAGAGCTTTTATTGTAGAAAATTGGAACCAAAGCAAATTTTTTTAATTTTTTTGTTTTTAATAAATGCGTTTTTTTGTTTTTTTTTTTTTTGGAAAACCTGATGCGGCCCAGTCTCGCCCAGACCCGAGCTCCAGTGGCCCCCAAGTAAATTGAGCTTGAGACCCCTGATCTACAGGGTTGTCGGGTGAAGCCACGTTGCATACAGAAAAATTCAACAACATAGTAAAGGGGTTGGGGGGTCATTTTTAACTTCTGGAAATACCATGGTACAGTCATCTCATTTATCATGGTTAATTGGTTCCAGGCTGGATTGTTATAAATGAATTTATTTATAAGAAAGATTTTTTTTTACCCCCATGACCCTGGGGAGGACAAGCAACATAAAAAAGGGATGGATTTTTGTACTTTGGCATAGAAAACCACCTTCTAAATGCATTATTGCAGCCCTCCAGACAGTACTTCCTGGTGTAGCTTCCATTAATGTAACATTACTGACAACTAGTGACCAGAGTTGAATACTACATATCACAACATGTCTTTTGGATGCCTTATGTTTGTATTTCGGATCACTTAACCATGAAAATGCCAAAAAAGATAAATATTCACATACCTTGTGATGATATAGTATTCGACACTGGCCACTCGATGTCAGTAATGTTACTGTAATGTTTGTTGAGACACACAAGCACCAGACTTGAGTGCTGCAACAACGACTTTTTAGAACAGGTTTCACTTATCTCACGACAGGCACAATAATCTCTAACACAGAACAGTGTTGCAGCCATAACAAACAAGCAAGCTAAAACTGAACTCTGAACCCCCAAGCGTCACTTCCTGTCCGCAACATCACTCAGCTCTCCTAAGATTGGAACACATTTGCAGCAACACAAGTCTTATTCCTGTCCTAAATGGCTTATTCTTTCTTATTATTGATACTATATTGGGTAATTGCAGTGTAAAGGTGACTATAGGGGTGTTAGTTTATGTATAGAGACTCTAATAATATGTAAACAGGTTTTGTATGCTCTAAATCAGGGGTCTCAAACTCAATTTCCCTGGGGGCCACTGGAGCTAGGGTCTGGGTGAGGCTGGGCCGCATCAGGTTTTCCAAAAAAAACAAAAAAACGCATTTATTAAAAACAGAAAAATGAATAAACTTTGCTTTGGTTCCGATTTTCTACAAGAAAAGCTCTGATAAAACATTCCACTGTTCTCAAATATCTTAATTTTTATTTTTCTGCACAAAATAAGATGAAAAATAAATAAACAAATCAAGAATAAAGAAAATCAATCACAGTAATAAATAAATATAATAATAATAAAACGGCAAATAATAAAAACTTAAGAAACCACATATAGTTGGTGGGTAGACAAATTATTTTTTTCAGATTAAAATGAACAAAGCATTATTAGAGCCGTGTAGACATGACAAAACACGACTATAGTCACATTTATATTCTTTTTATTTACAACATATTGCGCAACTGCAGGGTCTTGAGACACATGCTAACTCGCAAACTAGAGAGCTAGCGACCTAAACTAGCCTTCAAGTTATTTCCTTTAAACTTAAATAGCCAAAAACTTACCACTTCCACACGGATAGGGAGGATAACTATTAACAGTTATTTAACCTTTAACATGAACATGAATCAAACGTAATAATTTTTTCTGGGTACATGATACCATACAGCATCCATATCAAACTTGCGCGGGCCGCACTAACATTAAACTTTCATATCAAGGCGGTGGGCCTCAAAGTAGTGTCCTGCGGGCCATGTTTGGCCCGCGGGCCGCATGTTTGACACCCCTGCTCTAAATAGTCCCTTAAGGGATCCTACTTTGCAGGAATTTTTTGTTTATGAAAGTACGTAATCAGAGAGCGTCACTCACCCACATACATCCCGTTCTCCACTCGCTTGATGATGTCGAACGCGTTCTCCACGTTGCCATCCAGGATGTTGAACTTGACGTCGTAGCTGCCCAGACGGTAGGTGCCGTAAGCCGGCACCGTGGTTCTCAGGAAAACAATTTCTGTTGGGGGGGAAAAAAAGAACTCATCACTTCTTTTTTTTCAAGGAACTGAAGTAAAAAGCGAGGCCTGTTAAGGAAAAGTCCCAAGAAGGTTCAAAAGATCTCAAACTCTTCATGCTGGCCGAATGCAGGCTTCCACTGTGGATGTCAGCGATTCCCATGGAAAAGTTTGAATGACACATAGTAGTACTTCAAAAGCAATACTCCAAAGAGAAGTAGTATCAGGTTAAAGAGCATACCCTCCGCCCTGGTGAATTCTCTGAAGGTTGGCAGGGAGATGAAGGTGTGGGACACAGAGTGAGTATCGTCCAGGATGCAGGCCACGTCGTTGGGCTGGCAGGATTTGATGCATCGGATCGGGTCGGAGCGCTCAAGCCTTGCTGATCTTGAGGAGAAAACAAACAACGTGGAACATAATATTGTATTATTAACAACGATTAACTTATAATAAGCCGCCAAAATATAACAACTGAATGTCATTTTTAGCAAGGAAAAATGAATTTTGTTTGACTTTGGTGGTCCTTAAGGGCATCTTTACACATTCTGACAAAATTCCAGCAGGCTTACTTGATGCAACATTCAAAGTCTAGCGGATTTGGAAGAAAAATAACCAAAGCTCATGTAGGAAGGACAACCTTCAGCTCCAGCAGGAGACAAATGATGACAGTCGCAAGGAATGATCCATAACCTGGGAAAATATGTGGATTCTAGGGGCATCCCGGCTTTTCATCCCTTAATCTCGTGTGGAGGATTTATGAGCCATGGGAGTGTTTCGAAAAGCCTCCCAAATTGTGATAGACAACCCCCCCCCCCCCGCCCCCCCCCGGCATCTCTCCAAAAGGCAGCTCCCATTTTATTATTTAAAGTTTTGTTTATTTCATACAGACTACAAACTATTGATTGAAGCTCATTTAATACTTTTTATTAAAGAACACAATAACTGGAGGGCGGCACGGTGGACGAGTGGTTAGCACGCAGACCTCACGGCTAGGAGACCATGGTTCAATTCCACCCTCAGCCATCTCTGTGTGGAGTTTGCATGTTCTCCCCATGCATGCGTGGGTTTTCTCCGAGTACTCCGGTTTCCTCCCACATTCCAAAAACATGCTAGGTTAATTGGCCACTCCAAATTGTCCATAGGTATGAATGTGAGTGTGAATGGTTGTTTGTCTATATCAAATCAACTTTATTTGCACTTTTCCTGCAAAGACACGCAACACAGAGTGCTTTACAAAATTAAAACAATTACCACCATTAAAAGAAAAAAAGAAAAAAAGAAAACAAGAAAACAAGAAGAAAATAAAAAATAAAAATAAAAATAAAAATAAAAATAAAAATAAAAATAAAAATAAAAATAAAAATAAAAATAAAAATAAAAATAAAAATAAAAATAAAAAACAAAGAAACAAAAGAAAGCCTTCTTCCCACCCATATGTGGAAAAAGCGGAAAAGCGGTAGAAAATGAATGAATGAATAACCGTATGAAATAACATCTGTTGCTATGGGTTGCCATGTTTAGGTGCAGCTAAAGTGCTAATTCCAGTCTGTGGATGTGAGGGTGACCTTCCCAGGTGACCCGTGGCCTATAGGCCTGCTTCGTGCCGATACAGAGAGAACTGTACGTACGTAATCCAACAAGCCGGTAGGGGCTTGTGATTAGCAATTAGTGGCTGGATCCAAGTTTTGCAATGTCCCGTGCCAAACCCACAAAATGTTCTCCTGGTTTACACTAGCACGGCCCGAGCTGCACGGAGACCCAAGCGAGGGCTCCTTGGAGGACGTGGTGGAGGCTCTGCTGAGGTGAATTGATGAGAAGATAATGGCCCAGGATGAAGCCGCCCTTTTACGCACAGTCAAAGCCAAGCTAGAGTGTTAATTACACCGTCTTTTACAACCATTTGTCTGCATGTGAACTGGTTTTTGGAGGAGGGTGTCTTGAGCCCCACGTGGAAAATCCATAACACCCCCACCCCCCCTTTGGTACTTACAGACCAGAAAAGAAAAACAAGACTTTCTTGGACGCGGCTCCTCTGGTCAAACCTTTTTATTATTTTTGGTAATTATTATTTATAGTTGGCACGTTGATAACGGCCCAACACAAACACGGCATGGGCATCATTCATTCAGAGCGCGGTGATGCTGCCGGACCACAAATTGTCCAGATCCCAGAGTCTTATAACTCAAAAAGTCAAAGCGGAAGAAAAAAAAAAATTCCCTGCACACCGCTAGGAATTTATTTTAAGGATATCCTCTGTTCCTATTCGGAAGAGGGGGCATCCTTATGGAACTGACAGTTATTATAAGCCATTTATATATCTCTACCCTGTATAGCAGGGGTCTCAAACACATGGCCCGCAGGCCAAATGTGGCCCGCAGGACACTAGTTTGAGGCCCCCCGCCTTGAACTATGAAAGTTTAATGTTAGTGCGGCCCGCGCAAGTTTGATATGGATGCTGTATGGTATCATGTACCCAGAAAAAATTATTACGTTTGATTATTCATGTTAAAGGTTAAATAACTGTTTATAATTATCCTCCCTATTCGTGTGGAAGTGGTGAGTTTTTGGCTTTTTAAGTTTAAAGGAAATAACTTGAAGGCTACCGTTTAGGTCGCTAAGTCTCTAGTTTGCGAGTTAGCATGTGTCTCAAGACCCTGCAGTTGCGCAATATGTTGTAAATAAAAAGAGTATAAATGTGACTATAGTCGTGTTTTGTCATGTCTACAGGGCCCTAATAATGCTTTGTTCATTTTAATCTGAAAAAAATAATTTTTCTACCCACCAACTATATGTGGTTTCTTAAGTTTTTATTATTTGCCATTTTATTATTATTATTGTTATTTTTATTTATTTATTACTAATTGATAGATTTTCTTTATTTTTGATTTGTTTATTTATTTTTCATCTTATTTTGTGTAGAAAAATAAAAATGAAGATATTTGAGAACAGTGGAATATTTTGTCAGAGCTTTTATTGTAGAAAATCGGAACCAAAGCAAAGTTTATTCATTTTTAATAAATGTGTTTTTTGGGTTTTTTTTTTTTGTAAAACCTGATGCGGCCCAGTCTCACCCAGACCCTAGCTCCAGTGGCCCCCAAGTAAATTGAGTTTGAGACCCCTGCTGTATAGCATTTGGACGGCCTGTCTAGCCTAAACTTTTGGAACACCCCTAGTATCAACCTAGTGTGCTTAAAACACAGTAAAAGTGCATTTACTTTTGTATGTCTTCAGTTTTTATCTTTTTTTTTATAAATTAAATTTCACCCTAGGTCATAAAGAAGGAGTCCATCTTACTTGCCTTATTTCTATTTTATTAGAAAACCACTTAACCACCACACCAAGTACATCACATCATCACATGTTGGAGGCTACTTGACAGACCTCCCACTCTGAGGAATTACCCTGACTTATTGCGCCACCTAGCGGCTATTTGGAGGCCCAACTTCCTACTAGATACATTCAAGTGGATCTATTTATTTCTAAAAAGACATCAACCACGTGATGGACTGTCAATGATGTGTTATCTTACGGTGCATGAGGCGACATATGCAGATTATGTTATGTGATCAGTGCAGTTCTATATAATTCATGTATTGATGTATATGGCAAAGCTCTGGAATGATAGATTATATGGGGGGGGAGTTAAAATGAAGCCCTTTTCATATTGATGTTATTCCTGTGAAATGACGCCTTTATGACAGCTTCAATGCCATTATTTCCATGCAATTCAGGAAAATTGCAAATTGATTCACCTTAAATGGAACAAAGTTTTAATATCATGCCTTCATTATTTTATATCTTCCTGTTAAGATTGAGGAAAAATGTGTAAACAATTCTGTACAATTATGTACTTTTCTTGCTTGTAAAATTCAGATTTTTTTTCATTTTGAGACTTTATTTTTGCACAATGCTGTGCATGTTTCTATTAAATGTGCAAGATTCCATACTTACTTGTATACTAACTTACTTTTATTGTCATAATAAACCACTTTATTCTAGGGCAGGGGTTTCAAACACGCGGCTCGTGGGCCAAATGTGGCCCGCAGGACACTAGTTTGAGGCCCCCGCCTTGATATGAAAATTATTACGTTTGATTAATGTTCATGTTAAAGGTTAAATAACTGTTAATAGTTATCCTCCCTATGCGTGTGGAAGTGGTAAGTTTTTGGCTATTTAAGTTTAAAGGAAATAACTTGAAGGCTACCGTTTAGGTCGCTAGCTCTCTAGTTTGCGAGTTAGCATGTGTCTCAAGACCCTGCAGTTGCGCAATATGTTGTAAATAAAAAGAGTATAAATGTGACTATAGTCGTGTTTTGTCATGTCTACAGGGCTCTAATAATGCTTTGTTCATTTTAATCTGAAAAAATAATTTGTCTACCCACCAACTATATGTGGTTTCTTAAGTTTTTATTATTTGCTGTTTTATTATTATTATATTTATTTATTACTGATTGATTGATTTTCTTTATTCTTGATTTGTTTATTTATTTTTCATTTTGTGCAGAAAAATAAAAATTAAGATATTTGAGAACAGTGGAATGTTTTATCAGAGCTTTTATTGTAGAAAATCGGAACCAAAGCACTGAAAAAGTTTGTATATTTTTCTGTTTTTAATAAATGCGTTTTTTTTTGTTTTTTTTTTGAAAACCTGATGCGGCCCAGCCTTGCCCAGACCCTAGCTCCAGTGGCCCCCAGGTAAATTGAGTTTGAGACCCCTATTCTAGGGGTTACTTTTCAAGACCTACAGTGAAGAAAATAAGTATTTGAACACCCTGCTATTTTGCTATTTCTCCCACTTAGAAATCATGGAGGGGTCTGAAATTTTCATCGTAGGTGCATGTCCACTGTGAGAGAGATAAACTAAAAAGAAAAATCCAGAAATCACAATGCATGATTTTTTAACAATTTATTTGTGTAATACAGCTGCAAATAAGTATTTGAACACCTGTGTATCATCTAGAATTCTGACCCTGAAAGACCTGTTAGTCTGCCCATTAGAAGTCCACCTGCACTCCATGTATCATCCTGAATCAGATGCACCTGTTTGAGGTCGTTAGCTGCATAAAGACACCTGTCCACCCCATACAATCAGTAAGACTTTAACTTGTAACATGGCGAAGACCAAAGAGCTGTCCAAAGACACCAGAGACAAAATTGTACACCTCCACAAGGCTGGAAAGGGCTACGGAGCAATTACCAAGCAGCTTGGTGAAAAAAGGTCCACTGTTGGAGCTATCATTAGAAAATGGAAGAAGCTAAACATGACGGTCAATCTCAATCGGAGTGGAGCCCCATGCAAGATATCACCTCGTGGGGTCTCAATGATTCTAAGAAAGGTGAGGAATCAGCCCAGAACTACACGACAGGACTTGGTCAATGACCTGAAAAGAGCTGGGACCACCGTTTCCAAGGTTACTGTAGGTAATACACTAAGACGTCATGATGTGAAATCATGCATGGCACGAAAGGTTCCCCTGCTTAAACCAGCACATGTCAAGGCCCGTCTTAAGTTTGCATATGACCATTTGGATGATACAGAGGAGTCATGGGAGAAAGTTTTATGGTCAGATGAGACCAAAATAGAACTTTTTGGTCATAATTCCAATAAGCGTGTTTGGAGGAAGAAGAATGAAGAGTACAATCCGAAGAACACCATCCCTACTGTGAAGCATGGGGGTGGTAGCATCATGCTTTGGGGGTGTTTTTCTGCACATGGGACAGGACGAGTGCACTGCATTAAAGAGAGGATGACTGGGGCCGTGTATTGTGAGATTTTGGGGAACAACCTCCTTCCCTCTGTCAGAGCATTGAAGATGGGTCGTGGCTGGGTCTTCCAACACGACAACGACCCGAAGCACACAGCCAGGAAAACCAAGGAGTGGCTCCGTAAGAAGCATATCAAGGTTCTAGCATGGCCCAGCCAGTCTCCAGACCTGAACCCAATCGAAAATCTTTGGAGGGAGCTCAAACTCCGTGTTTCTCAGCGACAGCCCAGAAACCTGACTGATCTAGAGAAGATCTGTGTGGAGGAGTGGGCCAAGATCCCTCCTGCAGTGTGTGCAAACCTGGTGAAAAACTACAGGAAACGTTTGACCTCTGTAATAGCAAACAAAGGCTACTGTACCAAATATTAACATTCATTTTCTCAGGTGTTCAAATACTTATTAGCAGCTGTATCACACAAATAAATTGTTAAAAAATCATGCATTGTGATTTCTGGATTTTTCTTTTTAGTTTATCTCTCTCACAGTGGACATGCACCTACGATGAAAATTTCAGACACCTCCATGATTTCTAAGTGGGAGAAATAGCAAAATAGCAGGGTGTTCAAATACTTATTTTCTTCACTGTATATATATTTTTTGCACAGCAGATACGGCATTAAACCACTTTCTATGCAAGTTAAAAAAATAATGATTTACAATATAAGGCCAAGAAAATAAAACCAGGAATATGTGGGGATTTATTCTACCGACAAATTGCTGTTATTCCTTTTTTCCCCGTACTGTTTGCTTTCTTGTCAAATTTAGACTTTTTCTGATATTCTTGTCACAGAGAAAAGACCTTGTGTTATTTGCATAATATTACCACTTTTTTTCATAGTGTAACTTCATTTGTTTCATCATTTCATCTGTCTGCGATTGGCTGGCAACCAGTCCAGGGGGCATACCCATCCTCTTGCCCGAAGTCAGCTGGGCTAGGCTCCAGCGTACCCCGAGACCCTGAATGGATGGATTATCCTCCTGATTTTAAGACTTTATTTCTAGTTAAATGACAACTTCATTGTATAATAACTTCATTACTTTCATTATGACTATATTATTCACGACAAAGTTATTGTCCTCGTGTCCATGTGAAACGACGGTATATTTTCCCGCACCGTAGTACTGTACTTGTGAAGTGTGGAAATAGAGTGTTTACGCCATCATAGCATGCACTAAAGATATCACATGATTAGCAACCGGAAACGAATGTTGTTCCTCATTCCAGGTGGGGGTTGTAAACCACCCGTGGCTCGTCCTGTACGACGAACACCATCACTTTAGCCAAGTACGTGCTGAGCGTGCCGTAGCGACGCAGCCTCAGCTCCACGGCCAGCTCAAAGTCCCGCGGGCCGTCGATAAGCCTCGCCACCGACATGATGCCGCCGGTGGCGACCCGCTCCGCCTTGAAGAAGCCGTCCTCGTTGCCCGAGGTGATGGCGATGTTGATGTCGTCGCCCGGCACGGTGTGGGAGGGGCCCATGCGGAAGATGTTGGTGAAGACGGGGATGTTGGTGGGGAAGGTGAGGTAGTAGTAGGTTATTCTCAGTGGCATGGCCAGGCACTCGACAGACTCATTGCAAAGCAAGCGTTCACATCGACTGCAAAGAGAGATGATATGGGGGGGGGGGGGGGTGACGAGACAGAACAACACAAGCAGAGAGAGAGAAAGAGAGACCATGTCAATCACATTGTGCCGTGCATGGCATGCAGTGGAGGGCAGCCTCGCACCTGTGAGGGGATTTGAAGTGGGCTCATGCAGACCGCCACGATCTTTGTGCCACGCAATACCTTAGTCGTCATTCTAAAACATGCCAAGGCTGATTCTCCAACCCCCAGCAAACTCAACATGCAGAGATTATTGTGATATTTGCATTTACGGCCTGTGGCTGTAGGCAACCTCCCGATGTTACTTAACTGCACAAGATCACAATAGCTTTCGCTACTAGTGTATGTGTTTTAAAAATTTAAAAAGCACCTGCTAATCATTTTGGTCCTTAGCGCTATTCCAGCCAGGGATGTCCCGATACGGTACTGATATTGATACAGAAACTGATTTCAAGCCGATATCGAAAAAAAAAATTCAGTATATATTAGCCTGCATTGATTCACCAATAATGGCACTCCGATACAAAGACCCGATTCCAGACTCCGCACCACTGCGTCTCTCTAACTTGTCCAACAGTGCTTGCTAGCATGCTAACAAAGCAAGGAGCAGGAACGATATCAGCCTTGTTGCAGTGGAGTGCAGAACTTGTAATGCACAAATTTCCCATGGTGGCCCAGACCCAGGACGTTGAATACGACCAACCTCCTCACGAACACGAAGCGGCATCACACGGGAAACTCCCACGGCACGGCAAAAAGTCTGTCGCTTCTATTATTAAATATATATATAACCAGCTAACCATGCTAATCAATCATGTGCATGACGTAAATGGGTGAGTTTTTTCTCATAGCTACAGTTACGAACTATTGACTTAGTAATATGCAATATTTGATCATTTTAAATATAGCTGGCGAGATGTGCCAGCTGCTGTAGCTACCTAGCTAGCGCCAGCTAAGCACTGACAATGGTTGACCCAAAAGCCAAAGTTTGGAGCATCCAAGGGTCCAAAACTTGAGCAGCCAGACCAACAGAGGCGAGTATGGTAACTTTCTGCTTTGTAGGGCACATATGGACAAACAACCATTCACACTAACGGACAATTTAGAGTCGCCTAACCTAACATGCAGATTTTTGGAATGTGGAGGAAACCGGAGTACCTGGTGAAAATCCACGCAGGCACGGGGAGAACATGCAAACTCCACACAGAGGTGCCCGAGCGGAGAATCAAACGTTTTTTACATTGGAAAAATCTTGTGGCACACCACTAACCAAAAATGTTCCAAAATGTCACCACGACCTCACACGTGCATCAATAAGTCTATGGGAGGAACAAGGTAGGTGTTGCCACACGGACCAATATTACATTGCTCTGCCAGTCTTTACACCACAGACACTCCACAGTAGCCACGTTTTTACATCACCACTTTTTCTCTTTCCGAATGACCTTTCGGGAAACAATGGTATTCATAGAAAGGAATATTCCAATCTCTTGTCTACATGTGCCGTGAAAATCAAACAGAATAGTCAATAGGGCATGCCCAGTAAAACGTAAACATCAACATCACGTGATACCGGCTTCCCCGAGTTTTTCTTTCACTTGTTGGAATAACTCCGTATTGCCAGTTTTTCGTCTGTCCAGTCTTGAAATTTAGTTTGAATCAAAAACAAACTTTGCTTAGTCCAGTGCCGATTGCTGGCCTCCATTTTTAAAAGTGAAGAACGTCTGGATCTGCTTGTTACGTCATATCTGAGCATGCGCTGAAAGAACGCACCCGGGATAAATTTAAACAGGAAAAGATCAAATTCAATCTTGCTAATATTTTATAATTAAACTCAGGACATGTTTTATATAGATATATATTTTCTTTTTTAATAAAACTGCACTTGTGAATAAAGTATAGAAGGGTTTAGATTCTGTTCCACAGATGGCGGTAATGCACACGAAAGCTGCTTGCCAACCGCCAATAAACAACAGAAGAAGAAAAACACCACGAAGAAGAAGGCACCCTGACAACTTTCCGTTTGAGCGGGTACAAGATACCTCAATCGGATTGGTTAAAGGAATATTCCATCCCTGTTCAATTCTTTCCATTTGAGCAAATAAACCAAATCCAATTGGAATATTTGGGTCCATGTATACTATTGACATAATGGCTATTGACATAATATTTGCAAATGATGATTAATAAATGTTAATTATAAAAAGTGATATTGGATAATTCCTCACGGCACACCTGATGGTTTCTCAAGGTACACAAGTGTGCCGCGGCACAGTGGTTGAAAATCACCGTCCTAGACTGTGTGACCAACATGCTAACCACTCTGACATATTAACAACAATTACTTTGAAACACAATGTGAATGCATCCTTGATCCAAGTACGATGCAAGCCCGACCTTCACTTCAAGCCCAGGCCGAAACAAGGAGTTCCCCAAAGGAGGAAGATCCTGGTCAGTGGCCTGAAATCAGTGCTAACTACCAACCTTCACTCGAATCTGAAAGAGTGAGCCTCCCTTACAGATGCCTGTCCTGGAACACATTGGGCCCTCTTGAAAACCGCCAACCTGAAGTCCTCTGAAGAAGTCTTAGGTTTCTCCACAAAGAGGAACAAAGGCAGTTTATGGCCCCTCACACCACCAAGTGGTTATCCCCCTGCATAGTACAGACGCTCCTCACAGACAAGGTGTCCATCCTGAACCGCTGGGCAGAACACTTCCAGACCCTCTTCGGTTGCAGACTGCTTCGTCAACAAATCCGCGATCCTGCAGATACCTTGGTGAGAGGGAGCTGGGCAAAACACAAGTCTCCTCGAGGTCATAAAAGCCATAAACCAGATGAATTGTGGCAAAGCTAGAAATTTGGAAGTTCAGAGGAGCAACACTGGACTCCAATCTTCAAAACCTCTTCGCTGGGAACAGTGAAAGCTATCGCACAATAGAGCGAACAGGGGCTCTCCCGACATGGTTTTCGTGCTCTGGCAGCTCCAAGAAAAATGCCGTAAACAAAACAAGGGTCTATATGTCACCTTCATAGACCTGACAAGAGCTTTTGATACTGAAAGCAGAAAAGGCTAAAGGCAGATCCTGGAAAATCTTGGCTGTTCCTCAGCATGGTCATGCAGTTTTACTTGAAAATCAGCATGGCCAGGTCAGAAATGGGGTGAAGCAAGGCTGTGTCCGCAAACCAGCTCTCTTCACGATCTTCTTCAGCATGATGCTTCATAAGGCCGCGGAAGACTTCCAGGATGAAGATGGTATCCACATTTAGAGAGAAACTCAATTTTGGACCTTTGAAAAAATAGTCTGATGTCTGACAAGACAAAAGTGGAACTTTTTGGAAGGTGTGTGTTCCATTACATCTGGTGTTAAGGTACCGCCCACATTTCCGAAAAAGAACACCTAGCAGTAAAATATGGTGGTGGTAGTTTGATGGTTGTTTTTGTTTTTTGATGGCTGCTTTGCTGCTTCAGGGCCTGGAGGACTTGCTGATAGATGGAACCATGAATTCTGCTGTCTACCAAAAAGTCCAGAAGGTGAATGTCCGGCCATCTGTTGGTGACCTCAAGCTGAAGGAAATCTGAGTTCTGCAGCAGGACAATAACTCAAAAAACACCAGCAAGTCCACCTCTGAATGGCTGAATAAAAAAAAAATAAAGAACTTGGAGTGGCCTAGTCCTGACCCGAATCCCTCGGAATCGTTTTTTTTACACAGCACCAAGTAGGTTTGGATTTCTTTTTTCTCCTGTAATAATAAATGTTTCATTTCAAAACAGCATTTTGTGTTCTGTTGTCTTGTTGACGAATATTTCAATTAGTTTGATGATCTGAAACATTTATGTGTGACAAACCCTTCTCTGTGCATTATAGCACAAGAAAACAAGTTAATATGAGCTAGCTTACAACGCACATCATAGAGACTTTGGGATTTTGAAACCCTGTCAAAAAAACTTTCTTTTGATATACAGTGCATCCGGAAAGTATTCACAGCGCTTCACTTTTTCTACATTTTGTCATGTTACAGCCTCATTCCAAACTGAATTAAATTAATCTCTTACCTCAAAATTCTACACAAAATACTGCATTATGACAATGTGAAAAAGTTTTTTTTTACTTTTTTTGAATTTATTAAAAATAGAAAACTAAGAAATCACATTTACATAAGTATTCACAGCCTTTGCCATGAAGCTCAAAATTGAGCTCAGGTGCATCTTTTTTCCACTGATCATCCTTGAGATCTTTCTACAGCTTAATTGGAGTCCACCTGCAGTAAATTCAGTTGACTGGACATGATTTGGAAATATAATAACTGTCTATATAAGGTCCCACAGTTGACTGTGCATGTCAGAGCACAAACACCAAGCATGAAGTCAAAAGAACTGTCTGTAGACCTGCGAGACAGGATTGTCTTGAGGCAGCAGAAACAGCAGAAACATTTCTGCTGCTTTGAAGGTCCCAATGAGCACAGTGGCCTCCATTATTCGTAAATGGAAGACGTTTGCAACCACCAGGACTCTTCCTAGAGCTGGCCGGCCTTCTAAACTGAGCGATCGGGGAAGAAGGGCCTTAGTCAGGGAGGTGACCAAGGCCCCGATGGTCACTCTGTCAGAGCTCCAGCGTTCCTCTGTGGAGAGAGGAGAGCCTTCCAGAAGGACAACCATCTCTGCAGCAATCCACCAATCAGGCCTGTATGGTAGAGTGGCCAGACGAAAGCCACTCCTTAGTAAAAGGAACATGGCAGCCCGTCTGGAATTTGCCAAAAAGCACCTGAATGACTCTCAGACCATGAGAAACAAAATTCTCTGGTCTGATGAGACAAAGATTGAACTCTTTGGTGTGAATGCCAGGCGCCATGTTTGGAGGAAACCAGGCACTGCTCATCACCAGGCCAATACCATCCCTACAGTGAAGCATGGTGGTGGCAGCATCATGCTGTGGGGATGTTTTTCAGCAGCAGGAACTGGCAGACTAGTCAGGATAGAAGGAAAATGAATGCAGCAATATATAGAGATATCCTGGATGAAAACCTGCTCCAGAGCGCTCTTGACCTCAGTAGACTGGTCATGTACCTTGACCATATAGACAGTAGACATTAGCACACAGCCAAGATCTCAAAAGATTGGCTTCAGAACCACTCCGTGAATGTCCTGGAGTGGCCCAGCCAGAGTCCAGACTTGAATCCGATCGAACATCTCTGGAGAGATCTGTGCACAGACGTCTCCCATCCAACCTGATGGAGCTTGAGACTTATTGCAAAGAAGAATGGGCAAAACTGCCTAAAGATAGGTGTGCTAAACTTGTGGGATCATATTCAAAAAGACTTGAGGCTGTAATTGCTGCCAAAGGTGGATCAACAAAGTATTAAGGGAAGGCTGTGAATACTTATGTAAATGTGATTTTTTTGTTGTCTATTTTTAATAAATTCAAAACATGTCAAAAAAACCTTTTTTCACATTGTCATAATGGAGTATTTTGTGTAGAATTTTGAGATAAGAGATTAAATTAATACAATTTGGAATGAGGCTGTAACATGACAAAATGTAGAAAAAGTGAAGCGCTGTGAATACTTTCCGGATGCACTGTACATGCTGGGATCATGCATACTGAAGTTAACAGCAGCATAGATACAGCAACAACACTTACAATGTCTGCTCTCCTTGGGATGGCTGTGTCTTCCAGCACATGACGTGTGCTCCGGTCCTAAACGAGCATCTTGTTGAGTCTTTGTAGCGAAATCGAGAGCTAGATAGTGACACCGAGACTAGCGCCGAGCAAGGTGTCGTGTTAATCCACCAGATGAATATAGTTTTTCATGTTAGCTGCTACAATAACAATATAGCTGTGGTTTGGGTAATCTAGAAGTCAGTTATGTAAATAAACACTGTTGGTGTTTTTTCTTTTAGGGTTTTAACTTCAAAATGGGTAGTTCCCATGTCGCCCATACATATTTCCATTTGCTCGAGCTACAACGCACAGAAAAGGGAAAGAAATATGTGTTCATGTTTCACATAAAGATTGTGAATGATGGGCAAAATTTCCCACAAAAAGTGTTCCCCTTTAATCCGCGTATCTAGATACATCCTGAATCATCTATCACAAACAGATTTACATCCCTCCAAGTATGGATGATTTGTGTTGATATCGGATCAATACCGGTATTGGCTGGTATTTAAGGCTGCAATGTCAGGACACCCCTTATGCTGTAATATACTATAATGTGTTTTTGCAGTGTAGGTAAACGAACATTCACCCCCTGACTGACTTTACTATTATGGTCTCTTTCATCGTCTTCAAACATTTAGGCAAAGTGTAATGCACTTTTATTGGTAACATATTTTAATGAGTCAAAGATTGTTCTTTCAGACATAAACTACTTGCAAGGTACAATATGTACCTAATAGTCCCGAGGAAGCCTGCTCGTCTAGTATCCAGCCACCATAGTGATTTTAAAGAGTCTACAATGGGACAGGCTGCACGGCGCTCGAGTGGTTAGTGAGCAGGCCTCAGAGCTAGGACACCCGGGCTCAATTCCACCCTCGGCCATCTCTGTGTGGAGTTTGCATGTTCTCCCTGTGCATGTGTGGGTTTTCTCCGGGTACTCCGGTTTCCTCCCACATTCCAAAAACATGGTAGGTTAATTGATGACTCCAAATTGTCCGTAGGTATGAATGTGAGTGTGAATGGTTGTTTGTCTATATGTGCCCTGTGATTGGCTGGCTGGCGACCAGTCCAGGGTGTACCCTGCCTCTCGTCCCAAGACAGCTGGGATAGACTCCAGCACCCCCCGCGACCCTCGTGAGGATAAGCGGTAAAAAATGAATGAATGAATGAACAAATGGGACACTCACGTTTCTCCGACACTGCGATAGTTGTTGGGACAATCGAAGGACAGGCAGCGGAATCCACCCTGCACGTTGAAGCAGCTCTGGTTCTCCGAGCATGTGTGCGTCGCTGTCAGACATTCATCAACATCTGGGAGGAACCATTATTGAAAATGCAAAAGCATATTAAACTAGGGAACAGTGATCACATCCGTCTGGCAAGAACGGGAGGGTGTGGGTGTCCGACCTTGGCAGCTGCGTCCGTTAGGTGCTAATGTGTAGCCGTTAAGAGGGCAGGAACAGTGGAAGTTGCCCGGTGTGTTGTGGCAGCGGTAGGAGCAGATGTGACCTCCGGTGGGCAAAGCACATTCGTCTATATCTGTACACATGATGACAGCAAACACACCTTTATGGTTCTGTCGTGGTTTCACAAGCATAGAATTGATCATGCTCGTACAGAGCGGTACCTTCGCAAGTCACGCCGTCAATGTCGCTGAGCTGGTAACCACGGCGACAGTAACACTGGTATGAGCCGTACACGTTGGCACATTCCTGACTGCATGGGTTGCTTTCGCACTCGTTTAAATCTGTGCAGATGAACATGTTAACGTGAGGAATTCTCCGACTGAATGAGTACATTCCATTACCTTCACAGTTCCTGCCATCCTGCGCCAGCTTGAAGCCAGTGGTGCAACTGCACTGGTAAGATCCTGGCGTGTTCTCACACTTGTGAGCACATAGGCGTCCCGGGTAGTGCCTGCATTCGTTAATATCTACAACATAACATACGAGATAAATGTGCAGCACTTGGCTACATCCTCGCTCTTCTTCTTCTTTTTACCTTCGCAGAGGCGACTGATGCTGTTAAAGTTGTAGCCGCTGTCACACTCGCAGTGATAGGAGCCCATTGTGTTGATGCAGCCGTGACCAGAGCACACCTGGTCGGGGCCTTTGCACTCGTCGATGTCTTGAGCGGTAAGAAAACACAGCGCTGCTGCTGACTATTCATTTTGTTAATACGCGCGTGCCACAAAATGACGGTCGTACCGACGCAGCGTGTGCCTTCCTCGTTGAGGTGGTAGCCCCGCCCACAGTTGACAGAGTTCCTCTGGCAGATGTACGAGCCGACCGTGTTGATGCACACCTGACCTCTGTGGCACGGGCCTGTCTGGCTGACACATTCATTGATATCTGTAACATATACACACATTGAATATACTGTATACCAAAACATCAGTCAAAGATCCTCTATATGACAGAGGCGCTCTATCATATAGAGACAATGTTTAATGACCTACCACCAAAACACAAGTCAAAGATCCTCTATATGACAGAAACACTCTGTCATATGGAGACAGTGTTTAATGACCTACCACCAAAACACATGTCAAAGATCCTCTATATGACTAGAGCGCTCTGTTGTGTTTACGGCAATACCCCAACTGCCAAAACACTAGTCAAAGATCCTCTACATGACAGAGGCGCTCTATCATATAGAGACACTGTTTAAGGACCTACCACCAAAACACTAGTCAAAGATCCTCTACGTATATGACTAGAACGCTCTGTTGTGTTTACGGCCATACCCCAACTACCAAAACACTAGTCAAAGATCCTCTATATGACGGAAGCACTCTGCAGTATCAAGGACCTACGTTCAAAACATTTGTTGTCAAAGATCCTTAACAGGAGCACTCTCCTGTAAAAAAACACTAATGGCAGCGCCGAATTTGCTGTAAAGGGTATCTCGGGCCGCCAGTTGAATAGCACTGATATAGTGTAGTCCATAATCGTAGACAGCCACCATGCAACCCATGCTCATTTTCCTTTGTATCATCCAGTAAAAGTAGAAGCCTCACCAATGCAGCTGCCCAGAGCATCCTGGATGAAACCAGCACCACATTTGACCTTCGGGAGACAACGGAATGACCCCTGGGTATTTTGGCACTCAAACTCTGGACCACAGTTATGGATGCCTGTCTCGCACTCGTCAATATCTGGTGAGAAAAAAAACATGTTTGTCACTTTGGACAGATACAGCAAAATATTTTGTCGGTAGTGTAAAGGATGGTCTGATTTGCACCTTTGCAGTTGTTGTTGTCGGTCAGTTCGTAGCCTGTACCGCAGCTGACCTCTCTCTGGCAGCGGAATGAGCCCTCCGTGTTGATGCAGCGCTCTCCTCCCCGGCAATTGCTGGCACCCAGCAAGCACTCGTTAATGTCTGCCGGATGAGTGAAAAAATGTGTTCAATACCGGTATACAAAAAGAGTGTAAAGGGTGAGAAAAAAGAAATAAATGTAAAAATCAAAAGCTACATTATGTGCTGATTGTGTCGACTCTTCTTGTCCTTTCCATGCAGTGTGAGGCAGCACAGCCCATGCAGATACATATACAGTATCTATAAGCCAATATTAGTTAACATACTTTCCAATTTCATAAACCTTTTTTAGATAAATAAATTAGAGGTTTATGAAGTATGCATTTATGAATAAATGTGAGCAATGATCTCCTTACCCTCACAGGTCTTTCCATCTGGCTTGAGTTTGTAGCCTTTGAAACAGGAGCACGTCTCATTACTCACACAAAGATGAGCACACTTGCCTACAAAGACAATTGATGCCATTTATTGCCAGGTAAGAAAATAATGAAATGATGTTGGTGATACTGCACCATTGCACTGATCCGTTAACACTGAATTGTTGTCTCCATTGTCTGGGGTCTCGTCTTTGATTGGCACTGCGAGACATAGTAAATGAGGATTACTTGATCTGTTGATGTGTGGGGCTTTGTGGAAAAGGCTTGGACAGCCCTGGCTGAAGCTAGGAATTTATTTAGATATTAAAATGTGTATTTTTCTATTCTGCATATCGAGAAATTTTGCAGGAAAATGGAATCACTTCTCTCTCATTCATTCATTCATTTTCTACCGCTTTTCCTCACTGGGGTGTGGGTGCTGGAGCCTATCCCAGCTATCTTCGGCATATATAGACAAACAACCATTCACACTCACATTCATACCGATGGACAATTTGGAGTGGCCAATTAACCTAGCATGTTTTTGGAATGTGGGAGGAAACCGGAGTACCCGGAACAAACTCCACACAGAGATGGCCGAGGGTGGAATTGAACCCTGGTCTCCTAGTTGTGAGGTCTGCGTGCTAGCCACTCGACCGCCATGTAGCCCGGAATCACTTCTGCATGTCATAAGCTCTGAGAGTAATGATTTATTGCATCCAGTAGATGGCAGTGTGTGCTCATATTTCTCAGTGAGAACCACAGTGTTTCCACCTCTTATTCTTCCTGTTTCATCCCAATTATAACACATTGTAAGCTAGTGACATGCATTTAGCTGTGCCCACATTCAGGCTTCTCTGTCGGTGTGGTCTGATTGTCGGGCACTCCGTCCACGCAGCAAGCCCGGTACACCAGACCACACTGGTAGCCCAGAGCCAGGCTGTGGTCGCACGGAAGTCCCTGCTCCTGCGCCGTCTTGCCCAGCAGGCAGCAGTCACAGCACATCTAAAACAAACACAATGGAAAACTCTGTCTGTGAAATGTTGACCAGTATGATAAACAAGAGAAGGCATAAGGAGATGAGATCATTCCTTCTCCTCGAGGCTCCCCACATCAATCATTTCTGTAATTGAATTGCTGAAACGCACACCTTGGTTGTCTTTGTCTCACAGGTGTTGGAGAACAAAGAGTCACATGCTCCTTGGTCTTTGGCCATGTTGATGCCGGTGGTGCACATGTTGTCCTCCAGCACGGCCAAACAGCACTGCTCCTGCACTGTCCTGTCATGACAGATACAATATCTCAATAGTCTTTACTCTGGTGAGTAAAGACCAGTAGTTTATTTTCATTTCCAACCCAGACATCATCAACACAAACCCGCGACGGATTCCACTTCCTCATGTCCTTACTCATTGTGGTGTTTTAAAGGCATCCCTCTTAGTATAATAATAGTAAACCCAAGTAAACCACTTCCACATTAAAATTGTTTGAGGTGACTAACAGTTTCCAGCGCATACAGCAGGCTGGGAGTCAATATGGGGATAATTTGGCAAACCGTACCGCAATGGCGGGATTATCAACTCTCTTTGTCAAGTCTGTCGGGGACGGAGTGTTATGACGTCATACTTTTCTACTTCCGCTCAAAAATGTAGCCATTTACAAAAAAATTAGCTTCTACCTTGTGATGCCCACTAGGTGGCACTGTTGACATGTTTTGTGGCGACTTCTGTGTGTTGGTCCTTATTGTTAGAATAAAGAAATGTTTTGTTGCAGTTGATACCTCATAGCGCTTATACCTCCAGCAAATATTATATAATGTCTAAGACTAACGGGCTGACTGCTCTGACATAGACGTCTTGCTAACACTGGCCTAATTATTTCCCAATCTTCACCTCAGCACTCATGTAGCCCCGGACCAATTGACACACAATAATCTTGCCACTAACACGTGTTGTTACCTATGTAGACAATAATGGCTGTGTGTTTACACATTTCCAACTCCCCGTTTTCTTGACTTTTTACTTCCTATAGGTCAGTGGTCTCAAACTCGCTAGTTTGAGGCCCTCACCTTGATACCAAAGTTTAATGTTGAAATAACAGCTTAAAGCTGTGTGCACACCGGACACAATTAACATGATTTTGCCCAGCCCATACTGTTACCCTACACTGTTACCCCGCCCTGTTTTGCTTTGGATTAGCAATGAAGCTAAAGGCTTATGACGCTGGGTACAAATAAATGCAGGAAATGATTTGGAATAAAAGGGAAAATACAAGTCAAGATAAAGTATCTCATCAAACATGTTGTTAAAGTTACCACGCTGCTCCCAGATGGAACTTGCTAACTTGGAAGATGCTAACTTGCTAATTGGGTCAAATTATTAAGTTTCATTAATGTTCATGTTAAAGGTTAAATAACTGTTAATACTGTACATTTGAATTTGAAAAAAATAATTTCTCTACCAACTGTATGTGGTTTCTTACGTTTTTCTTATTTGCTGTTTTATTATTATTTTACTTATTACTGATTGATTGATTTATTGTCTTTATTCTTAATTTGTTTATTTATTTTTTTAATCTTATTTTGTGTATAGAAAAATAAAAATTAAGATATTTGAGAACAGTGGAATGTTTTATCAGACATTTTGGTGTGGAAACCGAGAACTAAAGTACTGAAAAAGTGTAGGGTATAGCAGAAGCAAAAGCATTGAAGATGTTTTTTTTTATTGATTTTTTTTCCAGTTTTTAATAAATGCGTTTTGTTTTTTGTTTTTTTGAAAACCTGATGTGGCCCGGCTTCACCCAGAACCTAGCTCCGGTGGCCCCCAGGTAAATTGAGTTTGAGACCCCTGCTATAAGGTGCAATGGCCAAGTGTCAAAAGGAACAGGCCCTTTCTCTCCCTCACAGAATATCACATTGCCTCAGTCCAATCAGTTAAATTGCGGTTCTGGATCCCAGCAGGCTTTTAACAAGAAAAAGAGCTTAGCCGCCCCCATGCATCTCCTCTGTCATTTCCAACAAGCTCTCTGTGGCGTCTCTTACCAGAAATTCACCTCCACGTGCACACCTCCTCTGCACTGCCTTTTAAGGGCACGATGACGACGCGCCTTCACCTTTTTTTCACCTTACTCACTCTTCCTGTTATTCCATCCATTCCGTGCACATTGGGTTTCACCTCCGAGGTATTTCCTCCCCCCTACATGTGGCGCTTCCCACCCCCACAAACCTCTGCTCTTTCCCTTGGTGCTATTATTCGGACAAGTTTGGGAACACATAAGGTGGCACATCATGTTCAGTTTGCTAGCGGGCGTGTTATTAGCTCGTGATTATTACCGCTTCCTGTTCTCGCTGGGAGGAAGCAATATGGCTACAGACGTATGGCGTAGAAATGACACGTCTACACGATAGACGACTGCATTGTAGCAGTTTTACCTGCACGTGGGCGACCCGGAGATGAGCGGCAGGGTTGCACACACTTTGTTATCGCTGGCACCCCTCTGGCCATCTTTGCAGCAGTCGTCAATGGAGGTTTGCTGTACTCCTGCACATAAGAATGGCCAAGCATGTTAATTAGTATGTAGTTATGCATCACAATACCAAATTTTCTCAAATAATACCTAGATTCGGTTAATTAATTTGAGCATCAATGCTGCAAGCAATGTTGCTTCTGTTGCGGCTGCGTTGTGCAACTGTTGACAAATGAGCTAGTTTTCACTTTCATGTACTTATAGTTCATTCATTCATTCATTTTCTACCGCTTTTTCCTCACGAGGGTCTTTGGGTGAGAGGCGGGGTACACCCTGGACTGGTGGCCAGCCAATCACAGGGCACATATAGACAAACAACCATTCACACTCACATTCATACCTATGGAAAATTGGAGTCATCAATTAACCTAGCATGTTTTTGAAATGTGGGAGGAAACCGGAGTACCCAGAGAAAACCCACGCATGCATGGGGAGAACATACAAGCAATTAACCTAGCTGTGAGGTCTGTGCGCTAACCACTTGACCACTGTGCCGCCCCATACTTATAGTTATTAAAGTTAAAACAATGAACTCGTAGTATAGTGAACAACGCCCCTGCCTAGACTACAAATGAACAAGGGTCATTAGACCAGACCGATCTGATCTGATGTGGAGCGGCTTAGCGGTCATCTTGCATTTTGTTCAACAATCTGCAGCCATGATTATTCCCTCGCCAGTGGTTTGTGTAATTGCGCAAGTGTGCCGATCTGGTCTGCCAAAGCTCTTCCTCCTTTAAGGCAAACCAGTCATCCCGTCTGCTGCTTAAATTGTTCATCATGTATCCAAATAGCAGGGATGGTGCTGGTGAAATTCTTGTTTTGCTTTATGATGTTAGGTCAGGTAGGGAGGAAGTGTCTGGGAGAGCAACGCTCTTGTTCTCATGGATTTAAAGCTTTGTCTCAGGAGGGAGGGGGAGGGTTATTGGGAGCATTCATCAAAATGAGCTGAGGCCTAAACAGTCATTGTGTCACGCCGAGGTTGAGGTAGTTTGGACCTAATAGAACTTTTTACATATCAGTAGTGTTTTTAGAGCTTTAACTCTGACAACAGTGGGTTTACAGTCCCCGTAAATGTCCCACAGAGCTGTAAAAGCCAGAACAAAATGTTGCATTAGCATGTTTTCCAGCTAAACAGTGAGCTGGCATACCCATCAAAGCTCTCCTATTCCGCCAGGTAATGGAGGTGGATTACATTCCTCTGTGAATGTCATACTTTTTCATGAAAAAACATAGATTTGTTGTTAGATGCTTGCTTGTAAAGGTCCCATATTCTAATATTTTGTAATTATTTAAGCACTAAAGGTGCCAAAATAGTGTATTGGAAGCATGTTGTCCAAAAATCGAGCCTTGATGCTGGAAAAGTGTTACAACAACATAACATTAAGGGTTGGTGCAGGAGGATACATACTTTAGCGAAATTAGTGTTAGCATTGCTAACATACACTCACATTTTAACGTCACCATCATGCTAGGTTAACATTCATTCATTCATTCATTTCCTACTGCTTATCCTCACAATGGTCGCGGGTATGTTGGAGCCTATCCCAGCTGTCTTCGGGCAAGAGGCGGGGTACACCCTGGACTAGTGGCCACCCAATCAAAGGGCACATATAGACAAACAACCATTCACACTCACATTCAATTTGGAGTCGCCGATTAACCTAGTAAGGCGGTCTAGTGGTTAGTGCGTCGACCTCACAGCTAGGAGACCAGGGTTCAATTCCACCCTCGGCCATCTCTGTGTGGAGTTTGCATGTTCTCCCCCGTGCATGCGTGGGTTTTCTCCGGGTACTCCGGTTTCACACACACATTCCAAAAACATGCTAGGTTAATTGGCCACTCCAAATTGTCAATAGGTATGAATGCGAGCCCGAAGACAGCTGGGATAGGCTCCAGCAACCCCTGTGACCCTCGTGAGGAAAAGTGGTAGAATGAATGAATGAATTAACCTAGCATGTTTGAATTAACCTTGAATTAACCTAGAATTAACCTAGAATTAACCTAGAATGTGGGAGGAAACCGAAGTACCCGGAGAAAACCCACGCATCCACGGGGTGAACATGCAAACTCCACACAGAGATGCCCGAGGAAGGAATTGAACTCGGGTCTCCTAGCCGTGAGGACTGCGTGCTAACCACTCTAGTGCCATGCAGCCCGCGAGGTTAACATATATGCTAAAAAAAACAAGAGTCAAACTTCCAGCTCCCATGACTGTCTGTAGTTGACTGGCGGATACTGCTGTTTTAAGATGTGTAACGAAGCCTTTTTATATTGTCACTAGTATAGCTACATTACACTCACATATTGGCTAAAAATTAGGCGCATAGAAAAATGAATGGATGGAATTTGGAGACCTTTAATAGTACGATATATAATATAAGGTAGAGGGAGGATAGTGTGTTTGTGTGTTTGGACTGCAGAACTATTCAGGATGTGTAGTGAAGCTGGCTATGGTTGGGTCAGCGGTGGTACCTTGTCCATAAGGAAGGATGCGTTTCCTTCGTCACATTACAAAAACCTGCAACTTCAAAAGCAGAGCAAATGCATGACGGAAATGACAGATTTGATGCTCATCCTTACAACGTCATTAAAAAATACAATGAGCTGCAATTGTCTGAGCTTGTTGTGAGTCTGGCACATCCCATAATACTGCGATACACCGTGTAGCAGCCACTTAAAAGTTTTGTAAAAAGTGGTGCAGTTGTTTTTCTGAGGAACCCAGCAAGCTGGTGTTTTAAATGATGATGATTTCTGTTCACAGTTGACGTCCAAGGAGGAGGAGCTTAGCGTGCGCTGAATAGTCCAAAAACCAAACTAATCCAATTATCTTTCCCAACAGGGGCCACTGTAAGTGTTTTCCAAACTCTGCTCATAGTTGGCATTCCAAGACCACCGCTGTCTGTGACTTTTAAAACCCAAGATTGAAAGAACAGAAGGGGCCTCTTTTGGTTATTATCAGAACGAGGCGAACCAGACACGCCGCTGTTGTTGTGATGTATTGTCTGCTGATTTCCATCTTGGATGGGACCAGGGCGAGATGAGCGATGTGGGGGCCGCTCTCTTTTTTTGGCAGGACGACACACGGCTCGCCTTCGTCTAGACGCCTCGTGTAAACAAGGCTTAATGAGTTCAGTGGTGAAACACCAACCCGCGAGGAGAGACTGGAACCTACTGCATCTCTATATGTCTATCTAGCGGATTTCAAAGAAAATATGGGAGTTGAACTCGTGTCTTATGCGCCAAATTGTCACTGCCTATGCCAAGTAGCTGGTGCTGCCTTGTGACGACTTGTACAAGACTGGAATGCCATCCCACAGTGGTGTGTGACCAGGCTGTTTGGTAAAAGAATCAATTGCTGCTAGTGTGTCCTCTACAGCCGCCCCTTGTTTAGTGCGGTTAATTGGTTCCAGACCCAACCGCACTAAGTGAATTTCCACTATGTCGGAAACATGGAAAATTATAAATAAGGCAAAATAAAATAAAATAATTAATAAGAACATGCTAACTCCACACAGTGTGGCCACACAGCTAGGAGACCCACATTCCCCGCCCCCTGTGCCTGCATGGATTTTCTCCAGGTACTCCGGTTTCTTCCCACATTTTGAAAACATCATGTTCATAGGTATGAATGATTGTTGTCTATATGTGCTTTGCCATTGGCTGGCGACCAGTCCAGGGTGTACCCCGCCTCTCCCGCTGAAGACAGCTGGGATAGGCTCCAGCATTCCTGTGACCCTAGTGAGAATAAGCGGCATAGAAACTGATTCTTATGGCAGAGAAAACCCTGTGTGAAACAGTGATTGGCACCTAAACCTAATAACTGGTTGGGCCACCCTTAGCAGCAAGAACTGCAATCAAGCATTCGTGATAACTTGCAATGAGTCTCTTACAGCGCAGTGGAGGAATTTTGGTCCACTCATTTTTGCAGAATTGTTGTCATTCAGTCACATTGGAGGCTTTTCCACGATGAAGCACCTTTTTGAGGTCATGCCACAGCATCTCAATGGGATTTTTTTTTCAGTAGGCCACTACAACAGAATTCATGGTTCCATTTATCACAGCAAGTCTTCCAGGTCCTGAAGCAGGAAAACAGCCCCAGACCATCACACTACCACCACCATATTTTACTCTTGGTATGATGTGTTACTTTTATCCCAGATGCAATGGGACACACACCTTCCAAAAAGTTAAACTTTTGTCTCATCAGACCACAGAGTATTTTCCCAAAGGTCTTAGAGATCATCAAAATGTTTTCTGGCAAAATTGAGACAGGTCTTGATGTTCTTTTGTTCAGCACTGGTTTTCATCTTGGAACACTGCCACCACAGTCATGTTTTACCAGGGGGCGGGGGCAATTCTTCCACACAGAGCCATGTAGGTTTTGGACTTTTTTCCTCTCTTAATAATGAATGTGGGCGTCACGGTGGTCTAGTGGTTAGCGCGCAGACCTCACAGGTAGGAGACAAGGGTTCAATTCCACCCTCAGCCATCTCTGTGTGGAGTTTGCATGTTCTCCCCGTGCATGCGTGGGTTTTCTCGGGTACTCCGGTTTCCTCCCACATTCCAAAAACATGCTAGGTTAATTGGTGACTCCAAATTGTCCATAGGTATGAATGTGTGTGAGAATGGTTGTTTGTCTATATGTGCCCTGTGATTGGCTGGCCACCAGTACAGGGTGTACCCCGCCTCTCGCCCAAAGACAGCTGGATAGGCTCCAGCACCCCCGCGAACCTCGTGAGGAAAAAGCGGTAGAAAATGAGTGAATGAATGTGAGTGTGAATGGTTGTTTGTCTATATGTGATTGGCTGGCCACCAGTCCAGGGTGTACCCCGCCTCTCGCCTGATGACAGCTGAGATAGGCTCCAGTTTCATTTAAAAACTGCATTTAGTGTTCAGTTGTTTTGCCACTGACTAATATTTCCATTTGTTTGATCTTTCAATTATTTTATTTTACATTGTCTTATTTATAATTTTCCATGTTTAAGCAGAGACGGGTATTATGAAAGCTTTTACTTTGAAAGTGTCACTTCTCCTAGTGGTTGGTATGCGTGTTGTGCAATCAGCTATTCTCCCAGTTGCAAAGAATTTAAAAAAACAACAACAAAACTCTGGCTTGTGTGTGGCCAAGTGTGATATTGGCCTATTTTTAAACCTAATTTGATGACAGAAGATGAAGTTATTGACTTCCGGGTGTTGGTTTAACTTCCTACAGCGGTTCACATATGCACATGTACTTAAAATAATAATAACTTATGTTTCCTGGCTGGATTTTATAGATGTGCATAAGAGGTGTGTTAAGAAGCAGTGCCACGATTGTGACTTTTAATGACAAGTTACACAGACAGTCCCATTATAATGTGTTTGTGAGAAAGGGCTAATAAGTAGCCGCAAATCGATCTATGGCAGTCCAAATTGAATTTAAGACAGTACCATTATAATGAGTTTGTGAGCAAGGGCGAAAAAGACTTATTTTTCAATGGTCGCGACAAATCTATCGGTGGCGGTCCAAATTTATTAGTGGCAAACCGCCACAAACAATTTATGGAATACACTGGATTATCTACCCATGTGTATTTAAAATAATAATCTATTCTATACACATTTAAGAGCTCCATGTCCCCTAAACCCCAACCTGATCAGTGGAAGAAAATGAAGTATTGAGTACGCAAGGCATTTATCATATTGTATATCATTGTATTTATTAATCTCTCCATTTATCTGTATCTGTTATTCCTAAATGCTGCTGCTCGAGTGCCAACTCGAACTAGAAGAAGAGATCATGCAGTTACCCCATTGGAATGGCTCCCTATAATATTTAACATATGTAACATGTAAATTATGTTCTAACCGTAATATCTGTCCGAGAGCTTGCTTAGAATAATTTAACATCACCCTCACTCGGTTGCTCCACTATTGTTCCGCTTCTGCTTCCGCCCCCACTCCCGAGCCTCATCCCTCCTCGCCTGTTGGCCCCCTCCGACTGTGAAAGTGGCCCCACGTGTGAGGTTCTGATAGGTTTCAGGCCTTGATGACCCCTCCTGCCAGCGCTATGGTATAAATCACACCTCTCTGTCTAGACTGCCTTTGGTGGAAGTGTGAGCTTATGACACAGAGCTAAAAGACGCCCTGTTAAACATTAATATTTGACAATATGAGATTAAATAAAGGATAATAGGCGCACATGCTAAGTTCATGTTGTTTTTACCATAAATTGGGAGAAAATGTGGACAAATGTGGAATCTATGTCTCATTTGTAATCAAACTTCATGACTTTATTACATCATCACCACATGAATCAAAGATTTTATCTGCATCTTTCAAATGCATGAGTAATTCTGCTCATATGGCCATATTTTTTGAATCCGCTGTAAATCACATTGGGCTCATGCAGTGACACGACGTTTGCATGTAATAAATAACTAACAAAAGCGATATTTTAGGTTTAATCATTTTAAACATCAATTTTATCTGAATCATTAACGCAGTTGTGCAGAAATTAAAGTTACTCCCTTTTTAATTTGACAAAAGACTCTATGAACAACATGTTATTTAATATTAAATTGACTTGTGATGTATTATTGCACATTATCCATCACAGCATTGAACATACATGTCAAGAAATGTTTGCTCATAGGCTGTGGTGTTTGCATTTTACATGCAAAAGAGGTGACTTAGATATGAGACTTTTTTTAGTATAAGGACAGAAAAAAAAAGTTTAGTCCATACCTGTTTGCAGCAAAAGTCCTCCATAAAACTGTCATTGCATTGCAAAACAAGCCAACAGGGAACTATTCAACCACTCATGTCAACAATGACTCCGTTTCCTGCTTCATTTTCAACTTCAGAAAAGTAGTTGATGAAACTTACCTTGAGCAAGGAGGACTCCCAGCATCGAACTGAGCAGAACAATCTGCGGACCCATGTGGTGAGACAATTCAAGCTCCACTGTTGGAAAATATACGTTTAAAACTAAAAAAATAAGCTCTTTCGCTTTTAAAATGGATTCAATGGATGCGTTAGGAAAGAGAAAGAAGAGTGATGGAGTGTTACGGTGCCTCCCTTGCAGGACTCAGCGTCTAATAATGAGTGCGCGCATCGTCACAAAACAAACACCCACTTTCACTTGGGCAGAATCACGCACTGCTGCACCAGCCTTCACGTTGCCCGGTAATGATTGCAAAAGTATAGAGACACATTCTCGTTCAAAAGCCTGACACAGCGAGTCTCAACTTTTGTTTGGTACTGGAGTCGACATCATACGGAAGTAGATATGGAGACAATGAGAATAGGTGATGAGCACGTACAGGCTGTAACATTACTTGTTGTCTATTTAGCTGTCGATTGAGTCAAAATAAATAGTAATTGTAGTTGTGAGGGGTAAATGACATCCCTACTCCCAATTCTATTTATTTGACGTTTGTCTGACGTAACCGGATATGAGATTTACGTTTGTGCTACGTACATTGCGCATTTAGCTAGGTCTCGGTGATTGTTATGAGACAGTATGCTAACTATTTTAATAATAGTCACGAAAAAAATAACCCCCAATATATTACATATTTGAAGTATGGTTATTGACCATTTATGTTCATCCAATAATAACTTCCACAGCCGCACGACCGCCGAGTGGTTAGCATTTTGGCCACAAGCATAGAAGATGGATGGACTCACTAACCACCACAGCACGTGACGTCGCAGTTGTAAAGATTTGCTAAAGGAGGAAGTGACGTAGTCCATGCGCATGCGCAACACTGATTGCGTTTCCTGGGCGGATTTGCTAGTGACATTGCTAACTTTTGGGTCCTCCGGTCAGTGTTTTCATGTTATGTTGTTGATATGTGGCATATTTTACATTGGACAAGCATAGAGTTACACAGCTCATTCGAATTTGTGGTAAAAACTGCTGCTAATTTAAAGCGATAATTTTGGCTCCTGGTCCGAACATAAGTGAATTTCTGCTAAATACTATTCGGGATTCATAAATTGAATATTTTTGTATTATTAATTATGTATTTTAATATTATTAGAGCCTTCTCGACATGAAGTAACACCCCCATAGTTACCTTTACACTCCTATTACCCAATATAGTAGACATAGTAAAGCCATTTAAGACTTAAATAAGGCTCATGCTCATCTAAATGTGTTCCCTAGGGGAGCTGAGCGGCGGTCGGACAGGAAGCAAAATCGGAACGAGTTTAGTTTTAGCTTGGCATGGGTTACTGCAGCAACAGTAGCCCGTGTTTTTATTAGGGATTTTTATTGAGGGTGACTATGCAGCTTGGGAGATCATTCAAAACCGCAATGAAAGCCTGTTGTTTTGATGGTCATCTGGTGTCTGGTGTGTGTCAGGGACATTACTGACACCTTGAGGCCATATGCATATACTACATCGTTCACTGCATCTTTCAATGCTTCTTCTGAATGCCTCATTTTAGTTCATTTACAATAAAAAGCTTCTGAAGACAATACATTGGTAGCCAGCAGATGGCAGTACTTATTTAACCGCATGGCAGGAGCCTCACTGCAATGAAAGTACATTTCTTCAAGAAACATGATAAATATGTCAATCGAATTGGTCTTGCTCGTTTATAACTTGTGGGCTGAGCTATGTTTCCTTGTGGCGACTCGATATAAAACCCCCGGGCGAAATGTCTATGGTGGTAGGAGACATGTGGCTCCGATTAAGACGATCTCTCAAGCTGCCTTGCTGTCGCAGTTCCCGGAGCCCATCGAGCTTGCTGATTGAATTTGCAGAGGCTCTGTAGTTGGTACAAAATGTTTATCATCGTGCGGGCGAGCAATTATTTCTCTTCCCTCACTTGCTGCCAAGTCCTTGAATCCCATCATGCACGCTGGCAGCGCCCTGCAACAACTGACTTTGGTACAGATTGTAGATGTGAAGTAAATAGAAGTAAATAAGGAGGAAAAATGAGTGCAATTGAAGCTTCACAGGGATTTCCAATACTATTCATTCATTCATTTTCTACCGCTTTTTCCTCACGAGGGTCGCGGGGGTGCTGGAGCCTATCCCAGCTGTCTTCGGGCGAGAGGCGGGGTGATTTCCAATACTATTACTATTACAACCCCCTCTTTTCAAGGGTTTTTGCAGTGAAAAACAAATCCTGTCATATGACTCAGCAAAAACTGTAGATTCCTAAAAACAGCAGCGCACTCCTGTTATATAGAGGATCTTTTCAAGGGTTTTTGCAGTGAAAAACAAATCCTGTCATATGACTCTGCAAAAACTGTAGATTCCTAAAAACAACAGAGCACACCTGTTATATAGAGGATCTTTGACTATTGGGGTATTTTTTAGCAGTAGGGCCTCAAAAACAGCAGAACGTTCCTGTCATTTAGGGGCTCTTTTCAAGAGTTTTTGCAGTGAAAAACAAAACCTGTCATATGACTCTGCAAAAACTGTAAATTCCTAAAAACAGCAGAGCACTCCTGTTATATAGAGGATCTTTTCAAGGGTTTTTGCAGTGAAAAACAAATCCTGTCATATGACTCTGCAAAAACTGTAGATTCCTAAAAACTGCAGAGCACACCTGTTATATAGAGGATCTTTGACGATTGGGGTATTTTTTGGCAGTACGGCCTCAAAAACAGAACATTCCTGTCATTTAGGGGCTCTTTTCAAGGGTTCTTGCAGTGGAAAACAAATCCTGTCATATGACTCTGCAAAATCAACTTCTGTCATATGGGGGATCTTTTACTTGTGTTTTTGTGGAAGTTTGTTAAAAATAGCACAGCGTCCCGTTGTATTGGTGATCTTTAACTAGCTTTCTTTGTCAGTCCTTAAAAACAGCAGAGTGCCCCTGTCATATAGAGGATCTTTGACTTGCTGGTTTTTTTTGGAAGCAGGTGCTTAAAAAAAACAGCACTCCTGTCATACAGAAGATCTTTTACCAGCGTTTTTTGCAGTAGGATCTTACAAACATCACAGCAGTCCTGTGGAATAGAGGATCTTTTGAGTTCAACAAACAAGGTTTGACAAGGTTGTCCCGTATTCAGTAGGTGCATTCTCTCCAGTATTTGAATCGTATCATCAAGGCCGAGCCAAGTGTAGGGAATACACCCCCGTCCCCAAGCAGGTCTGTTCTTTAAAGTAGATCATGCAGAGGATGGGAGGCATCCTGTGGAATCTCAACAACAAAGAGCATCCCTCGGTCTAATCTTATCTGTTCCTCATTGTAAAGACGAGAGACTTTACAGAGTAAACCCTGACAATCATTCAAGCGCTGGATCACATCTAAACCGGTGCCTGCCTGCCTTTCCGTGCCTGTTCGCTCGCAATCTAGCAAGGAATCAGCAGGGGGGCAGCTGACCTCCGAGCTCCTTCAGCGGAGGAAGTTGGGTCGCATTCAAGCAGTGCTAACGCTTCCTTTGAAGCTCAGCGGAGGTTGTCTTACCGTGTCTGTGTCTGTTTCGGGCGGCCCACCGAGACAATTCCTTGATTGGTTGGGGGGGGGGCATACAAAGACCCCGATCATGTTGCACAGACACTTACAGGAAGTTGTTAGAGCAGAGGTAGGGAACCTATGGCTCGGGAGCCAGATAGGGCTCTTTTGATGACTGTATCTGGCTCTCAAGCATTTCTTACCACAATAAAAATTTATTTTTGCTGACATTTTAAAGTAAACATCACAGAAATGACTGTTAAAAATAATATTCAAAATCAACAACTTTCTTATGCATTTTAATTCGTTCATCTATATTCTGCTGCAATACGGCCAACCATATCTACCAAAACTTGATTATTACTGGGTAATGCTGTAGTCTACCTCGGTCATTGAGATGTCAAAAAAACATGTAAATGTAAACTTTCCTCCTTTAGTCAAATAGCTAAAGCTGCAGAACCAAGCCTTCTGACGAAGATGGCCAAAAGAATGAAATACGTCTACGGAATACGGTGCAAAACTATGCAGCAGCAGAAGTTGTATTAATGGCAACAAGTATTTGATTTATTATTAGACACTGCGCTGCTCACGAAAGTGTGCTGGCCACACCCCATTGGCGTGGGGTAGTGTGCCTGGTCTACGTAATTAGAGCCCATTATCTAAAACTGTTGGTCTTACATAAAAATGCACACATTTTATTGCATTCAATGTTTAAAAAAATGCATATGGCTCTCACAGATACACATTTTAAAATATCTGGCCTTCATGGCTCTCTTCGCCAAAAAGGTTCCCGGCCCCTGTGTTAGAGTGTTTAGTTGGACTTTACACAACTGCAACTTTGACATAGGACACGCTTTAGGGGAATTTGGCAAATATAATTATGTGGTCATTCGGGAAGTAACAGTATATATTATATAGCTATAATCCCGGTTCGATACGTACCTCAGTTTTAAGGTCACAGCTGGGATAAGCTCCATCATACCCCTGGGACCCTGAGGAGGGTAAGCACTATAGAAAACGGATGCATGGATGTTCAGAGTGATCCTCAGATCTTTCCCGTCTACCTTCACAGCTGAGTCCAGCGATGTTGGGCTCAAAACATTTAGTGGCCACTGTTTTATAATAACAGCTTCAAAAGCATGTTGAAGGTTCTGGCTAGTAATCCTAAAAATCCAAGTTTAGTCATCAAAAGCAGTGATTTTCAACCACTGTGCTGCGGCAGGTGTGCAGGTGTGCCGTGAGGAATTATCCAATATCACTTTTTATAATTAACATTGATTAATCATCATTTGCAAAATATTTGCAAATATTATGTCAATAGCCATTATGTCAATAGTATACATGGACCCAAATATTCCAATTGCATTTGGTTTATTTGCTCAAAGGGAAAGAATTGAACAGGGATGGAATATTCCTTTAACCAATCAGATTGAGGTACCTTGTAGTTGGTTGTCAGACTGCGTTCTTCTTCGTGGTGTTTTTCTTCTTCTGTTGTTTATTGGCGGTTGGCAAGCAGCTTTCGTGTGCATTACCGCCATCTGTGAAACAGAATCTAAACCCTTCTATACGCCATTCACAAGTCCAGTTTTATTAAAAAAGAAAATATATATCTATATAAAACATGTCCTGTTCAATTATAAAATATTAGCAAGATTGAATGTGATCTTTTCCTGTTTAAATGTATCCCGGGTGCGTTCTTTCAGCGCATGCTCAGATATGACGTAACACGCAGATCCAGACGTTCTTCACATTTAAAAATGGAGGCCAGCAATCGGCACTGGACTAAGCAAAGTTTGTTTTTGATTCAAACTAAATTTCAAGACTGGACAGACGAAAAACTGGCAATACGGAGTTATTCCAACAAGTGAAAGAAAAACTTGGGGAAGCCGTTGATGTTGATGTTTACGTTTTACTGGGCATGCCCTATTGACTATTCTGTTTGATTTTCACGGCGCATGTAAACAAGTGATTGGAATATTCCTTTCTATGGATACCATTGTTTCCCGAAAGGTCATTGGGAAAGAGAAAAAGTGGTGATGTAAAAACGTGGCTACTGTGGAGTGTCTGTGGTGTAAAGACTGGCAGAGCAATGTAATATTGGAACGTGTGGCAACACCTACCTTGTTCCTCCCATAGACTTATTGATGCACGTGTGAGGTCGTGGTGACATGTTGGAACATTTTTGGTTAGTGGTGTGACACAAGATTTTTCCAATGTAAAAAACGTGACATGGCTCAAAAAAGGTTGAAAATCACTGATGTAGAGCAGTAGTGCCATCTACTCATTTCATTTAACTACTTTACAATCTTCTGCAGTCTCTGTGTATGCTGGCAGCCCCGCCTCCACCCACAGAGACTAAGAGACTGTATGACTGACAAAAGGGCTCACTCCATTCATGCCATTGTTCAATGGAACAAACAAGCCTGTTTGAAGGCAGGAGATGAGGAAAACAGCAATAAAGTTCTCGAGTTTTTAGGTCTTTTGCTGTAATTACCTGAATTTTCATTTACCTGACTTTTCAACAAAGGAAAAATGACATTGTTTGGACAAAACATTAAGAGATCCATTGAGTTATCAATCTTGGCAGGTAGAAGCATTACAGCAGAGCTCATGAAAAGTCATATTACTGTACTGTACTACGGCGGCCATTGTTTTTTCATTGCAAAAAGATTTGAGCCTTTTCTATAGAGGTCAGACTCTTATTAGCACGTAGCTACAGTATTTAGAAAGGAGGAAATAATGAACGAGTGAGTCTTTGCAGAGAGATGTTAATGTTTTTTGATCAGTTCAACTGAAGACTCTTTTTTTAGAACAGTGGTCTCAAACACACGGCCCGCGGGCCAAATGTGGCCCGCAGGATTCTAGTTTGAGGCCCCCGCCTTGATATGAAAGTTTAATGTTAGTGCGGCCCGCGCAAGTTTGATATGGATGCTGTATGGTATCATGTACCCAGAAAAAATTATTACGTTTGATTCATGTTCATGTTAAAGGTTAAATAACTGTTAATAGTTATCCTCCCTATCCGTGTGGAAGTGGTAAGTTTTTGGCTTTTTAAGTTTAAAGGAAATAACTTGAAGGCTACTGTTTAGGTTGCTAGCTCTCTAGTTTGCGAGTTAGCATGTGTCACAAGACCCTGCAGTTGCGCAATATGTTGGGTAACATTGCAGTAGCTACTTTTCATCAAATATATGATCTAAAGCACGTTAGCCATATATATCCTCAAATGTTTATAATCTTTACACTAATGGTCAATGACCTTATTTGAGTATTAATGCATGCATTCAAGTTACAAAGAAATACTTCACATAATTCAATTCCCAGTTCCACATGTCCAAAAGGAGGAAGAAGCAAAGCTTATTTAATCCTCGTCCCCATTCCTTTCACATCTGCTGCAGTACATTTATTCACTTCCTGTATTCCATATGGTATTTTTTTTTTTACTACATAGAAAAGAGATGGTCGGTAGTTTGTAAATTGATGTTTTAATTTTGTAAGGAAAATTTCCCATCCGAAATTATTAATTAATGATGTACATCAGGGGTTCCATAATCTTATTGATGATTTTTTAAATATTGTTTCCGTTACAATCAGTTGATGTTTTTTACTTACGTTACAAGTATTGACAATGAGAAACATGGAATTAGGATTTCTATCTATGGTTTCATTCCTTTCCTCCATTGTCCACAATTCAGGAATGTCTTCTGCCAGTTTTGGTCCAATGTCTGTCTATCTATCCATCCATCCATCCATCCATCCATCCATCCATCCATCCATCCATCCATCCATCCATCCATCCATCCATCCATCCATCCATCCACCCATCCATCTATTTAGAAAGTATTTGTTAACCTTTTCAACTACCTTATTCATATGATAATTATTGGTGTTGCCAACCATAAAATAATGAGGGTAGTCTGCTATTTTTTACTGTTCCAGATAATACTGTTAAATATAAATAAAATACCTTAATGCAGTGGTTTTCAAACTGGGGGGCCCAATGTTATGCCGTGGTTGGGGCGAGGGGGTCTACAGGGGGCTCCCATGAACACTTTTCATTATGTAACTGAGAAAAGAAAATGGTCATATGCTTCATCCACATCCTTTGTACTGTACACAATCTCCCATCTTTGTTCTTCTAGATCAGGGGTCTCAAACTCAATTTACTTGGGGGCCACTGGAGCTAGGGTCTGGGTGAGACTGGGCCGCATCAGGTTTTCCAAAAAAAAACCAACAAAAAAACGCATTTATTAAAAACAAAAAAAATTAAAAAACTTGCTTTGGTTCCAATTTTCTACAAGAAAAGCTCTGATAAAACATTCCACTGTTCTCAAATCTCAATCAGTAATAAATAAATATAATAATAATAATAATAATAATAAAACGGCAAATAATAAAAACTTAAGAAACCACATATAGTTGGCGGGTAGACAAATTATTTTTTTCAGATTAAAATGAACAAAGCATTATTAGAGCCCTGTAGACATGACAAAACACGACTATAATCACATTTATACTTTTTATTTACAACATATTGCGCAACTGCAGGGTCTTGAGACACATGCTAACTTGCAAACTAGAGAGTTAGCGACCTAAACGGTAGCCTTCAAGTTATTTCCTTTAAACTTAAATAGCCAAAAACTTACCACTTCCACACGGATAGGGAGGATAACTATTAACAGTTATTTAACCTTTAACATGAACATGAATCAAACGTAATAAGTTTTTCTGGGTACATGATACCATACAGCATCCATATTAAACTTCCCCGGGTCGCATTAACATTAAACTTTCATATCAAGGCGGGGGCCTCAAACTAGTGTCCTGCGGGCCACATTTGGCCTGCGGGCCGCGTGTTTGAGACCCCTGTTCTAAATATTTCCTGAAAGCGTTGCCACTGTCGTCTGTGTGTAGTCTTTGAAAAGTGTTTTTGGCCTCCATTTGTCTTTTTTTTTATGTCCGTTGTAAATTGTGAATGCGGGAAGATGGTCACTGATGTTATTGATTATCAGCAAAATTGTAATCAGATCTGTCTTTTTCCAATTATTATGGACAATTAGTTGTTAAGTCTCATTCGTTCCTCTTGCAAAGACGTTTTTTTTTATGGTGGCCATGTTTTTTAACAGATATTGCTCAAAATTTACACACGTCATTCCCCCAAAAGTGTTTTGCAATAATATAACCCAAAAGTTATGGTGGGTGTTATTTTGGGAAATTACAAGTCAATCTGACTTATGGAGTTTAATAACAGCGACACCTTGTGGTGAATTTGTCTGAAAAATAATAGCACAGGCACCACAGTGGTGCATGCAGCGTTTCAGCAGTCGAAGAGTTAAAGCAAATGTTTTGCTCATGTTTTCACATGCAGCTGCAACAGCTTGCTTCCATTATTATTTACAGTGTCAAACAATGTTTGGGATCCAGGACAGTTTAATCCTGAGGATGAGCCAGAGTCGGAACAAAAACACACTCTACAACTAGACTAAACAACCTGGATGGTGTGATTTTATCTCAGAAAATGTTCTTCTTCACTCTGCAAACACATGAAATAAAGCCCCAATAAAGTTCATCCTTATCTTGTATGCAAATAAAGGCATGGCAGTTTAAAGGTAAGGTTCAAGGTGCGTGCCTGCGTTGCAATAAATCAGCTATTAGGCTAAGTTGGAGGCACATGTTAATGCATCCATACCACAGAGCAGGATCATGAATCTGACTGCTCAGGATCACAGAATCCCTCTCAGGGACGGGAACCGCATCCCGCTGCTGGGACTGGGCACATATGGAGACCCTCGGACGGTGAGGAATAATGTTGTGATTTTGGGTCCATGCTTTAACTAGCTTAAATGTCCTTCACAGACACCAAAGGGGACGGCGTTGGAATGCGTCAAGCTGGCCATCGAGGTGGGCTACAGGCACTTTGACGGCGCCTTAGTCTACTTCAATGAACACGAGGTGGGTCGTGCCATCAGGGAAAAGATTGCAGACGGAACCGTGACAAGAGAGGACATCTTTTACTGTGGAAAGGTAACTTCAGTACATCCACTCACCATCAAAACACTATCCTGTATAACAGGGGTCTCAAACACGCGGCCCGCGGGCCAAATGTGGCCCGCAGGACACTAGTTTGAGGCCCCCGCCTTGATATGAAAGTTTAATGTTAGTGCGGCCCGTGCAAGTTTGATATGGATGCTGTATGGTATCATGTACCCAGAAAAAATTATTACGTTTGATTCATGTTCATGTTAAAGGTTAAATAACTGTTAATAGTTATCCTCCCTATCCGTGTGGAAGTGGTAAGTTTTCGGCTATTTAAGTTTAAAGGAAATAACTTGAAGGCTACCGTTTAGGTCGCTAGCTCTCTAGTTTGCGAGTTAGCATGTGTCTCAAGACCCTGCAGTTGCGCAATATGTTGTAAATAAAAAGAGTATAAATGTGACTATAGTCGTGTTTTGTCATGTCTACAGGGCTCTAATAATACTTTGTTAATTTTAATCTGAAAAAAATAATTTGTCTACCCACCAACTATATGTGGTTTCTTAAGTTTTTATTATTTGGTGTTTTATTATTATTATTATATTTATTTATTACTGATTGATTGATTTTCTTTATTCTTGATTTGTTTATTTGTTTTTCATCTTATTTTGTGTAGAAAAATAAAAAGTAAGATATTTGAGAACAGTGGAATGTTTTATCAGAGCTTTTCTTGTAGAAAATTTGAACCAAAATGAAGTTTTTAAAAAATTTTTGTTTTTAATAAATGCGTTTTTTTTGGTTTTTTTTGGAAAACCGGATGCGGCCCAGCCTCGCCCAGACCCAAGCTCCAGTGGCCCCCAGGGAAATTGAGTTTGAGACCCCTGCTGTATAACATGTCCTGTCTTTCCTCAGCTATGGAATACCTTCCATCCACCAGAACTGGTGAGACCGGCCTTGGAGAGGACCCTGAAGACACTGAAACTGGACTACGTGGATCTCTACATCATTGAACTTCCCATGGCCTTCAAGGTTCTGAGCACACTTGTTAATATGGCTTGAGATTACACTTGGTGCTTGCAGCATCCAACAAGATTCAAAACAACTTTAATACTGTGTCTTGGGTTATCTTTTATTTTGATGCCTTCCAGCCTGGAAATGAGTTCTACCCAAAAGACCAGAATGGAAAGTACATCTACCACCACACAGACCTCTGTGCAACATGGGAGGTAATGAAACACAAGTACCACCTTATAGTAGTACCCTAAATGCGGTAATTATGGTGTAGTCATTTTACAGATACACTCTATCATTCATTCATTTTCTATCGCTTTTTCCTCACGAAGGGTCGCGGGGGTGCTGGAGCCTATCCCAGCTGTCTTTGGGCGAGAGGCAGAGTACACCCTGGACTGGTGGCCAGCCAATCACAGGGCACATATAGACAAACAACCATTCACACTCACATTCATACCTATGGACAATTTGGAGTGGCCAATTAACCTATCATGTTTTTGGAATGTGGGAGGAAACCGGAGTACCCGGAGAAAACCCACGCATGCACGGGGAGAACAGGCAAACTCCACACAGAGATGGCCTGAGGGTGGAATTGAACCCTGGTCTCCTAGCTGTGAGGTCTGCGCGCTAACCACTTGACCGCCGTGCAGCCACTCTATTATTCATTCATTCATTTTCTACTGCTTTTTCCTCACGAGCGTCGCGGGGGGTGCTGGAGCCTATCCCAGCTGTCTTCGGGCGAGAGGCGGGGTACACCCTGGACTGGTCGCCAGCCAATCGCAGGGCACATATAGACAAACAACCATTCACACTCACATTCATACCTATGGACAATTTGGAGTCACCTAACCTATTTTTTTGGAATGTGGGAGGAAACCGGAGTACCCGGAGAAAATCCACGCATCTCTGTGTCAATCGGTAATAAATAAACATAATAACCCCCAGCATGGACTGTTCTCTCGCCTGGCGTCTGGGAGAAGGCTCTGCAGCATCCGCTGTAGGACGACCAGGTTCAGAGACAGCTACTTCCCCCTGGCCATCAGACTGCTGAATGCCAAATAAGCCCCTCTACCCTTAATTACATTATTATTATTTATTTAAATTATTTGGGCAATTTACTGTTCACGCTGCACTTTACATTATGTTGTTCATATTTGGTGTCTATTCTATCTATTTATTCCCCACATTATTATTATTATTATTATTATTTATTATTACTTATCTTTTGTGTCTGTTATTATATGGGAGCCAGGCAACGACATTTCGTTGGCAATTTCACTACTGTGTTTTTGTGCAATGACAATAAAGGGAGTCTATCTATCTATCTATCTATCTATCTATCTATCTATCTATCTATCTATCTATCTATCTATCTATCTATCAAATAATAAAAACTTAAGAAACCACATATAGTTGGTGGGTAGACAAATTATTTTTTTCAGATTAAAATGAACAAAGCATTATTAGAGCCCTGTAGACATGACAAAACACGACTATAGTCACATTTATACTCTTTTTATTTACAACATATTGCGCAACTGCAGGGTCTTGAGACACATGCTAACTCGCAAACTAGAGAGCTAGCGACCTAAACGGTAGCCTTCAAGTTATTTCCTTTAAACTTAAATAGCCAAAAACGTACCACTTCCACACGGATAGGGAGGATAACTATTAACAGTTATCCAGATCCAGTTAACAGTTATTTAACCATTAACATGAACATTAATCAAACGTAATAATTTTTTCTGGGTACATGATACCATAGAGCATCCATATCAAACTTGCACGGGCCGCACTAACATTAAACTTTCATATCAAGGCGGGGGCCTCAAACTAGTGTCCTGCGGGCCACATTTGGCCCACGGGCCGTGTGTTTGAGACCCCTGATTTAGGATATCAAGTCAGTCTGAATTGATTGTTGATGTTTCTTTGTTCTATTGTGTCCAGGCGTTAGAGGCATGTGTGGACGCTGGTCTTGTGAAGTCCCTGGGGGTGTCCAACTTTAACCGCAGACAACTTGAGCTCCTTCTCAACAAACCAGGCCTCAAACACAAGCCTGTGTCCAACCAGGTGGCTTCCACTGCTACTTCAGTACATACTTCAGTGTAGTTTCCATCCTCATATAATGGTGGAAAAAAAGTGTTTGTTCTTTTTGTGCATGTTTGCAAAACTGGGTGGGGCCACCCTTAGCAGCAACAACTGCAATCAAGCATTTGGGATAACTTGCAATGAGTCTCTTACAGCGCTGTGGAGGAATTTTGGTCCACTCATTTTTGCAGAAATGTTGTCATTCAGCCTTTTTAAGGTCATGCCACCAGTCAGGACTTTGACTAGGCCACTCCAAAGGCATTCATAGGTGGACTTGCTGGTGTGTTTTGGATCATTGTCCTGCTACAGAACCCAAGTTGGTTTCAGCTTGAGGTCACCAACAGATGGGCGGACATTCTCCTTCGGGATTTTTTGGTAGACAGCAGAATTCATGGTTCCATTTATCACAGCAAGTCTTCCAGGTCCAGAAGCAGCAAAACAGCCCCAGACCATCACACTACCACCACCATATTTTACTCTTGGTATGATGTTCTTTTTCTGAACCTCTAAAAAGTTGAAGACAAGCTCAGTACTGGTTTTTGTCCTAGAACTAGTCTTTGCCCAACGTTTTTTTTCGAGTGGAATCATGAACACTAAACCTTAATTGAGTCAAGTGAGGCCTGCATTTTTTTGGGGTGTCGCTGTGGGGTCTTTTGTGACCTCTTGGATGAGTTGTTGCTGCACTCTTGGGGTAATTTGGGTTG
This sequence comes from Doryrhamphus excisus, assembly GCF_037039965.1. Classification (NCBI taxonomy): domain Eukaryota; kingdom Metazoa; phylum Chordata; class Actinopteri; order Syngnathiformes; family Syngnathidae; genus Doryrhamphus; species Doryrhamphus excisus. Next base: position 17,631,954 of record NC_136357.1, on the reverse strand, counting down.
GCCAGGCACACCTGGGAAGCTTCACCATGTTTTCGTCATTTGTAGATAATGGCTCTCACTGTGGTTCGCTGGAGTCCCAAAGCTTTAGAAATGGCTTTATAACCTTTACCTTCACTTTTTCACAAAGGGGCGTGTAGGTTTGGATTTTTTCCATCCCTTAACTCTTTATAGGGCACTCGCTGAAATACTTAGAAATTTAAAAATTCAATCCTTCAGTGTTATTGGGGGCTATAAGAAGACATTTTTCTCTTTATACTTTTTAAAAAAGTTTCAGGTTTTGGGCGCAAATCAAGATACCATATACAGGTCAAACTGCACAAGGTGACATCAACAGAGGTACTGTAGTTAGAGTGACTGTCATCAACTTATCATGGTTACTTTTTATGTTTGGGCCGAGAGTGTCGGGGCCCCAAGCGTCAGAAAATTGCTATTTCCGACTTCTGAATGAAGAAGGAGGTTTGATACTCTCCGGCTCACTCCTGATTGATCACAGCCCATGATGTCACTTCCTGTGACATTGTCTGATCTTGGCTGATTGGCATGAGAAAGTCACATGACTCTGTTGCCTTGCTGAGACATGGGGAAACCCTGTTTTTTTAAGTTACCATATATGGTTACTTGCCCTATAAAGGGTTAATATTATAATGCTTCATTTAAAAAGCTGCATTTTGTGTTTAGTTGTGTTGTCATTGACTAATGTTTAAATTTGGTTGATGATCTGAAACATTTAAGTGTGACAAACACTTTGTCACACCGCTGTATATTCAGCCAAAGCTTACCAGATTTCTAATTACTTTGTACTTTATTACTTTGTGTCTTCTTACTCAGGTGGAATGTCACCCTTACTTCACGCAGCCCCAACTTCTGGACTATTGCCGTCAAAATGACATTGTCATCGTTGGCTACTGTCCCCTCGGTTCCTCCAGAGATGAATCCTGGTGTGTGGAGAGACATTTTCTATTTATATACGTAACTACATTTGTAGGTTATCACATGGTTTGTCTGGGTACTGATACTGGGCCTGATACCAGACAAACCATGTGATGATCTTATTATCATTCATTCATTCATTCATTTATTTTCTGCCGCTTTTTCCTCACGAGGGTCGCGGGGGTGCTGGAGCCTATCCCAGCTGTCTTTGGGCGAGAGGCAGAGTACACCCTGGACTGGTGGCCAGCCAATCACAGGGCACATATACAGTAGACAAACAACCATTCACACTCACATTCATACCTATGGCCAATTTGGAGTGGCCAATTAACCTAGCATGTTTTTGGAATGTGGGAGGAAACCGGAGTACCCGGAGAAAACCCACGCATGCACGGGGAGAACATGCAAACTCCACACAGAGATGGCCGAGGGTGGAATTGAACCCTGGTCTCCAAGCTGTGAGGTCTGCGCGCTAACCACTTGTCCACCGTGCCGCGATCTTATTATCACATACTATTTGATCATGAGCTTATTATCACGTATTATTTAATCAAAAGACCATTTTGTTTCCAGAAAATGTTCAGTTTATTACATGTATTATATCTAAACAGTGTAAACATAATAATTGCAAAAATATTTCAACAATAATATTTTATCAACAATCTTATCTTATCAATGTCTGACAATTAAAGTTCCATTAATCAAGTTTGGGTTTTTTGGTGACTGGAGAAGCACGAGGAATATTTATAGTGTGTGTTCACGCTCGTGCGCTGTTCTCTGATTGGTTGTGTAAGTGTATAAGTGTAATTATCACATACTACAGTATTAATTGTAGTGTATAAGTGTAATTATCACATACTACAGTATTAATTGTAGTGTAATAAGTGTAATTATCACATACTACAGTATTAATTGTAGTGTAATAAGTGTAATTATCACATACTGCAGTATTAATTGGCCCTGTACCCTAGAAACCGCCCATGAATGATACGGGAAAAGGCCGAAATGATACTGTGTCAAAGCCCAGGGCAGTGATACTGATAAAATATAGAGTTTAACCATGTCCAGTATCAGCCCCCGTAGCTGTCCACTCAGAGCGCGCTGCTCTGGTATCGTGCCCGTGAAACAACCAATCAGAGAACAGCGCACGAGCCCAGGTCATGAAGTGGGCTCCTGGGCCTAGCTTTCGAAACTCCGCGCATGTGACAGGAAATGTCACTGTAACTATAAATATTCCTTGTGCTTCTCCAGTCACCAAAAAACCCAAACTTGATTAATGGAATTTTAATTGTCAGACATTGATAAGATAAGACGGTTGATAGAATATTATTGTTGAAATATTTTTGCAATTATTGTGTTTACACTGTTTAGATATAATACATGTAATAAACTGAACATTTTCTGGAAACAAAATGGTCTTTTGATTAAATAATACGTGATAATAAGCTCATGATTAAATAGTATGTGATAATAAGATCATCACATGGTTTGTCTGGTATCAAGCCAGGTATCATGCCCCCAAGTGTCAGTATCAGCCCGAGACCGAAGATACTATAACCTATAATTATGTCAGTGCTTTACTTGACCTGGAATTGAAAAGAGCACATTGATTGTGTAATCACTGACATGACATGACTGTCATCAGGGTGAATGTCAAGTGTCCTCCGATGCTGGAGGATGAGCTGCTGGCGTCCATTGGCAGGAAGTACAACAAGAGCAGCGCTCAGGTTGCTCTGCGCTTTAACGTGCAGAGAGGAGTGGTGGTCATTCCCAAGAGCTTCAGCCCGCAAAGGATCCGGCACAACTTCCAGGTTTAAGCAACACAACACATGTCAGATTTTAGTAGCTGTGAGGATGCCTGTCGGGGTACATTGCTGTGGTCTACAACCCTTCATTTCCGGTGCTTGACTTTTTCCCTGCTGTGGTAGATATTTGATTTTTCACTCACCGAGGAAGAAATGAAAGCCATCGAAGGTTTGAACAAGAACATACGCTTTGTGGAACTCCTAATGTAAGTTTATTATTTATTTATTAATTTGTTTGTTTGTGTGGCTTGACCTGCTTTTCTTAACATAGGTGGAGCGACCATCCGGAATATCCCTTTCATGATGAATTCTAATGTAAATGGGTGATATGAATGCATTACAATTAAAAGCAATAATAATATAATAATAAAAACACATGGAATGCAAGTTAGTAATACATTATATGGACACAATATTTAGGTACATCTGAAAAAAATAGAAGAGCTGTGTCCCCGCATGATTAACTTTTATAAAAGCAACATTTGTGATTTTTAATGACATGCATTGTCAACACTTGCATTTGAAAATGAGAGAAATATTCTGGAAAATAAGGATAATGCTGATTTTAGTTTTTTTTTAATGAAAATAGTTAAATATGGGAAACTATTTTTAACGAAAGGGTTGCCAGATATGATTGATGCCGTGCAGGCGTACCTATTGAAGTGGCCAGTGAGTGCATCCTTATAGTCACCACTAGAGGTCGCTATCTGACAGCAAATGAGCTTAAACGTGAGTTACTTTTGTTCCAGAGTAAAACATAAAACCACCATAAAGCCTTTATACACCATATTACACCATCGGAAATATTTTAAGTATTATTTAGTATTTAAGTATCTTTAATATTAGCACAGGCGGCACGGCCGTCTAGTGGTTAGCGCACAGCTAGGAGACCAGGGTTCAATTCCGACCCTCGGCCATCTCTGTGTGGAGTTTGCATGTTCTCCCCGTGCATGCGTGGGTTTTCTCCGGGTACTCTGGTTTCCTCCCACATTCCAAAAACATGCTAGGTTAATTGGCAAATCCAAATTGTCCATAGGTATGAATGTGAGTGTGAATGGTTGTTTGTCTATATGTGCCCTGTGATTGGCTGGCGACCAGTCCAGGGTGTACCCCGCCTCTCGCCCGAAGAAAAGCTGGGATAGGCTCCAGCACCCCCCGCGACCCTCATGAGGAAAAAGCGGTAGAAAATGAATGAATGAATGAATAATATTAGCACTATTAATAGTCCATATATAAATAATGGTAATGGTAATGGTAATGGTTTTATTTCATTTGAACATGCATCAGATTACAATTGAGTGCATCCCATAATCAGTTCCCAGTCCCACATGTCCAAAAGGAGTAGGAAGAAGCAAAGCTTATTAAATCCTACCCCTCCATCTGGTACTTTTACAATCAGTAACTGTTACATTTGCTCACTTCCTGTCTTTCTGATTTTTATTTTTATTTTTATTTTTATTTTTATTTTTATTTTTATTTTTATTTTTATTTTTATTTATTTTTTTTTATTTTTATTTTTATTTTATTTTTATTTTTTTTGTCACATTCCGAAGTACGAGGTGATATGACCATACAGCAGGAGTGGGCAAACTACGGCCCGGGCATCACCTGCGGCGCGCCAAGAATTTGAATCCGGATAACTTTTAACATACAAACTGGCAACATGACTTAAAAGTCGGGTGTTTTATTTAGTAAAAAATAAACAACAAAACTGTAAAATTAAATTACATAGTTTGATGTGGTGTGATGTTCAAAGTGCTCCTAAAAAAAAGACACGCTTTGGCTATGCTATGGCTATGCTATGGCTATGGCTTTTTAACGTAGTCCTAGCATAGAAGTGTTTCAAATGTACTTCTTTCCTGAGATCATATTTCTCCTCTCTTGTAGAGAAGTATTGGATGACATTTTTAGCTAATTGGTTGTTTTTAGCCTTATGCATTATTTTAGCTGTTTGAAGATGAACTATATCAGCAAGTTGAAGTATTTGTGATTTTAGAAATAAGGAGTTAGTATGTTCTCTGTAGGCGGCATTATGAATTATCCTTACTGGCCTTTTTTGCAGTACATTTAGCGAGTGAAGATTGTTTTTATAGTTATTATCCCATATTTCCACACAATAAGTAAGATATGGTAGAACCAGAGAGCAATAAAGAGTGTGGAGTGATTTCTGATTGAGAACAAATTTTGCTTTGTTCAATACTGAAATATTTCTGGCCACCTTATGTTGTATATTTGTAATATGAGGTTTCCAGCTCATATTTTCATCTATTGTGATCCACAATACACAACATGTGTAACAGGAAAAGGTGCGTTCAAGGACGGTCAAAGAAAGTGGGACAAATCTCCGCTTTCATGAAGCATTCAAAAACATTCAAATTTCTTCGTATTTTTGAAGTCACCATCCACCAGTATGAGCCTGGACTTTGCTTTTCGGAGAGGTTGTGTACCAAACAAATATGCAGCTCAGCAGTGTAAGGTCATCAAATCTTTACCTTTATGTATGTATCAGCATTTGGGACCCGATGTGAGTTGGAATTAAAGGGGGTCATTTACACTATAGTAGTAGTAGTACTGTCATAGTACTGTGCAGTGTGGGACAAAGTTAGAAGGTGCGTTCAAGTAAAGCAAAGTGGGACAAAACGGCACTACCGTTAAACATGCAAAAACTGTGGGATTTTTAAGTGTATATTATTTTTGAATAAGAAAATGGCCCATATTTCCAAAATTGACATCTGCTTACATAAAATTTGATGTTGTTATTATTGCAGTTGCTTATCCTCACGAGGGTTGCGGGCATGCTGGAGCCTATCCCAGCTGTCTTCGGGCAAGAGGTGGGGTACACCCTAGAGCAGGGGTCTCAAACTCAATTTACTTGGGGGCCACTGGAACTAGGGTCTGGGTGAGACTGGGCCGCATCAGGTTTTCCAAAAAACAAAAAAAAAAACAAAAAAACGCATTTATTAAAAACAAAAAAATTAAAAAAACTTTGCTTTGGTTACAATTTTCTACAAGAAAAGCTCTGATAAAACATTCCACTGTTCTCAAATATGTTACTTTTTATTTTTCTACACAAAATAAGATGAAAAATAAATAAACAAATCAAGAAAATCAAGTAATAAATAAATAAATATAATCGTAATAATAAAACGGCAAATAATAAAAACTTAAGAAACCACATAGTTGGTGGGTAGACAAATTATTTTTTCAGATTAAAATGAATAAAGCATTATTAGAGCCCTGTAGACATGACAAAACACGACTATAGTCACATTTATACTTTTTTTTATTTACAACATATTGCGCAACTGCAGGGTCTTGAGACACATGCTAACTCGCAAACTAGAGAGCTAGCGACCTAAACGGTAGCCTTCAAGTTATTTCCTTTAAACTTAAATAGCCAAAAACTTACCACTTCCACACGGATGGGGAGGATATGTCACGCGGTGTCGTGGGTTGGGCCCCAGACGCAGAGGAAGGCCAACAGGAGATGCAGTTAGAGTCTTTTAATAAGCAAAGTCCACTAAATAAACGGCCCAGGGGGCAAACACAAGGTGGTGGCGAGGAAGGGCACAAAAAAAAAAAAAAACAAAACTCTCGCCACAGGGCTCAGCAAACATAAATCACTTAACAGAATAACAGGAGGCTGGCTGGACGGCTAGGGAGTGCTGGGTAGACCGAAGTTCCCTTTGGGTAGCAGGATACGAAGCGAGGAACCAGCGACTGTCGCAGCAAGCGGCGGCCTTAAATAGGCAGTAGATTGGATGGGCTTCAGGTGTGCCCAGTCCTCCCGCCTCCAGCCCGCTCCAGGACATCTGGAAAACAAGGAGAGGCAGACCAGAAGGCAGGAACGGAACTGTGACAGTACCCCTCCCTCTAAGAGTCGCCACCTGGCGGCTTACCTGGCTTCTCTGGAAAGCATTTATAGAAATCGGAAAGGAGGGTGGGATCAAGGATGAGGGAGCGGGAAATCCAAGAGCGTTCCTCCGGCCCGTATCCCTCCCAGTCCACCAAATACTGAAAACCCCTGCCCCTTCTTCTCACGTCTAAAATGGCCTTGACTGTAAAGGCGGGGTGGCCATCGACCAGTCTGGGCGGAGGGGGAGGGACTTCCGGGGGGCTGAGGGTACTGGCTTGAGGAGGGAGACGTGGAAGGCTGGGTGTATCCGGAGAGCTTCAGGGAGACGGAGCTGCACAGAGGACGGGCTAAAGACCCGTACTATTGGGTATGGGCCGATGTACCTGGGTTGGAGCTTCCTTGAGTCCGTGTGGAGCGGTAGGTCCCGAGACGAGAGCCACACCCTCTGTCCAATCCTGTATTCCGGGGCGGCCGAACGGTGGCGGTTGGCCAACCGCTGGTTCCGCTCGGAGGTGCGCCCCAATGCGGCCCGGGTGTTTTGCCATGCTCGGCGAGCCCGTCTGAGGTGGGCTGCCACAGAGGGGACAGCGGACTCTGACTCCAGTGAGGGGAAAGCCTGGGGTTGGTATCCATACGCCACATGGAACGGTGAGAGGCCTGTGGCTGAGCTGACCAGCGAGTTGCGAGCGTATTCGATCCAAGGGAGATTAAAGGACCAGGAGGCGGGTTGCTGATGGCAGACGCAACGGATGGCCGCCTCCAGGTCCTGGTTGGCTCTCTCAGTTTGGCCGTTGGTCTGGGGGTGGTAACCCGAGGACAGGCTGGGTGAAGCACCAAGGGACTTGCAAAAAGCCTTCCAGACTGCTGACGTGAACTGGGGGCCCCTGTCCGAGACGATGTCCAGGGGGATACCATGCAGTCTGAAGGCATGGTGGACCAACAAATCAGCCGTCTCCAGGGCAGACGGGAGTTTGGGGAGGGCGACGAAATGAGCCATCTTAGAGAACCTGTCGACCAGCGTGAGTATGACAGTGTTGCCATTGGATGGAGGGAGGCCAGTGACGAAGTCCAGAGCCACGTGGGACCACGGGCGGGAGGGAATGGGTAGTGGTTGCAGCAACCCAGCTGGGGGCTGATGGGAGGACTTGTTCCGAGCACAGGTGGGACAGGCTGCCACAAACTCCCGTACGTCAGCTCGGTAGGAAGGCCACCAGAACCGCTGTGCCAAGAGGAAGGCGGTGCGCGACGCCCCCGGATGGCACGCCAGCTTGGACTCGTGTGCCCAGCGGAGGACCTTAGGTCGGAGTCCTGGGATGACGAACAGGCGCCCTGAGGGGCAACCGTTGGGCGGGGTGACCTTCTCCATGGCGTCGGCCACTTGCCTCTCCACGTCCCACTGGAGGGCACCCAGAATCCGGGATTGTGGGATGATGGTCTCCGGGGGGGACTCCTCCGAGGGTGCCGAGTGCAGTCTAGAGAGGGCGTCCGGCTTGCAGTTCTGTGAGCCAGGACGAAAAGTCAGGGTGAAGTTGAACCGTGCAAGAAAGAGCGCCCACCGTGCCTGTCGGGGGTTGAGCCTCTGGGCCGAGCGGAGGTAGGCCAGGTTCTTATGGTCTGTGTGTATGACGAATGGTGGTTCCGCACCCTCCAGCCAGTGCCTCCATTCCTGCAGAGCGAGTACAACGGCCAGCAATTCCCTGTTGCCGATGTCATAATTTTGTTCGGCCGCGGTCAGGCGACGAGAGAAGAAGGCGCGGGGGTGCAGTTTCTGGTCGGTGGTGGAGCGCTGGGAGAGGACCGCCCCCACGCCAGTATTGGAAGCGTCAACCTCGACAAAGAATTGGTTAGCAGGGTTGGGGTGAATGAGTACCGGAGCGGAGGTGAATAAACCCTTAAGCCGGTTGAAAGCCGACTCCGCCTCGGGGGTCCAACCAAACGACTCCTTTACCGACGTAAGCCTAGTGAGGGGTCCAGCGACCCGACTAAAATTCCGAATAAATCGCCGGTAAAAATTGGCGAAGCCCAGGAACCGCTGGAGGTGCTTCCTAGTTGTAGGAGTAGGCCAGTCGGCCACAGCCTGGATCTTGGCTGGGTCGGGTTTAATCTGACCCCGCTCCACGATAAACCCCAGGAACGCGACTGAGGAGGTGTGAAAAGCACACTTCTCAGCCTTGACGAACAGCCTATTTTCTAGGAGTCTTTGGAGGACCAACCGGACCTGTTGCACATGTTCAGCGAGGGAGGAGGAGAAGATGAGTATGTCGTCCAGGTACACGAAGACGAACCGACCTAACATGTCCCGCAGGACGTCGTTTATCAAGCTCTGAAAGACGGCCGGGGCATTGGTAAGGCCGAAGGGCATGACCAGGTACTCAAAATGCCCAAGGGGAGTATTGAACGCGGTCTTCCACTCATCCCCCTCTCGTATGCGCACCAGATGGTAAGCACTACGCAGGTCGAGCTTAGAAAAGAACTTGGCGGAGTGAAGCAGGTTAAAAGCGGAGTCCATAAGCGGCAGAGGGTACTTATTCTTAACCGTTATGTCGTTGAGTGCCCGATAGTCTACGCAGGGACGGAGTGATTTATCCTTCTTTTCTACAAAAAAGAACCCAGCGGCTAACGGTGACGAGGAGGGACGGATGAGACCAGACGCGAGGGACGAGGAGATATACTGCTCAAGTGCCTCCCTCTCAGGCCGGGAGACATTGTACAGCCGTGACGACGGCAACACTGCTCCTGGGAGCAGATTAATGGCGCAATCATACGGCCGATGAGGCGGGAGGGATTGGGCTCGATCCTTGCTAAAAACCTCCCGCAAATCGTGGTAGGCGTCGGGAACGGAAGAGAGGTCGATCCTCTCGGGAGGAACAGAGCAGGGGGACGTGGTACGAGGCCACGCTGATTTGAGGCAGTGCGTGTGGCAGAACACACTCCAGTTTGAGATGGAGGATTTGACCCAATCGATATGCGGATTGTGCTTGAGTAACCAGGTAAGCCCTAATACGACCGGAGCGGAGCGTGACGGGACAACAAAAAAACTCATGGACTCCTGGTGGTTACCGGACACACGTAGAGAGAGAGGCGCGGTTTGGTGAGTAACCGTGGCCAGGTGACGCCCGTCGAGGGAGTGCACAACTTGTGCCGCAGACAGTTTAATAACAGGAATGGCGAGGCGGTTAACAAAGGACTCGTCCACAAAACTATCATCAGCTCCAGAGTCAATAAAGGCTGAAATGTCAACGTGTCTGTCGCGCCAGGAGAGCGTACCTGGGAGTTGTAGTCTGTTGACTGCCGCGTCTGCTAGTGACGTCATCCCAGCCGGCTGGTTCCTTCTGTCACGCGGTGTCGTGGGTTGGGCCCCAGACGCAGAGGAAGGCCAACAGGAGATGCAGTTAGAGTCTTTTAATAAGCAAAGTCCACTAAATAAACGGCCCAGGGGGCAAACACAAGGTGGTGGCGAGGAAGGGCACAAAAAAAAAACAAAACTCTCACCACAGGGCTCAGCAAACATAAATCACTTAACAGAATAACAGGAGGCTGGCTGGACGGCTAGGGAGTGCTGGGTAGACCGAAGTTCCCTTTGGGTAGCAGGATACGAAGCGAGGAACCAGCGACTGTCACAGCAAGCGGCGGCCTTAAATAGGCAGTAGATTGGATGGGCTTCAGGTGTGCCCAGTCCTCCCGCCTCCAGGCCGCTCCAGGACATCTAGAAAACAAGGAGAGGCAGACCAGAAGGCAGGAACGGAACTGTGACAGGATAACTATTAATAGTTATTTAACCTTTAACATGAACATTAATCAAACGTAATAATTTTTTCTGGGTACATGATACCATACAGCATCCATATCAAACTTGCGTGGGCCGCACTAACATTAAACTTTCATATCAAGGCGGGGGCCGCAAACTAGTGTCCTGCGGGCCACATTTGGCCCGCGGGCCGCGTGTTTGAGACCCCTGCCCTAGAGTTTCATTCTTTCTTATTATCGATAAAATCTTTTTTCAACTGCAATTATATGTCACGCGGTGCTGGGTAGACCGAAGTTCCCTTTGGGTAGCAGGATACGAAGCGAGGAACCAGCGACTGTCGCAGCAAGCGGCGGCCTTAAATAGGCAGTAGATTGGATGGGCTTCAGGTGTGCCCAGTCCTCCCGCCTCCAGCCCGCTCCAGGACATCTGGAAAACAAGGAGAGGCAGACCAGAAGGCAGGAACGGAACTGTGACAGTACCCCTCCCTCTAAGAGTCGCCACCTGGCGGCTTACCTGGCTTCTCTGGAAAGCATTTATAGAAATCGGAAAGGAGGGTGGGATCAAGGATGAGGGAGCGGGAAATCCAAGAGCGTTCCTCCGGCCCGTATCCCTCCCAGTCCACCAAATACTGAAAACCCCTGCCCCTTCTTCTCACGTCTAAAATGGCCTTGACTGTAAAGGCGGGGTGGCCATCGACCAGTCTGGGCGGAGGGGGAGGGACTTCCGGGGGGCTGAGGGTACTGGCTTGAGGAGGGAGACGTGGAAGGCTGGGTGTATCCGGAGAGCTTCAGGGAGACGGAGCTGCACAGAGGACGGGCTAAAGACCCGTACTATTGGGTATGGGCCGATGTACCTGGGTTGGAGCTTCCTTGAGTCCGTGTGGAGCGGTAGGTCCCGAGACGAGAGCCACACCCTCTGTCCAATCCTGTATTCCGGGGCGGCCGAACGGTGGCGGTTGGCCAACCGCTGGTTCCGCTCGGAGGTGCGCCCCAATGCGGCCCGGGTGTTTTGCCATGCTCGGCGAGCCCGTCTGAGGTGGGCTGCCACAGAGGGGACAGCGGACTCTGACTCCAGTGAGGGGAAAGCCTGGGGTTGGTATCCATACGCCACATGGAACGGTGAGAGGCCTGTGGCTGAGCTGACCAGCGAGTTGCGAGCGTATTCGATCCAAGGGAGATTAAAGGACCAGGAGGCGGGTTGCTGATGGCAGACGCAACGGATGGCCGCCTCCAGGTCCTGGTTGGCTCTCTCAGTTTGGCCGTTGGTCTGGGGGTGGTAACCCGAGGACAGGCTGGGTGAAGCACCAAGGGACTTGCAAAAAGCCTTCCAGACTGCTGACGTGAACTGGGGGCCCCTGTCCGAGACGATGTCCAGGGGGATACCATGCAGTCTGAAGGCATGGTGGACCAACAAATCAGCCGTCTCCAGGGCAGACGGGAGTTTGGGGAGGGCGACGAAATGAGCCATCTTAGAGAACCTGTCGACCAGCGTGAGTATGACAGTGTTGCCATTGGATGGAGGGAGGCCAGTGACGAAGTCCAGAGCCACGTGGGACCACGGGCGGGAGGGAATGGGTAGTGGTTGCAGCAACCCAGCTGGGGGCTGATGGGAGGACTTGTTCCGAGCACAGGTGGGACAGGCTGCCACAAACTCCCGTACGTCAGCTCGGTAGGAAGGCCACCAGAACCGCTGTGCCAAGAGGAAGGCGGTGCGCGACGCCCCCGGATGGCACGCCAGCTTGGACTCGTGTGCCCAGCGGAGGACCTTAGGTCGGAGTCCTGGGATGACGAACAGGCGCCCTGAGGGGCAACCGTTGGGCGGGGTGACCTTCTCCATGGCGTCGGCCACTTGCCTCTCCACGTCCCACTGGAGGGCACCCAGAATCCGGGATTGTGGGATGATGGTCTCCGGGGGGGACTCCTCCGAGGGTGCCGAGTGCAGTCTAGAGAGGGCGTCCGGCTTGCAGTTCTGTGAGCCAGGACGAAAAGTCAGGGTGAAGTTGAACCGTGCAAGAAAGAGCGCCCACCGTGCCTGTCGGGGGTTGAGCCTCTGGGCCGAGCGGAGGTAGGCCAGGTTCTTATGGTCTGTGTGTATGACGAATGGTGGTTCCGCACCCTCCAGCCAGTGCCTCCATTCCTGCAGAGCGAGTACAACGGCCAGCAATTCCCTGTTGCCGATGTCATAATTTTGTTCGGCCGCGGTCAGGCGACGAGAGAAGAAGGCGCGGGGGTGCAGTTTCTGGTCGGTGGTGGAGCGCTGGGAGAGGACCGCCCCCACGCCAGTATTGGAAGCGTCAACCTCGACAAAGAATTGGTTAGCAGGGTTGGGGTGAATGAGTACCGGAGCGGAGGTGAATAAACCCTTAAGCCGGTTGAAAGCCGACTCCGCCTCGGGGGTCCAACCAAACGACTCCTTTACCGACGTAAGCCTAGTGAGGGGTCCAGCGACCCGACTAAAATTCCGAATAAATCGCCGGTAAAAATTGGCGAAGCCCAGGAACCGCTGGAGGTGCTTCCTAGTTGTAGGAGTAGGCCAGTCGGCCACAGCCTGGATCTTGGCTGGGTCGGGTTTAATCTGACCCCGCTCCACGATAAACCCCAGGAACGCGACTGAGGAGGTGTGAAAAGCACACTTCTCAGCCTTGACGAACAGCCTATTTTCTAGGAGTCTTTGGAGGACCAACCGGACCTGTTGCACATGTTCAGCGAGGGAGGAGGAGAAGATGAGTATGTCGTCCAGGTACACGAAGACGAACCGACCTAACATGTCCCGCAGGACGTCGTTTATCAAGCTCTGAAAGACGGCCGGGGCATTGGTAAGGCCGAAGGGCATGACCAGGTACTCAAAATGCCCAAGGGGAGTATTGAACGCGGTCTTCCACTCATCCCCCTCTCGTATGCGCACCAGATGGTAAGCACTACGCAGGTCGAGCTTAGAAAAGAACTTGGCGGAGTGAAGCAGGTTAAAAGCGGAGTCCATAAGCGGCAGAGGGTACTTATTCTTAACCGTTATGTCGTTGAGTGCCCGATAGTCTACGCAGGGACGGAGTGATTTATCCTTCTTTTCTACAAAAAAGAACCCAGCGGCTAACGGTGACGAGGAGGGACGGATGAGACCAGACGCGAGGGACGAGGAGATATACTGCTCAAGTGCCTCCCTCTCAGGCCGGGAGACATTGTACAGCCGTGACGACGGCAACACTGCTCCTGGGAGCAGATTAATGGCGCAATCATACGGCCGATGAGGCGGGAGGGATTGGGCTCGATCCTTGCTAAAAACCTCCCGCAAATCGTGGTAGGCGTCGGGAACGGAAGAGAGGTCGATCCTCTCGGGAGGAACAGAGCAGGGGGACGTGGTACGAGGCCACGCTGATTTGAGGCAGTGCGTGTGGCAGAACACACTCCAGTTTGAGATGGAGGATTTGACCCAATCGATATGCGGATTGTGCTTGAGTAACCAGGTAAGCCCTAATACGACCGGAGCGGAGCGTGACGGGACAACAAAAAAACTCATGGACTCGTGGTGGTTACCGGACACACGTAGAGAGAGAGGCGCGGTTTGGTGAGTAACCGTGGCCAGGTGACGCCCGTCGAGGGAGTGCACAACTTGTGCCGCAGACAGTTTAATAACAGGAATGGCGAGGCGGTTAACAAAGGACTCGTCCACAAAACTATCATCAGCTCCAGAGTCAATAAAGGCTGAAATGTCAACGTGTCTGTCGCGCCAGGAGAGCGTACCTGGGAGTTGTAGTCTGTTGACTGCCGCGTCTGCTAGTGACGTCATCCCAGCCGGCTGGTTCCTTCTGTCACGCGGTGTCGTGGGTTGGGCCCCAGACGCAGAGGAAGGCCAACAGGAGATGCAGTTAGAGTCTTTTAATAAGCAAAGTCCACTAAATAAACGGCCCAGGGGGCAAACACAAGGTGGTGGCGAGGAAGGGCACAAAAAAAAAACAAAACTCTCGCCACAGGGCTCAGCAAACATAAATCACTTAACAGAATAACAGGAGGCTGGCTGGACGGCTAGGGAGTGCTGGGTAGACCGAAGTTCCCTTTGGGTAGCAGGATACGAAGCGAGGAACCAGCGACTGTCGCAGCAAGCGGCGGCCTTAAATAGGCAGTAGATTGGATGGGCTTCAGGTGTGCCCAGTCCTCCCGCCTCCAGCCCGCTCCAGGACATCTGGAAAACAAGGAGAGGCAGACCAGAAGGCAGGAACGGAACTGTGACAGGATAACTATTAACAGTTATTTAACCTTTAACATGAACATTAATCAAATGTAATAATTTTTTCTGGGTACATGATACCATACAGCATCCATATCAAACTTGCGTGGGCCGCACTAACATTAAACTTTCATATCAAGGCGGGGGCCACAAACTAGTGTCCTGCGGGCCACATTTGGCCCGCGGGCCGCGTGTTTGAGACCCCTGCCCTAGAGTTTCATTCTTTCTTATTATCGATAAAATCTTTTTTCAACTGCAATTAATTACAAACTAATGTGATTAATGTCGAATAAATATTGTAATTGATTGACAGCCCTAAATAAAAGTAATATAAAGTAAAATTACCCCTTGGAATGGAGAGGGAATAGTTAGATGCAGAGTGTGATCCCTTTTGTCGTAAAGTTTCCTTGTCTCTGTGGGTGGAGCATACACACACATTGCAGGAGATTGTAATGTAGTAGAAATTAAATGAGTAGATTGATATAGATTATTGACGTAGAATACTGACATATTTTTTCATTAAATTTATGTTAAAATTTTGGCTCCCTCTCATAGGCCCAATTTTGTATATCATTTCGTTCCATGAACGGAGTATTTGTGACACCCCTTGTATTTATGAATGAATCTCCTTTACTGCATTTTATTGTACTTTGTGGCAATTCTCAAAATTATTCAATACGTTTATTTGATTTGGCACAAGAGGCCTGTTTCTAGGGTATTGAAAGCAAACGTGACTGTGTCTGGAATTATAATTTGATTTTAGGTGGGGGTTGGGAGGATTTCACACAGGAAAAAAAAAAGCGGAACCACATGGCTGTGACCCCACCCCCTCCTTTTTTATGTACCACCATACAAACCTTTGGGATGGTGACAAACGCCATGAAGCGCACCATTCTGGACCCCTGCGGTGGGAAAAAACTTGTGAATGGTCACTGGGTCTGTGAGGGAGGAATTTGTTTCAGGGACTAAAGACTTTTTTCCCCTCTATAGAAAAAAAGGACGCTCCATCTTGTTGGGAAATGTTTCACGGCGGTGGATATTTTAGACTGAAAAGATAGCTTAAACATTGGAAACGCTCCTTGTGAGCCTTTCCAGATTTTCCCAAGTGGGCCAGTGACACACAACGCATAGAGCCGCCCCTTTAACCCAAACCACATAATCCTGGCACCCCAGGGGAATGAGCCTCCTTCATATATTTGTTCTTCAAGGTCCCATACTATGGAACATGTACACCAGGGGACTCAAACACGTGGCCCACGGGCCAAATGTGGCCCGCAGGACACTAGTTTGAGGCCCCCGCCTTGATATGAAAGCTTAATGTTAGTGCGGCCCGCGCAAGTTTGATACGGATGCTGTATGGTATCATGTACCCAGAAAAAATTATTACATTTGATTAATGTTCATGTTAAAGGTTAAATAACTGTTAATAGTTATCCTCCCTATGGAAGTGGTAAGTTTTTGGCTTTTTTAAGTTTAAAGGAAATAACTTGAAGGCTACCGTTTAGGTCGCTAGCTCTCTATTTTGCGAGTTAGCATGTGTCTCAAGACCCTGCAGTTGCACAATATGTTGTAAATAAAAAGAGTATAAATGTGACTATAGTCGTGTTTTGTCATGTCTACAGGGCTCTAATAATGCTTTGTTCATTTTAATCTGAAAAAAATAATTTGTCTACCCACCAACTATATGTGGTTTCTTAAGTTTTTATTATTTACCGTTTTATTATAATTATCATATTTATTTATTTATTACTGATTGATTGATTTTCTTTATTCTTGATTTGTTTATTTATTTTTCATCTTATTTTGTGTAGAAAAATAAAAAGTAAGATGTTTGAGAACAGTGGAATGTTTTATCAGAGCTTTTCTTCTGGAAAATCGGAACCGAGGCAAAGTTTATTAATTTTTTTGTTTTTAATAAATGCGTTTTTTGTTTTTTTTTGGAAAACCTGATGCGGCCCAGTCTCACCCAGACCCTAGCTCCAGTGGCCCCCAGGGAAATTGAGTTTGAGACCCCTTTATGTACTTTTATGTATCATTTACACTATGGAGTTACATGGGGGGGCTTTGCTATGCATTTTAAAGTGGACCTATTATGCTAATTTGTCAGCCCTTTGTATTGAGCTGGAGACTCCTATAGAGCAGCTACACATGATAACCAACACACAAAGCTTTCTAGTTCTTCCAGAATCTGAACCTATTCAGCTGAATGTATTCCACCCATAAGATATATTAGATTCCACCCGCTTAAAACCTAAAGCCAGGCATTACCACACAGATGGTAATGAGGCATGAGGGAATGGTCCTTGCAACCTCTCCACATAGCCATCTGCTGTTTGACGCCCCTGCACAACTTGAAGCCCCATTGTTCCGTTGAAGTAAAAAGCAGCCCAGATCACGATGGTGCCCCCTCAACTGTGCCATGTGGAAAACATCTCAGGTGGGATCTCAGAAAATAACACTGAAGCTACATTTTAAAGGCTGTGGTCTTACTGGCTGATTTCACATTATTATACATATATTATATTATATTATATATTATTAATATGTAATAAATTGCTAAAAAATCTCACTCCCATTTTGAAACTGAACCTTCTTAAGGTCCAACAGTGTAAAATGTAAATTCTTGCAGTTTGTTTGTCCCTGTCATGGTCCTAATTAGCATAAATACCCTTATAAGGGCATAAGACTGCAGAGTCAACAATGCAGTATTTAACACAGCCAGTCTCCTTGGCTTTGGAGACCTACTGATTATTTTAGTGTTACAATTAGTAGTTTGTCTTAAATCAGACTAATTTTCATATGTGGCAAAAAGCGGGCAGTACCTATCTATGCTAATTAGGAGTTGCTGACTGGCACGTTTCATGAAGACCAGTTTTTGTAAAAGAGCAATCCTCCAGAACATATTGTTGAATCTGACCCAGTGTGTGTGTGTGTGTGTGTGTCAAAAGGTTACGCAATCAGCGCACCATACTGAGACATGCACAGACCTCCAGTGTGCTGCAGAAGCGTATGAACTGGGAGAAAGGGGATGGGGGTACGAACCGGGGGGGGGGTTAGCATTTTCGTAGAGGGCGTAGCACAGGGAAAAGCTCATTTCAGGCAGCAGGTTGCATCGTGACGCCTCGTTGTTGCTTCCACCCTGGCATTTGTGCAACATCATGACAGGTAAGATTATGTTTAAAAGTCTTTACAAATCTGAACATGCTTTTTATTTACTATTTTTAAGCATTCTTGGGTTTTGTTTTGGGTGCTATGAAGTTATTGTCATTGAGTGAATGACAGAATTCAGAATTGCAAGTGTAGTAGCGCCCCAATGACTTGTTTGGTACATGGCGATTAACTTAAGCTAACACTTAAATAAGTGCATGCATTATTTTGGTCATACAATATGGTGCACCAATATGGGTTTACATGCATATAAACATGTCATACTGCATACAGCAAGGGGGTCTATAAAGTGCACATGGAACACACTAATAATAGTATATAATACTACTAATAATACGCTTTGTCACCAAACAAAGCTGAGATTCAGACTTTTTTCTTTAAATGTAAATAAACTTTACCATGTCTACATGGGTTGGTTTTAGTCTGTTTATAAAATTTTAAATATCAAAATGGCCACCAATCCATGTATGATTCATTCATTTAAAATCAACACAATGTATGTATTTAAATGAAATTGTTACGCCGGGTGGCACTCGTGCCAGGTGTTGAGGACCCCAGAGCATAGACCAAGGCAAATAAATTATAATTATAAATAATAATAATTTGATATTATTATTATTATTATTATTATTGTTATTATTATTATTATTATTATTATTATTATTATTATTGACAGCCCTAAATAAAAGTAACAGCAACTTATTAGCTTACTGTAAAAAGCCACCAGATAATAATAATAATAAGAAGAAGAAGAATTATTATATAATTATTATATAATAATAATAATATATTAATAATAATTATTATTATTATTATTATTATTATTATTACTACTACTAATAATAATAATAATAATATAATTATTCTTATTATTATTATCTGGTGGCCTTTTACAATAAGCTAATAAGTTGCTGTGTGAATGGCAATGAAGAAGACACTTTTTTTTGTAGTTTTTATGTGCAAATGCAATCAAAGTTCTTCCATTCTAAAAGTTTGAAAGTTGAAAAACAGCATTTCCAGGAAGTCAGCCAATCATTCATGTGGACAGTTAATCATTCAGTCAAGTAGTCCTGGGGCGCAAACTCCACTTCTAATAATAAACTGACCCTCATGTCCCCCAACAAGGTCGCTTTGGAGCCTGTAACGCAGGGGTCTCAAACGAGTTTGAGGCCCCCACCTTGATACCAAATTTTTATGTTGAAATGACAGCTTAAAGCTGTGTGCACACCGGACACAATTAACATGATTTTGCCCCGCCCATACTGTTACCTTACCCTGTTACCCCGCCCTGTTTTGCTTTGGATTAGCAATGGAAAATGGAATCTCCATCATTCCTTATCTGACAGCTGTTTAGGAGACCATGCATGCATGCATTGTTCTTAGCAAAAACGCGGACTAGATCTTTGGAGTTGGACTTGGTATTCCTGGTCTGCATGCATACATGGAGTCAGAGGGACAAGGGGGGTGGTGCCAAAGTGGGTCTCACTAATGCGAACCTACAAGAGTGAGCGCAGTCAGGGAGTTCCTCACAGAAGGACGCGCTAGTGACGTCTGTTCCACAACAACGCTTCTTATTCCAAAAAACGTTCGTGTGGTTTCTCAGCACTTTGTCCCCCCTCAAGGTGACACGGAGGATCACATGAAGTCGGAGACCTCCAATGGACACAGCAGACCTCTGGATGTTGTGTCCAAGGTGAAGGAGGAGAAAATGACAGACAGGGGTGAGTGGGGCAGCAAGATGGAGTTCATCCTGTCTGTGGCCGGAGAAATCATCGGCTTGGGAAATGTGTGGCGTTTTCCTTATCTGTGTTACAAGAACGGAGGAGGTGAGCACGCATGACATGTTCTTCTTGCTCCTGCGTGTTAATTGTTTGATACCGAAATCCCAGGTGCTTTCTTCATCCCGTATCTCATCTTCCTGTTTGCTTGTGGGATCCCCGTCTTCTTCCTGGAGACGGCGCTGGGACAATACACCAGTGAAGGTGGAATCACCTGCTGGAGGAAGACCTGCCCTTTGTTTGAAGGTAAAGTGTCAATCACTACCTGAAAACGGGTGCTGAACAAGAGGGGTCTTCTGTTTTGGTTGGTGGGATATTTACTTTTCAGGAGTGGGTTACGCCACCCAGGTGATTGTGGCCCTGCTGAACGTCTACTACATCATCGTGTTAGCCTGGGCCATCTTCTACCTGTCTAACTCTTTCACCTGGGACCTACCTTGGGCCTCGTGCAACAACACCTGGAACACAGGTGAGACACTTTTGTCCTGCATCTGGGAAAAGTATGGATTTTGTTCGGATTTTGGTTTGAATCCTTTTTTTTTTTAAGGTTCCTGCGTGACGTTTCAAAGGGGGAACAGTTCCATGCTTCCCCAAGAGAACGCCACCTCTCCGGTTATGGAATTCTGGGAGTAAGTCCGCTAAAATTAACTAATATCCACGCGGTCAAAGTAGTAAAGTATTAATACATTTTATTGACATTTAATTTACATTTTTCAATTTAACTCCATGCCGTTTTCACACCAATTGCAATTTTTTCAATACAATAGCTTACATCAGGGGTCTCAAACTCAATTTACCTGGGGGCCACTGGAGCTAGGGCAGGGGTCTCAAACACGCGGCCCCTGGACACTAGGACAATAGTTTGAGGCCCCCGCCTTGATATGAAAGTTTAAACTTAAGAAACCACATATAGTTGGTGGGTAGACAAATTATTTTTTTCCGATTAAAATGAACAAAGCATTATTAGAGCCCTGTAGACATGACAAAACACTACTATAGTCACATTTATACTCTTTTTATTTACAACATATTGCGCAACTGCAGGGTCTTGAGACACATGCTAACTCGCAAACTAGAGAGCTAGCGACCTAGACGGTAGCCTCCAAGTTATTTCCTTTAAACTTAAATAGCCAAAAACTTACCACTTCCACACGGATAGGGAGGATAACTATTAACAGTTATTTAACCTTTAACATGAACATTAATCAAACGTAATAATTTTTTCTGGGTACATGATACCATACAGCATCCATATCAAACTTGCGCGGGCCGCATTAACATTAAACTTTCATATCAAGGCGGGGGCCTCAAACTAGTGTCCTGTGGGCCACATTTGGCACACGGGCCGCGTGTTTGAGACCCCTGGCTTTTTAAAAAATTTTATTTACCATTATTATTTACGGGCGGCACGGTGGTGTAGGGGTTAGTGCGCCAGGGTTCAATTCCACCCTCGGGCATCTCTGTGTGGAGTTTGCATGTTCTCCCCGTGCATGCGTGGGTTTTCTCCGGGTACTCCGGTTTCCTCCCACATTCCAAAAACATGCTAGGTTAATTGGCTACTCCAAATTGTCCATAGGTATGAATGTGAGTGTGAATGGTTGTTTGTCTATATGTGCCCTGTGATTGGCTGGCGACCAGTCTAGGGTGTACCCCGCCTTACGCCCGAAGACAGCTGGGATAGGCTCCAGCACCCCCCGCGACCCTCGTGAGGAAAAGCGGTAGAAAATGAATGAATTATTATTTACCATATTTTTATTTATTTTTATTTTATTATTTTTATCATTTTAACTTTTATTATTTTTTAATAGTTATTTAAGCTATTGTATATTAATAATACATGGTGCACTCACTATACAATTTTTTTGAATATCCAAATAATCATAATAATAACATTCTATCAAGGTATAAGTGGCAGTTGTGATTGTAGACGCAGGGTGCTAAGAATCTCCTCAGGGATCCATCACATTGGCTCTTTAAACTGGGACTTGGTGATCTGCTTGGCCGTGGCCTGGGCCATCTGCTACTTCTGCATCTGGAAGGGTGTCAAGTCTACGGGCAAGGTGAGCGCCCTCCAGTGGATCAGGTTGAGGCTTATTTCTAAACATCTAATCTGGACTGGAACACGATGCTCCATCTCCACAGGTGGTTTATTTCACCGCCACGTTCCCATACCTGATGTTGCTCATCCTGTTGGTTAGAGGCGTCACGCTGCCTGGAGCATCACGAGGAATCCACTTCTACCTCTACCCGGATGTGGGACGGCTTGCTGACCCACAAGTAGGTGGGCACTCGATCCTGGGACCGAGACCCGGGGCCTAAATGGATTTACATATTTTTGTGTCCAAAGGTGTGGATGGATGCGGGGACTCAGATCTTCTTCTCCTACGCCATCTGTCTGGGCTGCCTGACCGCACTGGGAAGTTACAACAAGTATAACAACAACTGCTACAGGTGGTCACACTGCTTCTTTCCTTATATAATTATTTGTATTATACAGTAGAATATATAACAAAAGTGGGGACTCAAGTCAGATTCGACTTGAACTTTGACACCAATGACTCTGGACTTGACTCGGATTTTAGTTTAATGACTTGTCAATAATGTCATTGCAAAGGGGTGCTGGAGCCTATCCCAGCTGTCTTTGGGCGAGAGGCGGGGTACACCCTGGACTGGTGGCCAGCCAATCACAGGGCACATATAGACAAACAACCATTCACACTCACATTCATACCTATGGACAATTTGGAGTGGCCAATTAACCTAGCATGTTTTTGGAATGTGGGAGGAAACCGGAGTACCCGGAGAAAACCCACGCATGCACGGGGAGAACATGCACAAAGCCCGAGCCAGGATTATTCAAGACCTGATTAATCAAGCCAGGAGAAACCAATCCCCGATATGTGCGCGTACGTGGCTTCCTTAAGTAGACCCGTCGATCGATCACAGAGTCACAGAGTACAGACGAAATCATTACAAAGGTCAGAGAAGAAATGGTCACACTAAAAAGATGCTTTGATGATAATAGATTGTCCTTGAACTTAAGTAAAACTAAAATCATGCTGTTTGCTAACAGCAGAAAGGACACGCACCAGAAAATACAAATAGACGGTGTAGACATTGAAAGGGTGAACGAAAATACATTTCTGGGGATCACAATAGATGAAAATATGAGCTGGAAACCTCATATTACAAATATAAAACATAAGGTGGCCAGAAATATTTCAGTATTGAACAAAGCAAAATTTGTTGTCAATCAGAAATCACTCCACACTCTTTATTGCTCTCTGGTTCTACCATATCTTACTTATTGTGTGGAAATATGGGATAATAACTATAAAAGCAATCTTCACTCGCTAAATGTACTGCAAAAAAGGTCAGTAAGGATAATTCATAATGCCGCCTACAGAGAACATACTAACTCCTTATTTCTAAAATCACAAATACTTCAACTTGCTGATATAGTTCATCTTCAAACAGCTAAAATAATGCATAAGGCTAAAAATAAGCAATTAGCTAAAAATGTCATCCAATACTTCTCTACAAGAGAGGAGAAATATGTTGAAAAATATGTTGAAATATGTTGAAGTTGAAATACGGATTCAAATGCTTGGCGGGCCGCATGTTGCCCCCGGGCCGTAGTTTGCCCACTCCTGCTGTATGGTCATATCACCTCGTACTTTGGAATGTGACTAAAAATAAAAATAAAAATAAAAATAAAAATAAAAATAAAAATAAAAATAAAAATAAAAATAAAAATAAAAATAAAAATAAAAATAAAAATAAAAATAAAAATAAAAATAAAAATAAAAATAAAAATAAAAATAAAAATAAAAATAAAAATAAAAATAAAAATAAAAGCCCGCTCCTCTGTGACATCACAAAGGAACAGTATTGCCGCGCCTTTTGAAACATAGCCTTTTGAGCCATCCCAAACTTCTTTCAGGGCTCACTTCCAAATGCGCAAACCTCATTATTTGAAACTATTCCATCGTTTAACCGAGAATACAGCATTCTAAATATATTTATAGGTCAGAAAAATGGAAAAAAACATAATAGGCACAAATGTAACACATTTCACCTTAAACTTGCTGATATAGTTCATCTTCAAACAGCTAAAATAATGCATAAGGCTAAAAATAAGAAATTAGCTAAAAATGTCATCCAATACTTCTCTACAAGAGAGGAGAAATATGATCTCAGGGAAGAAGTACATTTGAAACACTTCTATGCTAGGACTATGTTATGCTAGCCATAGCATTTCAGTATGTGGAATCAAACTATGGAATGGATTGAGTAAGGAAATCAAACAATGCACAACAATGAGCCAATTCAAGAAACAATACAAGCAGTTGATGTTTGCTAAATACAAGGATGAAGAGTCTTGAACCAGTCATGATGTGCTATATATATCACTATATTGACACTTACTATGGTACCCATTATGGCATTGGATGCTCATATCACCTCCTACTTTGGTACGAGTTACATTATTAAAAAAACAAACAAACAAACAAAAAAACCTTGAACTGTATTATGGAAAGCAGGAAGTGAACAAATGTAACAGTTACTGATTGTAAAAGTACCAGATGGAGGGGTAGGATTTAATAAGCTTTGCTTCTTCCTACTCCTTTTGGACATGTGGAACTGGGAACTGATTATGGGATGCACTCAATTGTAATGATGCATGTTCAAATGAAATAAAACCATTACCATTGCCATTACAGATTCACCATGGCAACAAAAGCATTGTACTTTCTCCCAACGGAAGTGGAAATCTTCATAGAGGCTTAGAGGCATAGAGGAGGGAAAAGAGCAAATAAGGTGGAAAGGCAACACCTAAATATCCGACTCACCACAAGTCTGTGAATGCATCTGGATTGCGTTGTGATTGCTGATTGGATGAGCAAGGCAGGGGGCAGTAGGCTAGTTTATGTAGTGTAGTGGTGTGCATACTGCTAGATTTCGATCCTGATACCAAGTAAATACAGGGCCAGTATCGCCGATATTGATATCGATACCTTTTAAAAATGAAGTAGGACGCATCATCAATCTGAATCTATCTAAATCTGAATGAAATTTGAATACTTTTTTTGTGATTTGACCTTGTGATTATTAATCAGTTCAAATTTGGCCTGAGTTTATAAGTCAATATAAAATACTTTATTAGCACAATAAACGTTTTTTTGTGGTGCCTAGCCTTACTACAAATGATACAACTTGCCATGGTCTCGTTTTCGGCCTGAAAATTTAACCAACCAGGGCTCCACGTTCTTTCTGCCATCTTCCTGCTCTCGCTGTGGTATGGCTGGGCTTGCAAACTTTCACACCAATAGCTTTGCGATATTTAATATACATAACTACTGCTTGCTGCCCACTCCTGATACTTCGAATGCAGCTACTGCTGTCTTTTGGGGTTCCTTAAGAAACACATCAAGAGGTTGCCTACAGCCACAGTTGTCATGCCAGTCTTTATTTGCTTTTATAAACCACAAAAGAAGACATGTGTCTTTTTGAATAGGCTCCAGCCTAAGCGGCATAGAAAATGGATGGATGGATGCATGGATGGTGTCTGTTTGACATTTCGTTTTCTTGGCAGGGATTGTCTGTCGCTGTGCTTCCTGAACAGCGGGACCAGTTTTGTGGCAGGCTTCGCCATTTTCTCCATCTTGGGTTTCATGTCATATGAACAGAACGTCCCCATCTCGGAGGTGGCCGAATCTGGTCAGTGGTTCTACAAACACGCAATAGCACATACGTTGTTGACACACCTTGTAGAGCAATGGCTCTCAAATGGAGAGTCGTGACCCAAAGGCAGGTCGCAGAGGGATTCTAGTTAGGTCACAAATTAAGTCAGGTCAATAATAACATTAAAATACTTAATATGTATTATTCGGTAATTAAGCGGTATTAACCAATAGTATGTTCATTGCACATTTTTCACTGGCATATTTTTGTGGTCTTTTTGCTATTGAATTTGAACTGATTTTGAAACACAAATAAATTTGCTTGACTTAAATACAGTACATTTAGAAATAAATTAATGAAGGAATAAATTTAAAAATGAAAAAAAAACTTAAATAAAAGTACAAAAAAATAAGAAAAAAATGACTTCAATAAAAAAATACAATAAATAAAATGACTGAAATGAAAGGGTTAAAAAGAGTGTAGAATAAAAATCAATCTAAATAAAAGTCTCAAAATTAATAAATAAATAAATAAATAAATAGACTTAAAATGACTTTTAAAAAATATATAATGAATAACTTGACTTAAATAAAAGTTTAAAAATGTGTTTTACATATATAAATTACCTAAATAAAAGTGTAAAAAAATAATGTAATAATTTGTCAAAAATAATTGCATTAAAAAAGTCAAAGCATAAAAATAGAAAATTATCAAAAATACAAAATGACTTCAACAAATGTGGGTTACGACTTAACGCAAGTCCTAGATTGACACCATTAGAGAGCCCCTGTTGTAGAGGAAAAGTTTAAGATGTGTATTGTATCCAATCCAGGTCCAGGTTTGGCCTTTATAGCCTATCCACGTGCTGTATCCATGATGCCTTTCTCTCCCCTGTGGGCATGCTGCTTCTTCGTCATGATTGTTTTCTTGGGACTGGATAGTCAAGTGAGACCAACACACACATACAATTGATGTGCAGTATGTCCGCGTTATGGCGATATGTGATGTGTTTACTAGGGGGGCAACGATACACAAAAATCACGGTTCGGTGATGGTTCGATAAATGACCTTGGCTTTTAGAATTAGAATTTTTTTTAATTGCCAACAATGTTCTCACCTTAAAAGTACAGTTCTGCTGCACGCACCATAAAAGACCAAATAAAGCATCAAGTAACTTTAAGCATCACTTTAAGTATCAATATAATTCAATAAACCATTGGGGCTTAACTATCAACATTTAAATTCAATCCTGCTTCACAGAAATTTAATTTATCCCAATTAGGTCACAAACCCAATTCAAAACTACATTGCCAGTTGGGCAGATATCAAAAAAGTGACATAAAAGCACCATAAAATAGAAAAAATGACCAAACAAGAGGTTATCTTAACTCTATGTCTTTTAACAACATGTTCGGTTGTAAAGTAAACTGCTATGATAGAACCATTTTAAAAATACGGACATTAAATGGGTCACGCTGAGTGTGTTTGTAGCTGTTCTAAATTAGCAGTTAGCTTGTTATGCTTTTGAATTGTATAGAACCACCATTCAACTTTTCAACAAGAAGTGTATTGCTGTGTTACACGTTGTTCAATACGCATGCGTACCGAGCCGTGACCGCTCTATCGAACGGTTCCATACAGAGACAGGTATTGTTGCACCCCTACTATTTATGCGTGCATGTCTGTGATAGTTTGTGTGCGTGGAAAGCCTGGTGACAGCCATGGTGGACATGTATCCTTCCACCTTCCGACGGAAATACCGCAGGGAGCTCTTCATCCTCGTCGTGGCTGTGGTCTCCTTCCTAATGGGCCTCATCATGCTGACTGAGGTGAAGATAAAAAGACATGCAACTCAGTTTCAATGAAAATTGCTTTTGTCTTTCTTTGACGCCAAATGTGTGTAAATGTGTAAACCTAATTCTCTCTTTTTTTACGTCTGCCCACACAGGGAGGAATGTACATCTTCCAGCTCTTTGACTACTACGCAGCCAGCGGGATGTGTCTGCTCTTTGTGGCCATTTTTGAGACTGTTTGCATCGCGTGGGTTTACGGTGAGCGTGAAAGGAAGATCTGATGATTGTAGTTTATTCGTTTGGGTTTGTTGTCTGACCCACGGTGCATTCAAGGTGCGGACAACTTCTACGACAACATCGAGGACATGATAGGCTATCGCCCGGGCCCTGTCATCAAATACTGCTGGATGTTTTTCACCCCTGCGACCTGCTTTGTTGGTTCAATACTTTCTTTAGCTCCATTTTAGTTTTAGCACCCTCTAGTGGTCAATATTGCATCAACATTAAAAAGTACTGCATATGGCTGAGTTCAGTTCGGTTCTTGTTTATTTCAGGGAACCTTTGCATTCGCCTTGATCAAGTACTCCCCTCTAAAATACAACAATGATTATGTGTACCCGTGGTGGGGTAATGGTATTGGTTGGATCCTTGCCTTGTCCTCCATGTTGTGCATTCCTTTATGGATGGCCTTTAAACTCTATTACACGCCTGGGACGCTGCAACAGGTATGAAACACTAATCACTAACTAATGTTGTCTCTAATTTGGTTTTTCTCCAATCGTAATTGAATCTAATTGGGTTATACACACTTAATTAATGTATTTATGGGATTTCATCACTTGTCTTTCTCCCAGCGCCTCGCTGTCCTGACCACTCCTTCCGCTGATTTACCCAAGTCCAAACAAGAGCAGGAGAAGTTGTTGTCCGTGAGCACGGTCGACGATGACGGACTCCAGCAGAAGGCCAAGGACGGTTACTTGCGTGTTGATGACAAGGAGTCCCATTGCTAGACACACTAAAAGTTGGTGCTTGGAGACTTATCAAGGAAGGGTCGCAGGTCGTTGACACCCACTTGCAATACCTCACTACTTAAGACGGCTCAACACGGAAGACTTTTTGGGAAGTCAGCTGACTTGTTGTTGCTGATGCTGCTGCTGCATACTGACCGTGCTTTTAACATGCAGTGATGGCCACCACTTTTATATGGTGGTAAAGACTTTTCATGCTTTCTAAGGAAGCATTTTTTTTTCCTTTGTTGTGTGTGGACTTTTTTTTTATCTCCAAACTGTATATGTATGGCTTCATATGTTTAATAAGAAACAATTATAATAATGATAATAAACACTCACTTGAATAACATCTTTGTGGGTTTGAATGCTTTTTGAAATATTAATTTCAGTTACGTTATCTGCTGTTTCTGATGTTTTATTTGTATTCTCTCCCCTAAAACAAAGCCAGTGTATTGCTTCACACCCTGTATACCAGGGGTCTCAAACTCAATTTACTTGGGGGCCACTGGAGCTAGGGTCTGGGTGAGACTGGGTCGTATCAGGTTTTCCCCCAAAAAACAAAAAAACAAAAAAACAAAAAAAACGCATTTATTAAAAACAGAAAAATGAAAAAACTTTGCTTTGGTTCCAATTTTGTACAAGAAAAGCTCTGATAAAACATTCCACTGTTCTCAAATATCTTACTTTTTATTTTTCTACACAAAATAAGATGAAAAATAAATAAACAAATCAAGAATAAAGAAAGTCAATCAATCAGTAATAAATAAATATAATTATAATAATAATAAAACAGCAAATAATAAAAACTTAAGAAACCACATATAGTTGGTGGGTAGACAAATTATTTTTTTCAGATTAAAATGAACGAAGCATTATTAGAGCCCCGTAGACATGACAAAACACGACTATAGTCACATTTATACTCTTTTTATTTACAACATATTGCGCAACTGCAGGGTCTTGAGACACATGCTAACTCGCAAACGAGGGGGCCTAAACTAGCATCCTGCAGGCCACATTTGGCCTGCGGCCGCTTGTTTGTTTTTTAATATTTTATTATTTTATTATTTTATTATTTTATTATTTTATTATTTTATTATTTTATTATTTTATTATTTTATTATTTTATTATTTTATTATTTTATTATTTTATTATTTTATTATTTTATTATTTTATTATTTTATTATTTTATTATTTTATTATTTTATTATTTTTTTATACTATACTACTTTTTTTACTATATTCTATATAAATATATATTTAAATTAAAAAAACAGTTAATCGTCATTTTGTATTAGTAGCCCTGTATCAATTAAAAAGTACAATGCAACCATAGTGTAGATTACATTATTTAGTATAGGAGGTCAGCACAGGGCAACATAGATTGATTAATAATGATAACATTTATTTCCTAATGCTGGTAAACAAATATAAATACATATTTCATACATATAAATAAAACTAAAGAACAGTAAGAGTCAAAGAACATTTATACATTTATATACAATCCAGCAGAGGACGCTGTCGGCGCTATAACGACCCACTCACTGTTTACGGAAGTGGGAGTGACGTGTCACCCCAGTATCACCGGTGCATTGTGGGTAAAGGAAGCCGAGCAAGCTAACGGCCGCTGCTGGCAGCCCATTTAGCTCTACTTTGACAGCCGTTTTCGGTGAATGGACACCATTAAGTAACGAACATTCAACGGAGAGATGTCATTTTATCATGTGAATGTCCGCCCTGCGTGACGAAAGCGGACATATGTCGGCGTCATCGCTTCTGTGTTGCGCACCGGCGCTCCGAGCAGAGAAGAACGGGGACACAGTGTCGATGGACGGCGGCATTTCGGTGCTCTTCTCCCGGGGAGGCAAATAAAGTCGTGGCGGCTTTTCTTTTTTTCTTTCTTTTTTTTCTTGTAGCTTTCAGTCGAAAGACTCTATCTTTTGGTAAACATGTCCACCAGCAGTCCGGAGGCGGTGAAGAAATTGCTGGAGAACATGCAGACGGACCTGCGCTCTCTCTCTATGGAGTGCAAGAAGAAATTCCCACCAGTCAAGGAGGTCAGTCTGCTTGCTAGCTAACCAGCTAGCTTAGCATTAGCATTTAGCAAAACATGTATCCTTATGTCAGCTTTGATATTAATGTCATTTTTGTCATGCTCTAATGTGGCCACCAGCAGGCCCCCTACACAACCCCCAACCCGCCCTGGACCGGTTCATGTAAAAGTTCCACCCGGCCCGCCTAAATGAATAAGCCGCTTGTTGCCACTGTCGTTCATGCCACGTCGTTAGGGACACAATATTAGGCACACTTCATTTAAATGACATCCAAGCCAAGAGCTGTCTGACTCCGTTTAGATTGGTACTGTTACTAAGGTGTTCACTGGTGTACTGTTGAACTGTACTGCTATTTCTTCCCTGTTACTAAGGTAATCCAAATGTTCCTCACAACTGGGACTAGATTAAAAAATCTCATGAATTAGAGAGTGTTCCCCAACCTTTATGAGCCCACAAACCTTCTGGCGGACCCCTGTGCCCAGGACGTCATAATAATCTAATTCCCATGGAAATTAATCAAGTAAACACTGCAGGAACAAAAACAAATACAAGAGAAAAATACTGAAAAGTCAAATGCAAGTTCACAGGAACGGAATTGTGCACCTGATGGCTTTGATTTTGTATTTTCCATGTTTTCTTGACGCAAATTCATTCATTCATTTTCTACCGCTTTTTCCCCACGAGGGTCGCGGGGGTGCTGGAGCCTATCCCAGCTGTCTTCGGGCGAGAGGCGGGGTACACCCTGGACTGGTGGCCAGCCAATCACAGGGCACACATAGACAAACAACCATTCACACTCACATTTATACCTATGGACAATTTGGAGTCACCAATTAACCTAGCATGTTTTTGGAATGTGGCAGGAAACCGGAGTACCCGGAGAAAACCCACACATGCACGGGGAGAACATGCAAACTCCACTCAGAGATGACCGAGGGTGGAATTGAACCCTGGTCTCCTAGCTGTGAGGCTTGACGCAAATGAACAGCACTATTATCATCATCATCTACCGTCACCCAACTAGCAGTCAAGGCTAAACCAACTCTTATTGACTACCAGTTCCCTCCTTTTTATTTCCCATAGTCGCAGTGAAATAGAATGTTTGAGGCTCTTGGGCTGCAATATAGTTAATATGATATAATATAAACAATTAAATGTGTTTTATTTTTGAGCAATAACTGTTGTAAGTGGATCCAGCAGCACCTGCTTGAATGTTGTCCTTGACAGTGTGGCACTAAAGTGTTAAATTGTTTTACAAATTTACAGCTTTCCATGGTGTAAAAAAAAAAAAAGAACTCTCCTAAGTGTGAGTGAGTTAGTGTTGGTGATAGACAGTTCAGAGCGAGCACTGTGAGGGCGAGGGGCAGTGCAGCAGGAAGCAGACACTGGGAGACTTGCGGTGCAGCAAAAAAACAATATCGGGTATATTTTTACCGATATTGATTAATCTGCCATTACTGGCACGATATATCAGCCCACCAATATATTGGTCGGGCTCTACCCTGCACAGGAAAACTATTAAAGAAAAAAAATGTGAGAATAAACTAGTAATACTATGAATAATACAATGTAATTTTAGTAGAACAGAGATGAAATATGTAAAAATGAGGTGTTCTGGGCATGCCCAGCCGGGAAAAGGCCCTGGGGCAGACGTAGATCACCTTGGAGGGATTATGTCTCACAGCTGGCCTGGGAACGCCTTGGTGTCCTCCCGGTGGAGCTGGAGGAGGTGGCCGGGGACCAGGAAGTCTGGGCTTCCCTACTGAGACTGCTGCCCCCTTGACCCGGACCCGGATGGATGGATGGCTACGTCCCCTCACCACCTCCACCACCATAGCAGCGTTTTCACCACACGTGCCTCACGCACCGTACATTGTCTTTTAGGAGACACTTATGAATCCTCTAGGACAAGGGCGAGCAAACTACGGCCCAGGGGCCACATGTGGCCCGCCCGTTCTTTCCAAAGTATTTCATCGAAACTTAACATACAACCTGGCATCATGGCTTGAGCCGTTTTGATGGTTGAAGTAGCTGTATTTCGTTATTTGATGTGGTCTGCTCTTTACAAAGTTATAAAACAGTCACTGTCCGTTGTTTGGTCTGGGATCGGTCGGTTGTTCTAGGGTCGGTCGGCTTTCCCCCTCGCCCGCTGTAGCCCTGATGCTGAGGTTGGGGGGCCCTGGGGTGTTGTCCCTTAGCGGTCTGCGTCTCCCTCGGGTCTGGGACGCCCTGTAACGCCCAGGATGCCCTACCCGGGGAGTCACAATGTGGCTCCTGGGTGTCGAGGGGCTGACCACGGAAGTGTGCGTGTCTGAGTTTGTTTTTAAGTATTTATTGTTTCATTTATTCATTCATTCATTTTCTACCGCATTTTCCTCGCGAGGGTCGAGGCTGGAGCGTATCCCAGCTGTCTTCGGGCGAGAGGCGGGGTACACCCTGGACTGGTGGCCAGCCAATCACAGGGCACATATAGACAAACAACCATTCACACTCACATTCATACCTATGGACAATTTGGAGTGGCCAATTAACCTAGCATGTTTTTGGAATGTGGGACGAAACCGGATTACCTGGAGAAAACCCACGCATGCACGGGGAGAACATGCAAACTCCACACAGAGATGGCCGAGGGTGGATGTTTCATTTATTGTTTCATTTATTTCATTTAACACCCCCTTTTT
Organism: Doryrhamphus excisus; assembly: GCF_037039965.1. Taxonomy (NCBI): domain Eukaryota; kingdom Metazoa; phylum Chordata; class Actinopteri; order Syngnathiformes; family Syngnathidae; genus Doryrhamphus; species Doryrhamphus excisus. The sequence goes on along the minus strand of NC_136357.1, from coordinate 17,599,221 downwards.
TAATAGATTCTGCTGGGGCTGGTGCTGGGTGTTCCATCTCTGCCACCTGGGGCCTTGGGGTTGCCTGGTGCGGGCCGGGCTCCGCTTTCTGGGTGGGGCGGCACCCCTGGCCTTGGGCGGGCTCCTTTCTGGTTGGTGGGGGCACCAACAGAAATACACATATCCATATGCACACTCCCAGCACACGGGTGCTTCTCTGCACAACCCACTGACTTACCCATGATGTCATTATGCTGTTATGCTATTATCACAGTAATAATGTCAAGCAATGAGATTGTAGTTATTGCAATTGTCGCTGCCATTCTGTTTACTATCATGGTTCATGTCTTCATTGCTACCATTGCCACTGGTATGTTTGGCTGTTTCATTTCAGTCATATCACTCTATTTGATATTTTTGTCCTCTCCATTGTGACCCTTTGTAGCCATCATTGACATTTACCGATGTAGTCCTGTTTGTCTGTGTTGTTTTTGTATTGTCCCCCCCCGCAAATAATATTCCATAGAACAGGGAAGGTGTAGCTTACACATGCCACTGTGCTATGACGACAGACCTGTCGGACCCGAGGCATGCTTGCTCTGGTGCACAATTAATTAAATAAATTAGTTACCACTGTTAACGTTATTTTTGACAGCCCTAGTAAAAAAAAAATGTTTTGGACAAATTATGTTCCAAATATTACCAGAATCAAGTTATATTTAGAGGAAAATTTAAAAGGAGACAGTTTAAATTGTTGGAAAATTCAAACAAACAGAATAAATAAACAGCTGTAATTTAAATAAAGTAAAAAAAAAAAATATATATATATATAGTAAAAACCTTTATTCTAAAAAAGTAGCAAATTTACCAAAGTAAACTTGTAATTTTATGAGTTGAAATAATTCATTTTATAAGTCATAAGTCATTTTATAAGCATATACCGCAAATATTAAATAAAAAGTTATTTTGTTAAAAGTCATAATATTATAACCAAAAACATAAAATAAAATAAAGTTGTACATTTTGGGAAACTAGGTTGCGGAAAAAGTTATGATATGGGAATGAACTCATAATATTACAAGAAATTACAAAAACGTTTCTGAAGATTATTGAAGAAAGTAAATAAATAAATTGGGAGATGTAAAGTAATGCGCAAACAAAAAAACTTCATATTAGGCTTTTTCATATCCACTATATTACAAAGATGAGATTTTTCTTATAATATATTCTTATATATATTATAATTTTTTCTTAAGTCATTTTATAAGCATATACCGCAAATATTAAATAAAAAGTTATTTTGTTAAAAGTCATAATATTATAACCAAAAACATAAAATAAAATAAAGTTGTACATTTTGGGAAACTAGGTTGCGGAAAAAGTTATGATATGGGAATGAACTCATAATATTACAAGAAATTACAAAAACGTTTCTGAAGATTATTGAAGAAAGTAAATAAATAAATTGGGAGATGTAAAGTAATGCGCAAACAAAAAAACTTCATATTAGGCTTTTTCATATCCACTATATTACAAAGATGAGATTTTTCTTATAATATATTCTTATATATATTATAATTTTTTCTTATAATAATAAAATGTAATAATAGTTGTCTTTTTTAATATTTTTTTTAAATATATTTTTATAGTCTTTTTATAGTCTCTTTATAATAATAATAATAGTTGTCTTTTTTCTAAATTTATATATATACTATATAACTTCTTAGCTTTACTCATTTTAAAACTGTACTCAACTACGGTTATTCTGGTGAATGCAGGGTGATGCAGCAGAGCAATGTAATAATCGTGGAAAAAAAGAGCGGTGTTGTTTTGGGGGATGGTGGACATTGTGCAGTCATAAAAGGCTGATTTGTCTGCTGTGTGACTCACACAACACCACCAACAACATGACACATCTATTGGAGAAACACAGCGGAATCAAGCACACATGTCGAGCTTGACACAGAGCTGTGCATTATGGAAGTTTAACAAGTTAACGATGTTACAATAAGAATAATGGACACACAAGACAGCAAAAGTTAACCCTAATTATGACAACAAGCCATTAAAATATGCCCCAAATCCCTTGTGTTGTGTGAGCACTGAGCAGCGTGTGCAGGGAAAAATTTCGTGTTCCGTTAAATTTGTATTAATATTCAGAAAGAGTTGTGTTGTGTTGTCGAAAATCCTCACTGCGGTTGCAGGACTATGCTGAGGCCTATCCCAGCTGACTTCAGCCTGCACTGAGTTCAGGATCCGTTTAGTGTGTTTTTTGCAGTGTTCTGTGGTGATATCATGGTTTTCTTTTGCAACATTGCAACTATTACCTTGATTATCTTAATTACTGAGAAATATTCAAACTTAGAGTTAAACACTTGTAAATATTATTACTATTGTGAGTATAACATGGGCGTGGCTCTCCTGGTGGCCTGGCAAACTTCTTTTTTTCTGTGAATTTGTATTTCTCTAAAGCAGCTGTTTGTGTGTTGTGTTTTGGAGAATGTCTGCATCTCTGTATGTTAAAAAATAGATGCAACTTTTAATTCACATGTCCACCATTATCTAAGACTATTATACAGCATTTATTTGATGTTTAGCATTTTGCGTTTTGAAGGCTTTGTAACATAAAATATAGTTTTATACCTGATTAGTTTTATGTATGATTAGTTATATATATTTGATATTGGTAAGATGCTTATGTGAATTAGTTATAGATATTGGTAGGACGTTTATGTGATTTTCACATACACGTATGTATTAGTTCATGTATTAGTTGAAATACAGCTGATGTTAGCCTATGCTATTGTGTCAGACTCTATGCTAATGAGCAAAATGCATGAAATGTATATATTTTCACGTGACAGGCAGAAGGGAAGAGTAAAAGTGTGGGGGCGTTAATTTAGATTGAACATGTGCGGTAGTTAGCCAGGGCTCCAGCACCATCAAGGCAAAGAACTGCAAATTTGTGGCAACACCTCAAAGTAAACGACAGAGGCATGTCCTTGACAGTCCTACTAATTCAACTTCCTTATTTTCTTTTTCTTGATTCTTTGCATTGAACGGTATTTTAGGTATTGTCACAATTTATGTGTGTCAAACAAAATATCTTCCATATGCAGTTGGAAATGCATGGGTGACTACATCTTCCTTCATCACAAGCACTGGCATTATAGTTTGTTAAAGATTTAGTAGCAATGTGCGCAGAGGCTAACATCCCATTAGAAGGTTAGCCAGTTTGTTACCAATAAATTAATGTGCTTTACAATTTGAAACAAGTGGCTCAAGGTATATGGCTTCAGGTTTGTAGCTTTTTATACAATTTATAAAATAATACAATTTTATATGGTTTTGTATTGTCATATTGTGATATAAAAATATTGTGATATATGCTAAGGTCCATATTGCCCAACCCTATCGGCCAATATATTAGTTAAGAGGGCTTTTTTTCAGCCCTCAATATTGATATCGACCGCTGTGCTTGCAAATTTTGATCCACTTGCTCGTGGGATCAAATACTTATTTCCCTAAATGAAATACAAATTAATTAAAATATATTTTTTAAAGTTATCTTCTGTGATTTGTCTCTCCATGTTAGAATACATCTACAATTAAAAGTATAGAATGATCATGTCTCAATTAGTGGGCAAACAACAACAACAAAATCAGCAAGGGATCAAATACTTTTTACTCTCACTGTATATATATGTAAGTCATGGACAAAAAAACCAAAAACTTCTTCCTTTTGGATGAGACCACCTCTGACCCACCCCTACCTAGATGAGCACACCTTGTCTATAAGATTTCCACTTTGCGAAAAGCAGGCTTCGCTACACATCTTAAATTACAACTCTCTGTCAGTCATATACAGACATGGAAGCTGTACGGTTCATCATTTTGTTTGTCTTCAGTGAATAGGCTAGCGTAGCATAATATTGCTGGCAAAACGTGTGTGATGTCAGCACATAATCTCTCATAGCTGTGCTAGTGTTGCTAATGTTTGTGTCTGATTTTAGCACAAATTGCAATCCCGAGTTCCTCGCATAAACACAACCCCACACTCAGATTAGCTATTGTTTCTTGTGTAACTGAGCCCACTTGGTGCCGTGGTACACTAATCCCCTCTACCTCAAAAAGCCTGCTGTTGTTTTCTCAACACACACGTCACTCAATTAGAAACTGCACCGGATGAGGTTGCTTCGGGCCCCAAGGTATCATCCAGCAACTTTACATTTCAGGCTGAACCCGTCCAGTGTGTTTTTCCCTCGGATCAAAACAACAAGAACAAGGAGATGTCCCCGTAGCTCCTTACCTTCCATCTCCTCCGCTCCAAAGTATCACACTGATATCCTCTTGCTAATTGAGTAGTAGTCAATCTACTCCCACCAGAGCCATAAACACTATAGAGGAGTCCAAGAGGCAACATAGAATAGCGATATATTTTATACATCGGTATAGAGTCTTCCAATGATAAGAAAATGACTTGTACCGGTATAAAACAAACGCAAGCCGAGTTGCGCTCCGCAGCGGACTTTGAAAACAAAAGATGAATGAAATGCTGTCATTGTGAGGAGAAGGAATGTTCGTGTTAGGAAGTGTGCTCTCACTATAAACACTAAACCACCGTCTCCCTAAATAAACAGCTTGAAATGGCGATAAAAACACCGGCGAAGGCTGGCGGAACCTTGGAGCGTGAATTGAAGCTTGCGGGGTTAGCTTACTCTAGTTCAGCATGCTCGCGCAATGGATTAGCGCAGGGGTCTCAAACTCACTTTACTTGGGGGCCACTGGAGCTAGGGTCTAGGCAAGGCTGGGCCGCATCAGGTTTTCGAAAAAAAACACATTTATTAAAAACAGAAAAATATACAAAAAAAATAAGCCCTAAAAAAAATAACTTTTTCAGTGCTTTGGTTCCGATTTTCTACAATAAAAGCTCTGATAAAGCACTCCACTCTTCTCAAATATCTTACTTTTTATTTTTCTGCACAAAATAAGATGAAAAATAAATAAACAAATCAAGAATAAAGAAAATCAATCAATCAGTAATAAATAAGTATAATAATAATAATAAAAACTTAAGAAACCACATATAGTTGGTGGGTAGACAAATTATTTTTTTCAGATTAAAATGAACAAAGCATTATTAGAGCCCTGTAGACATGACAAAACACGACTATAGTCACATTTATACTCTTTTTTTTTTTACAACATATTGCGCAACTGCAGGTTCTTGAGACACATGCTAACTTGCAAACTAGAGAGCTAGCGACCTAAACGGTAGCTTTCAAGTTATTTCCTTTAATCTTAAATAGCCAAAAACTTACCACTTCCACACGGATAGGGAGGATAACTATTAACAGTTATTTAACCTTTAACATGAACATTAATCAAATGTAATAATTTTTTCTGGGTACATGATACCATACAGCATCCATATCAAACTTGCGCGGGCCGCATTAACATTAAACTTTCATATCAAGGCGGGGGCCTCAAACTAGTGTCCTGTGGGCCACATTTGGCCCGCGGGCTGCGTGTTTGAGACCCCTGGATTAGCGTCTTCGTGACCGTGCTTCAAATTAAGTGAGCTATGCTTTGTTTCCCGTTTTCTCATTCACTTATGATTAGGAAGCTTATCGATACTGTACAATAGCAAAATATCATTTCATAGCATGTCATGCATACTTCAGAGTCAACAGACATTTTTATAGATTGTCTAACCGGATCTGTTGCATGTGTTGGTTGTAAACGAGAGAGTGTGTTTATGTAGATGACGACACTCTTTGGCCTTGTCTAGTGAGAGTGCCGAGTGACACCTCACCTCATGGTTCAAAATGGGGAAACCGTTCGTGATTTTTTTTTTTAAATTGCCATGTCTAATAATAATGATTAATATACAAATGACATACTGCATACTCCAATCTCAGCTGGACCTACAATTTCACAATTTGACGTGTCAGTTCCAGGAATTTGCCCAATTTCGAGATGTGCCTCATGTTACTAACCAAAACCATCTCTGTTGTTGAGCTTTACTTTGTAATTCCAGTAAGGGAGCACGTCACATGTCACAAACAGCATGTTGTTCTGTGGCTCACTGTTCTGTTACATTGGAAATAAACACATTTGCAAGATACAATGGAGCTCATGATATGGAATTGATAATGTTGCATAGAGATGTAGGAACAGAGGGAAAGACCAATACTTGCAGTGGCTACTGCCTTGGACGGGCAAATAATCTATTTCTCTCACTCGTCAACCCCTCCTCCTTGTCCTCTTCATTTCTTTGCCTCTCAGGCACCTCACTGGGGAAATCACGCTCTACTCCTTTTAAGCAAAAAGCCCATTCTTAGTGGAAATCACAGTGCATTGCTTTTTCTTATACTTAATACAACTAACATAAACCCAAATGCTTTTCACCCTAGGCTGCTGAGTCTGGCATTGTGAAGATTAAGACCATCGCAGCCAGGAATACAGACATACTGGCAGGTGAGTGTCAAACTGACTAGAACTGACTTTAAATGGCTAAATTAAGTAAAATACAACCGAAGACATTCAGAGGACGCATTCAAATACATTATCTTACGTAGTATTTAAACGGGTCACTAGGTATCAATAATGTTACTATATATAATATATGTATCATACCGCAAAATACCATACTTGCTAGATAACATACTTCATTTATCCTGCATCAATGTTGTAATAATAGAAATAATAATAATAATGACATTTTTCTTGTGTTTTTATCGTCCTACAGCTCTGAAGGAGAACAGCTCCGAAGTGGTGCAGCCTTTCCTGATGGGCTGCGGCACCAAAGAGCCCAAGATCACCCAGCTGTGTCTGGCTGCCATCCAGAGGCTCATGTCCCACGAGGTGGTGTCTGAGGTGAGGACCCTGGACCCGTCATTCACGCAAATGTAATACAGCACACTCGGGGTGACGGCAACATAACACGTTGTAAATGTTGTCAGTTCAGGGTCACCAGATGAAACACATGCATACTGCAAGTGTACTTAAAGCCTGGGTTGGTGACAGTGTACGTTACAGCCGCTTGCTCCTCCCCCTCTTCCTTCTGTGCAGAGTGATCTAACCGATGTCTGTGATTAGTCGGCTTGTACTCACCTAATTTCAGATCAATATTTGCGATAAAAGTGTTTTCACACATTGATTTGTTTGAGCTCTAATAACACATAAGCAAATATACTTTAAATAAATTAAATTAATTAATCAATGAATCGATGAATCAGATAAAAAAATAATAATATTGTTTTAATTTTAAAATTAAAAGATTTGAACTCTCAGTTCAAAATGATTGTAAATGAGAAAAATCAGCAGTATGACCCAAAGTTTGATGGGAATAAATTCACTCATCTAATTTGCATACTGACATCACCAGACTCAGAAAAATGGTCAGCGCCCAATACCCACAATACCCAACAAACTCATCAAAATGTCTAATCCAGATGGAACCTTTTACTAAATAGTAAATATGACTCATTGTTATTACTAAGATGTTTATGTGATTATCCATCCATCCATTTTCGATGTGCTGAGGCTTTTATATACACATTAGGTGAAAAACACCCAACATTAGCCCATGTATTATCACTTTCAGCCTAATGCAGCCACTTGTTTTTATTTGAACTGTTGTATCAAACTGCTAATGAGCAAAATGCAGTAAATAGATATACCTGTATTTTCAGATTTCAGATTTAAATTGAACATGTGCAGTAGTTAGCCAGGCCTCCAGCGCCATCAAAGCAAAGAACTACAAATTTGAGTAAATGACTTAGGCATGTCCTTATGTTGACAGTCTTACTAGTTCAACTTCCTTAATTTCATTTGGTAGTCTTCTGCTTCTTTGCATTGAATGTTATTTTGGGTAAGACTTTATCTTCACGTACAGTATATATATACACTGTGTGTATCAATGCTCTTTTTATATGCATTGGCCAATGTATTGGTTATCGGCCAATATATATCGGTCATCAGCTTTCTGTCAGCCCTCAATATTGGTATCGCCATCGGCCCCGAAAATCACAGAAAATCTCCAGAATGGATGAAGATGGTGTTGGAGGGGATGGCATAGTGACTGAATCATTTTGGCTCCACCGTATGTGTCACTGTAGCTCTTGTTGCCACTTTGTCAACCTCTGTGAAGTACAAGGTTGCAAATACCAAGGTGGTGCTCGCGGCTATTGTCACCAATGTCGTTCTGAGGGCAGACAATAGGAAAAGTGCATAAATGACTAAAGAAAGGAGATAGGGGTGTTGCTGCTGTCAGGATCTTTACTTTAATTGACATCAAAATGGCGTTTTTGACCCTGAAGCGAATAACATCAGCTGTGGCCGCCAGTGACTCACCTCATGTGATGGTCCATAAACAAAGTGTTTCTGTGTGGCAGGCGGCGGCGGGCAACATCATCAACATGCTGTGGCAGCTGATGGAAAACGGTCTGGAGGAGCTAAAGCTTCTCCAGACGGTCCTGGTGCTGCTGACCACCAATACTGTGGTCCATGATGAAGTGCTTTCCAAGGTAGAAACACACTCCTGTCTCTTCATGCACATGTTGACCATATACAGTGAAACCATAAAGGTCCAACACATGGCCTATGGTGGTTCCTCTTTACCTGGGTGTAACAGTATGTCAATATTTGCTTACCACTTTCCATGTCGTGTGCTGGCGCAGGCCATTGTGCTGTGTTTCCGCCTCCACTTCACCAAGGACAACATCACCAACAACACGGCGGCCGCCACCGTCAGACAGGTCGTCACTGTGGTCTTTGAGAGGATGGTGGCTGAGGATGAGCGTTTCAAAGGTCACAATTTGATTCGGGGGGGATCGGACATGATCTTTTATTACACCGATGAAACAAATGTATTTGAGATTTTATCAAATACTTGCAAGTCATGTTGCCGGCTTGTGTGTTAAAAGTTTAAATTAAATACTTTGAAAGGATTCAAACACTGAGTTTGCCCATCTCTGCCCCAGCGCCTGTTTATGAGCACTAAGCACTTGTTTGCAAGAGGTGCTCAAAGGCTGTCATTTAAAGTTGACACTTTTTATGACATGGAAAAAAACACTGTAATGTAGACATAGACACACAAAATGCCAAATTCCAGTAGGGCTTACTAAAAGCACTTTTTAACTGTCTAAATTCAAGCATCAACGCCAACATACTTCCACAACACTACTAAGGGACATCTTTAAACATGTGCTTGTCAGTTCTAAATTGCCTTGCCTTACATATGGTAATGGTAATGGTTTTATTTCATTTGAACATGCATCAGATTCCAATTGAGTGCATCCCATAATCAGTTCACAGTTCCACATGTCCAAAAGGAGTAGGAAGAAGCAAAGCTTATTAAATCCTTCCCCTCCATCTGGTACTTTTACAATCGGTAACTGTTACATTTGTTCACTTCCTGCTTTCCATAATACAGTTTAAGGTTTTTTTTATTTATTTAATTTTTTTAATAATGCACCTCGTACTGAAGTACAAGGTGATATGAGCATCCAGTGACATAATGGGTACCATAGTAAGTGTCAATATAGTGATATATATAGCACATCATGACTGGTTCAAGACTCTTCATCCTTGTGTTTAGCAAACATCAACTGCTTGTATTGAATTGGCTCATTGTTGTGCATTGTTTGAGTTCCTTACTCAATCCATTCCATAGTTTGATTCCACATACTGAAATGCTATGGCTAGCATAACGTAGTCCTAGCATAGAAGTGTTTCAAATGTACTTCTTCCCTGAGATCATATTTCTCCTCTCTTGTAGAGAAGTATTGGATGACATTTTTAGATAATTGGTTGTTTTAGCCCAGGGGTGGGCAAACTTTTTGACTCGCGGGCCGCATTGATATGACAAAATTTACGGGGGGGGGGCAGACTATATATTTTACACGTAACAGTCCACCTGGTATTATTGTATCTGTAAAATTGTCATGCAATCTGCTATTATTATTTATTACTTTATATTTATTATAATAATTACAATAAAATTAAAATAATAGTTATTATATTATTATTATGTAAAATATGCAAATATAACAATAATATTATATATAATTAATATAATAATTAGCATTAATATAATAATTAATAATCATAATAGTTCTAATAATAATTATAATAATCTAATAATAATCTAATAATAATAATTATTATTATTATTATTATGTGCTTGTGTTCCTTTTTTCAGGAGCACTTTGTAAACAACAGACCATGTCAAAAAACGAAATTGATAAAACCATCAAAAGGTTGGCTCAGGCCATGATGCCAGGTTGTATGTTGAGTTTAAATGAAATACTTTGGAAAGATTGGGCGGGCCGTATTCAAACACTTGCCGGGCCGGATGTGGCCCCCGGGCCGTAGTTTGCCCACCCCTGTTTTAGCCTTATGCATTATTTTAGCTGTTTGTTGTTTTAGCTGTTCTATATCAGCAAGTTGAAGTATTTGTGATTTTAGAAATAAGCATTCATATTATTATGAGTCACTGGATTGTGAACATAATTGAATTCCCTCCCCAGGCATTGTGGAGCAGCCGCCCCCTGTGCAGGGCAACACCAACAGGCGGTCTGTCACCACCTTGAGGCCCAGTGCAAAAGATGCATACATGCTTTTTCAGGTATGCCCACAAGGGGGCGGCAGCCTTCTTCACCTTTCCTCTCATTCTTGCTTTTGAAACATGACTGTCTTAATACACTAGTGGATTCACATATTGAGTGTCCACAGATTCACATTTGTATCTCCTGGTGTTTCATTGCTTTAATTGCTGCAGTGAAGCAATAAAGAAGAAGTGAAACAATGTCTTGAACGTCAACAAGAAGTATTTTTCCCTGACACAGCGTGTACTGCCAGCGATGACAGCACGGTTCATTGTTTGCCTGTCGCTTCTCCCTGCAGGATTTGTGCCAGCTGGTGAATGCCGATGCCCCCTACTGGCTGGTAGGGATGACTGAGATGACCAGGACATTTGGCCTGGAGCTGCTGGAGTCTGTCCTGAATGATTTTCCAGGCGTGTTCCTGCAGGTGCTTCCCGGTGCATTCTTATATATTTTGACAGCTAAAGGATTAATGGTTAATCTTTCACTTGGTCTAGTATCTAGACTTGGTGAAATCCATCAGATGTTCATCAGGATTTTTGTATTTCTGATCATTTTTTCCTCCCATGCAGCACCAGGAATTCAGTTTCCTCTTGAAGGAGCGAGTGTGTCCGCTTGTAATCAAGCTCTTCTCCCCCAACATCAAATTCCGGCAGGGGAGCAGCAGCGCCGCCTCACCGGCCCCAGTGGAGAAGCCTTACTTTCCCATCTGCATGCGGCTGCTGCGCGTGGTCTCAGTGCTCATCAAGCACTTCTACACTCTGCTGGTATGAAGGAAGTAGAATTTAAGTTATCTTATGGGCTTCTTTTCAACATTGCTTGTTTTTTTTTTCTCCCTTCAAGGTAACTGAGTGTGAGATCTTCTTGTCTCTGCTGGTAAAGTTTCTGGATGGAGAAAAGCCTCAGTGGTTGAGAGCCGTGGCTGTGGAGTCAGTCCATAGGCTATGTGTGCAACCACATTTATTACGGTAACTCCCCAGCCATTACTCATTGTAGTTAATTGTTGCTTTCGTCTTAATCAGTCTTTAATTAGCAAATACACCCAAGCGCTATTATAATCAAACGCATTACAGTGGTGCCTTGGTTAGCGTCACTAACCCATGCCAGAAGGGCCGACTCAAACCAAAATGAACTCTCACCAAAGCATATTTTTCAAGAGAAAATGTCCAAAAAGTCCAATTAGTCTGTGGCAGACACCGAAATATTTAAAATTTTTGTAAAACACACTTTATACACAAATTATCGTTTAACATGATGCGAAAATAATGAATCACAAATGAATGGACAAACTGAGCATATAAAGGCGACCTATCATTTTTCGGCCTACAGAGCAGCTACACACGATAACCAGCACCGAAAGCTTTCTAGTTCTTCCAGAATCTGAACCTATTCAGCTGTATTGCTTCCTGCAAAATTGGTCTGTTATATTATTGTATGCAACCATGGGCTGCACGGCGGTTAGCCATTAATGGTTAGCGCAGGCCTCACAGCCAGGAAACCCAAGTTTAATCCCACCCTCGGCTATCTCTGTGTGGAGTTTACATGTTCTCCCAGTGCATGCGTGGGTTTTCTCCGGGTACTCCGGTTTCCTCCCACATTCCAAAAACATGCTAGGTTAATTCCAAATGACTCCAAATTGTCCATAGGTATGAATGTGAGTGTGAATGGTTGTTTGTCTGTATGTACCCTATAGTTATGTCTTGCCCGAAGATCCCAGTTGGGATAGGCTCCAGCGACCCTCGTGAGGATAAGCAGTAGAAAGTGAATGAATGAATATTGCTTGTCTGCACTTACTCGCCATGACGACGCTGTGTAGATCTAGTAGACTTCCGCTAAAACAGATTAGCACCAACAACCAGCAACAGCTTCTGAACACCATCCATGGTTTGTGGTCTCTCATTTGTTTACACTGTTACGCCTTTCGCAACATTGGCTCACTTGACTACGTTGTTTTTCAGGATGGTACTTATTGTAGATGTGATTATTTGCGTGCATGGACTGTTCCAAATCATAATTTTTTCACATCATTTGTGATCCTTTTCATCATTTTGCTTGTCATATGAAAATAAAAAAAGATACTTCGCGTTCACTCTATTTTAGTCATGCGACCAAAGGCTGCCCAGCTCTGTTGTACCCAGCATGCTTTGGTGGCACTTTTTAAATAACTATATTAAGGTATGAGTTTGTTTAGTGCTTTGTCATTGTAACCATATGGAATGGGATAGAATAGAAAGTGTCTTTGTCAAACAATTTATATTTATTATTTAGAAATACTGCATTCTCTCTGCTTTTTCCAGCTCATTCTGCCAGTCTTATGACATGAAGCAGCACTCCACTAAGGTGTTCCGAGACATCGTCAATGCCCTGGGCTCCTTCATCCAGTCCCTCTTCATCGTTCCCAATGTGGGAAATGTGTCAGCCGTCAGTGTGCCAGTTGGTAAGATTGGGAAATTCTGTTCTGTTAAAATATGAAAATATGAAAATATTTTTGCTCTTTTGTTGAGGTGGTTCAGGTTCAGGGCCCCAAAGCACAGCCCAGGGAGGACCAGGCCCAGGAGGGGTCAGCGGTACCCTAACGACACAGGCTGCATTTGAATACCGAGGCACGTGGATCCCCCTAATGACGGTCAGCGTCCAGGGCAGTGCAAAAGCCACCTAGTAAGTACAAGTACTTTTTATGGTGTACTCGCTCTAGGCCAATCTTACCATGCCTGGTCACACTTCATGCCTTCCCCATCTTCTATACGATTGGAAGAGGTGGCCCAGGGGCATCACATAATTCTATGCACATGCACTTGTAGTCGAGTCACAAAATAATGCGATCGCTCCTCGCAAGCTCTTAGTATTAAGTGACAAAATTCATAGAAGAAATACAAGGACTCAAAAGAATTCAAAGGTCAAGCTTGCTAGTTCACCCACAACAACATTCTTGTGCATAAATAATAAAGCCGATAAAAAATAAATTAATAATGCAATGTCTTCTCTTGTAAGGTCTTTATGCTAACTGTCACAGTTCATACCGGAAATAAGATCCAAAGACTCAGAATAATAGAGAAGTCAAAGACACAGCACATTTGCTCCCCCGCAAACCACATTCTTGTGCGAGGTCATTTAATGAATGCGTTTGCGTCTATTGCAAATTCTTAATGTTAACTGTCAGTTATACTGGAAGTAAATACACTCAAAATAATCCAAAGGTCAAAGTCGTGACACGGTAACTCACCCGCAACTACATGCGAAATAAAACATTATTTGCTTAATGTGGGCACTTATCTCACAAGTTATTTAATAACTGTCAGAACTCTTACCGGAAATAAAATACAAAAACTCAAAATAATCCAAAAGTCTGCACAGTTTGCGAGTGGTTAACATGCAGGCCACACAGCTAGGAGAACAGAGTTCAATTCCACCTTCGGGCATCTCTGTGTGGAGTTTGCATGTTCTCCCCGTGCACATTCCAAAAATATGCGTGTTTCAAAATTGTCCATTGGTATGAATGTGAGTGTGAATGTTTGGCCTCTCGCCCAAAGACAGCTGGGATAGGCTCCAGCACACCCGCGACCCTCATGAGCATAAGCGGTAGAAAAAATGAATGAATGAATGAATGAACACAGGAGTCATTCTATCACTTCTCTTGTAAGTTGTAAAAGATAACTATCACAATAGTACTGGAAAGACTTGAAATAATCCAAAACAGAAATCACAGCATGCCACCTCACCAGTGACTTATTCTTGAGATGGCTCAATCAAATTTGCGATCGCTGCTCTTGTCCTTTTGCAAGTAATGAATGACAGCCATCACCTTACACAAAACAAATGATTTAGAATTGGAAATAATCCATGAAGCCAGTGCAATTTCAGTAATATAGCCGAATAGAAGCCATGGCACGAGCAGCACAAATTGTCAACGTGAGCGCAGGCCAGTGGGGGTGAAGAAAGGGGAGTCTTGCACGGTACGAATGACGTAGAATGAGTACTGTTTCACATGTACTACATTCACCTAAATGTCCCTTCCAGCCTTGAAATGCTAGACAAAGTGGAGCCTCCATCCATCCCTGAGGGCTACGCCATGTCAGTGGCCTTCAGTGCCCTGCTGGACCTGGTCCGAGGCATCACCTCCATGATTGAAAGGGAACTGGCCACAGAGGAGGAAGCGGCTGCTGAGGCCAGGGAAGCACAGCCTAACAAAGAGTGGCAGCCATCACCTGGTGAGTCTTCATCTTTGGGCACTGCAAGGAGATCTTCATCAGTCAGAATTCAGTTGGTTGCACTACTATGATCCTCGAGGTCTTTGACATAAAAGCCTTGTGTGTCTCAGGAGCTCATCTGGTGTGGGAGGAGATGGTCGGTGCGTGCTGGTGTGGTCTGCTTGCCGCCTTGTCTTTGCTGCTTGACGCCAGGTAGACAAACTTGAGTCTGCTGTTTCATGAATTTGCTTTTCTCACTTTTAATGTAAGAGAGAAATCCCAGGAGGCCTTCCCTTTGTACTCAGAAAAAAATGATATCAAACAGCCCTGTGGGACACTGTATAATCAAGTGATAAGGGATTAATGTGCTTTTCCAGACAGACCAAGAGTACTTCTTTGCAAGGATTGACAATGTTCTTTTGCTTGAGTAGCGTCCGATTACCTAAAGCCTGTTCAACATTCCTAATCGGCCAAATTCTTGTCTTCCCAGACAAGTGGACGCTATTGTAGATGCAAAGGAACAAAAAAAATAGAATATTTATGTCACTTTTCACCCAATACTTTTGTCTAGCACTGATGAGACGGCCACGGAGAACATCCTGAAGGCCGAGCTGACCATGGCCTCGCTGTGTGGCCGACTGGGCCTGGTGACGCCGCGTGATGCCTTCATCACGGCCATCTGCAAAGCCTCCCTGCCGCCGCACTACGCACTGACTGTCCTCAGCAGCAACGCTGCCAACCTGCCCAGCAAAGGTAATGCTTGGCACCGAAAGCGAGACTGGAAAATGGAATCTTATTGCCAATTAATGACAATACTCAGTAAGCCATTAATAGTATTGCAGCATTTGACATTAATTTCTGGCAGCCTGCCACAAATAAATCTGGACCCCCACAAATAGATTTCCCTGCTGCTTGTTCGCCTTGGCTTATAAGCACATGGGAACTGGCTATGAATATAGCTTGCCGTTCCAAATCACATCGTATCTCTGCATTGTAACACACCTCAGGTGTGTTAAGATAAGATAATAAGAAGACCTAGCAGGAGGGATCGATGTTACCAGCTTATTCTTTAGTGAGTATTCAGACCCCTTGAGATTCTGTTTTTCCAATAAGTAACTCGTGGCAGATGTAGTGTTTTTTTTTCTGGTCAAATTGGACACGTGTGGAGACTCTTAGCATGAAAACATCCTCTTAGCACAGGCGATGCCATCTTGTTTGACATAAACACCAGAAAGAAGCAACAAAATAACGTTTAATTGCATCTTTTCTACGCTTCATTTTTTCGTCTCCTACAGCCTCCATACAAATTACATGCACATGTGTTCGGAATATTTATGCTAATGAGTCCGGTGGGAAACCCAGGGATGGGGAGGTTGATAAATGATGTGTGTCTTTCTCTAATATTTTCCCACAAAGAGGCCTCTGGTGGTCTTGTGTTGATAAATGAAGCGTTTTCTTATCTTGCCGATCTGCAAGCTGTTCAGTCGAGTTTAGCGTGTAAAACTGTTGGCGTTTTCCCTCTCCCCAGTGCTCTCTTATTATTACGGCGATCCATAACATAATGTGGTGACTTCTAATTAAGAACGCCAAGGAGAGCGTGCCCGAGGACATGCACATACAGCGTCTCTCATAAGGACCCTCTGAGACGTGCACACTATTTGCATATTGGCTTGTACAGATAAAGCAGGCTAATTGGGTCGTGCAGGATGCTTAATTTGGAGTTGATTAAGACGGCTTCTTTTGCACACTTTGAGTGTTTGGATACGAGACTAAATCCCACTTGTATGCATTTCTTTTTTTTTTCCCCCCCTCTGCAGCTTACTCGATCCAGGGTCAGAGTGTGCAGATCATCAGCCCCTCCAGTGAGTCCCATCAGCAGGTGGTGGCTGTCGGTCAGCCACTCAGTGCCCAACCACAAGGAACAGTTGTGGTAAGGACATGAACGCTGTTAATGCACAGTGGATAATACTAGACTACTTTAGAATAGTCAGTGTATGACTGACTAGTCAGCTTGTATAGTGTTTATGTCAACACACAGACATTGTTTAATAGCTGGCAACACAAGTGAATGGCTGCAATTGGTTGGTGAGGAAGCAATCGAGAACCTGTGGAGCATCATTAAGAGGAAGATGGAAAAGCAAAAGGTGTCTTAACATCCACCAGTGATATAAAGAGGATTCCAGTAATGCCCAAGAGGATGATGGCAGTGCTCGATAACAATGGAGCTCACACTAAATATTCACACCAAGGACACAATGACACATTTATTGTGAGGTGTACTCACTTGCGTTGCCAGCTGTTGATTGTATACTGCAATGCAAGCTTTACACTGACTATTGTACATATATCCATGTTTACTCTCTATATATTGTCCCTTGAGAAGATATTATCAAATGGTTCCTGCACATTGGCTCTTAAATTGTACCGTGCATTTCTGTCTGTCCCAAGCTGACAGCCAAGAACATTCAGTGCATGCGAACCCTGTTGAACCTGGCCCACTGCCACGGCGCCGTACTGGGCACCTCCTGGCAGTTGGTACTGGCCACACTGCAGGTACAACGACTGACTGGTTTGGCACACGTGTTCAAAACAATCCAACACCTACTTTACTTCTCATTGGACTATTCTGTGTACATTATCTTTGGTTGTGTCTCTCCCAGCACTTAGTGTGGATCTTGGGACTCAAGCCAGGCGTGGGCGGCGCCCTCAAACCCGGTAGAGCCGTGGAGGGACCCAGTACGGTGCGTTTGCTTTAAAAAGCATACATTGCCTTATATACAGTGTATTTACTGACTTTGTCTCGATATGTAAATAGGTGCTGACCACAGCAGTGATGACTGACCTGCCTGTCATCTCCAACATTCTCTCCAGGCTTTTTGAGAGCTCTCAGTGAGGACACTTTTTTTTCCCTAATGCAGAATCTAGCAATAACTTTTGTGTAGGAAACGTTGGTCATGATGCTATTGTATTTTTTATAGTGGCTCAAATGTCATATTGTCTGATGTTAGGTACCTGGATGATGTTTCCCTTCATCACTTGATCAATGCCCTGTGTTCTCTCTCCTTGGAGGCAATGGAAATGGCCTATGGGAACAACAAGGTGAATATTTTCCCTCCAATACTATAGTGTTTTAGATATGTTTCAGAGGTCTCACAATATTGTTTGCCAAATCCTAGAATTTGAATTTTAGACAGTTTAAACATAAAAACGACATTGTAACAAAGAAACAACCAAAGACAACCAAATTATAAAGTGTTAGCCCATATTCCATGTTTTGTGTTGTGATATCATGTGCTTTGTGCTCCATGTATCAATCAACATCATCATGACTTACTCCATGGACATTTGGCCTGGGGTCTCTTTTCCAGTTGATTTGGGGCAAGTGGGAAAAAGTTTATATCTTTATAATCAGAACAGGTTTGTATGCAGTGATAAGGTCAAGACACGTGTGCTCATGTTTTACATTTGTGGATGATGTGCAAAATTCCCCCCAAAAATGCAGTTCCCCTTTAAGTACCCTTTGTTGTCTTGTTCATTTTATGACATGAAAAGCCATAACTTCAAAAGCATGCATGGGAACATTAGCTTCACTTTTTAACAGCAACATTATGCTATGTTAGCCTATTTTCAGATGAAAAACAATCAAGGTCACGGTGAAATTTGCAGCACTATTACTGCAATAGTGCTCCAGGCTTTCTTTGAAATGTCGAATAAAGCCTTTTTTGTCTTCCAACAAGTGGTGGGTGGACTCCTCTAGCTAAGGGTGGGTCAGCGGAGAATAGGGTTAGGCATCGTTTGAATTTGGCCGATTCCGATTGCGTTTCCTAAAGATTATTGATTCCGATTCTTTTCAGAGGGAGGGATCAATGGCGCATATCCTGTTGGGTGTTGGAGAATCGACAAAGTCTAACTTAGCCATGTCGGTTCCTACTAAACTGCGTGGAGGAAGTCAATGGTTTCATTTAGAATATGACATTTTGAAAACAAAATCTGTTCAATGCAATAGTCATTTATTGACTGTCCCTAGTATGAGTGGGACCGACATAGCAACAGTGCCATCACTGTTGCTAGGGAGCCATATATCCAACTGCCAACTGTAAATTAACGGCAATGGAGATGAATATCCAACGGCCAGCGTTAAAAACTAACTTCACAATGGTAAACAAGTGAAGTGAATAGAGTAATGGGTGGTCTGGTCAACTTCCTGACTAAAGCTAGCATTAACATCAGGTAAAGTACGCAGCATTAGTTAGCTGGACATTTTGAATTGACCCCAGTATTCACAGTATAAAGCAGGGGTCTCAAAATCAATTTACCTGGGGGCCACTGGAGCTAGGTTCTGGGTGAAGCCGGGCCGCATCAGGTTTTCCAAAAAAAAACTCAAAACGCATTTATTAAAAACTGAAAAAAAATCAATAAAAAATGCTTTTTAAAAATCTTCAATGCTTTTGCTTCTGCTATACCCTACACCAGGGGTGCTCATTAAGTCGATCGCGATCTACCGGTCGATCGCGGCGTGACATTAAAAAAATATCATCCTAGCATCAATGCCGTCACTTGATTGATATACAGGGCAGCCATTCAGATGACAACTGAATGTTGCCCTTCGGGTGACCAATCAAATCAAACAACGTCTCTAAGTGCAGCAGAACTTACGATGTCAGCCTATCATCTATCCCTGTTACTTGATTGACATACAGGACAACCAGTCAGATGACAACTGAATTTTGACCTTTAGGTCACCGCTCATGCGTAAACAACGATGCAAAGCGCTAAGCTAGTCGGCGAATTGCGTCAGATTTTAAGCCCTCGCTAAAGTTTATGGTCACTAAAATGAATGAAGAAGCTGGACCAAGTAAAAAGGCAAAAAAATATCACTTCCATACGGAATGGGAGGTGGACTTTTTTTTCCACAATGTCTTTTTCGAAGTGCGTTTGCCTGGCTAACCTGGCTATCAGCAGCTACTGTCCGGACTATGCATCCCTGGCTGATTCAATTCAGTGCAAGTTATCAAAGTAAACTCAGGTAATTACAAAAAATGTTAATAGTTAATTATGTGTGTTTTGCAATATTGGCTCATTTGGTTATGTAAGTACATCAACATACATTGTACGTACAAATAATCCTCAATACATTTGAAAATAAATAGATGTTTTGCATTTTTGTAGTGGGTAGATCATTTTGACTCGGTCATTTTAAAAGTAACTCGCATGCTGAAAAAGTGTGAGCCCTACACTTTTTCAGTACTTTGGTTCCTGTTTTCCACACCAAAATATCTGATAAAACATTCCACTGTTCTCAAATATCTTAATTTGTATTTTTCTATACACAAAATAAGATAAAAAAATAAACAAATTAAGAATAAAGACAATAAATCAATCAATCAGTAATAAATAAGTAAAATAATAATAAAACAGCAAATAAGAAAAACGTAAGAAACCACATACAGTTGGTAGAGAAATTATTTTTTTCAGATTCAAATGTACAGTATTTAACAGTTATTTAACCTTTAACATGAACATTAATGAAACTTAATAATTTGACCCAATTAGCAAGTTAGCATCGTACTCAGTTCCATCTGGCAGCAGCGTGGTAACTTTAACAACATGTTTGATGAGATGCTTTATTTTGACGTGTATTTTCCGTTTTATTCCAAATCATTTCCTGCATTTATTTGTACCCAGCGTCATAAGCCTTTAGCTTCATTGCTAATCCAAAGCAAAACAGGGCGGGGTAACAGTATGGGCGGGGCAAAATCATGTTAATTGTGTCCCGTGTGCACACAGCTTTAAGCTGTCATTTCAACATTAAACTTTGGTATCAAGGTGGGGGCCTCAAACTAGCGTCTTGCGGGCCACATTTGGCGAGACGCTAGTTTGAGGCTGCTGGTATAAAGTATCGTTTGCTGCTTTGATCCACCTCATTTATTGTTTTGCTTATCTGATTGGTTGAAACAAGTCCGGCGTAGCCTGTAAAAAGGGGGTGAAAAGTCCGGTGTAGCGACCGTGAATCCGGGGGTGTTTCATCCTGAGAGTGGTGTAACCTTCTTTGCGCAATTCACATTTTTGCACAATTTCAGTCGAAGTAGCAAGTGCTGTCGCACACTGTCCGTGGTTGAAATGGATAAACACAAACGCTGACTTGCCGCCTCTTTTCCGCTGGCCAATCACCGAACGTTAAACAAATGACCGGTCCCGGGAGAATCGGAATGTCAGAACCGGTTCCAATCAATGCTCGATGCACAACCCTAGTGGAGAAGGTTTGTCCGTCATTTGGTTTCTCCTCTCAAAAGTGGGGAAACCAAGGCAAGAAGATTGATGAATTTGTTTCACATATGCTGCTTATAAACAAGTTTTAAAACATTGAAATGTGTCGTCTCCAGGAGCCGTCTCTGTTTGCTGTAGCCAAGCTGCTGGAGACGGGCCTGGTCAACATGGACCGTATAGAGATCCTGTGGAGACCTCTGACTGGACACTTATTGGAGGTAATGTCTGCCTTTCCTGTTTATAAATGCATACGCTATGAAATATTCCAACATTAAAAAGTTGATATTGTGACCATCTGAATGAGGATTCTTTTAACAAAGGTTTAAAGCATTTCTTCACATTTTTCTTTCTCTATCTCCCCACTATTCTTTCTTCCTGTCTGTTGTGCAGAAGGTAAGCGTTGACACTTTCATCCAAAAATGTTTGGCTTTATTCAGTCTTTGTCTCCCCACGCCCTCTCCTCCCCAATCTGCTCCTTCCTGGGAGCAGATCCCTTCTGTCGGAGTTCTGCCGATTCTTGATGTCTTTCTCCATCAGTCTTTTAACTTTCATGTTGGCAATGTGAGGTTTTGATTGTCTGCGGGCTTCGCACGCAACAGGGGTGTCCAAACGTTTTCCACCAAGGGCTGTCAACAAATCGGACAAAGCTTTGTGTCATTATTTATTAGTTTTTTGTATCAACATTAAAGCTTTTTTGCTTTTTGTTTATTTCTGCATAATTTGGTAATAAAAAAAATACACCAAAGTAGGACCACATGCCCTTCAGGCGGCACTTTGGACACCCCTGACATGCACATATTTTAATAATCCCACAAAGTTTTGAGATTTAATAATATGCTAAGAAGCCATAATAATCTACTTGCATGGGCAGTCCTAATGCTGCAAGCATTTTACCATATTTGTTTATTTTTTGATGTGACGAAAAAAGTCACGTCCACTACAACAAGGGTATTCTTTAATGTAGTACAACAAAGTATCATTCCTCATTAAAGCTTATTTGCAAGCTGTCTTTAAGGAAGTTTTAGCCAGTGCATTCAACCTGCATGTGGACAAAGAGCCAAACTGTATAATTCTATGTTTGTAAAAACAACTGCATTTGTGTGTGTGTGTGTGTGTGTGTGTGTTTGGACGTGGCATCATACGCCTGCTTAGCTTGACATCTCCCTGTGTGTTTATACAAACAGGTGATTACACTTGTATGTCATACAAGTTATTACTTCACATACGCATGCAGAAATGAAAGGAGGACACAGCAATCTGCCCACACTTGTACAAACATTTCCTTTTCCGCTCTCCATGCTGGTGTTTGCATTTGTGCGTACTGTATGTGTGATGTGTTCTGCAGGTCTGCCAGCATCCCAACTCCAGGATGAGAGAGTGGGGGGCTGAGGCGCTGACAGCCCTCATCAAAGCCGGCCTGGACTATAAGCATGAACCGCCGCTCGGCCAAAATCAGGTACTCTGAAGTCCATAAATGTTACCTTTGGCCTGTATCAGTGCATAATCACTATTCATTTGTGTTTCATTCTGTTAGGCTTACTACCGTCATACGTTGCTGTAGTTAACTCAATGTTACATTTTACTCCATGCAAAATTAGGACACCACATGGAGTAAATGACATTTATAGCCAATGTTAATTTGTTTCTTTCACAGCAAAGATTCTTTAGAACATAATTTTTTTTTGCATTGTGAGACCTAGTTTTTTTTTTTTTAAATAAAATTATGCAGAGCAACGTATTAAATCCAGAATTTGTAAGCAAATTGTGTGTGTTTTAAAATTCATTTCTTGGGTTTTTGGAGCTGATGGTTTGGAGCTCATAAAAATTCTGTTCAAATATCAATACAGTAAAGTCGTTATATCGATATTGTCGGGAGTCGGAAAAAATATCGATATAACCGGACTGTCGATATATCTGATCCTGCGCCGAACTGCATTAAAAGTGGGCAATAATGCACTCGACATTGTTCTATAGTATAAAACAATGTCGAGCAGCTTAAATCAATCTTTGCTTAAGGATTTCAATACCAAAAAAGAACACGGCGAACGGCTGCTTCCAGTCAACTTTATTTTTCACACTTCCACCACCAGAGCACAGCACACACACCGATTCCCGCACTTCCTGGTTCACAGGTCATGCTCAACCCGCCCCACATAGCTGGCCAAACACATGCCTGCAACAGAAGAACCAACTGCGTTCGTGGTTTCTCTCGTGTGTATAGATTCTATACACACGAGGGAAACCACGAACGATAAAAAGATATCTGAATACAACACAATTAAATACATGTATTTGTACGCTTGTGTCTTCATTGGAATAGGTGTGTATGCCATGTCAGTTGGTTCTTCTGTGAACCAGGAAGTGCGGGAATCGGTGTGTGTGCTGCGCTCTGGTGGTGGAAGTGTGAAAAATAAAGTTGACTGGAAGCAGCCGTTCGCCGTGTTCTTTTTTGGTATTGAAATCCTTAAGCAAAGATTGATTTAAGCTGCTTTTGTATCGATATAAGCAGACCAAATTGGCTGGCGGGAGATGAAAAGGGCATCGTAGTAACCGGATTATCATAATAACCGGGTATCGTACTAACGGAACTAATTATATCATAAAAGACTAGAAATTTGCCGGGAAATGAAAATAGTATCGTAATAAGCAGTAATTCGTTTTAACCGATATCGATATAACGAGACTTTACTGTATTTCAAAACTCACACCAACACACTGGCTTTGGTAAAACCTGTGTCTTGTGATTTTTGTGCTTTTATACCTGTTTGGCTGGGGCAGAGACACTATCAAATGATTCAGTCTTAAAGGGGAACTGCACTTTTTGGGGGAATTTTGCCCATCTTTTACAATCCTTATGTGAAACATGAACATTTTTTTCCCTTTTCTGTGCATTAAAATGGAAGAAAACTAGTTAATATTCATTTTCTACCGCTTATCCTCACAAGGGTCATGGGCGTGCTGGAGCCTATTGCAGCTGTCTTCGGGCGAGAGGCGGGGTACACCCTGTACTGGTCACCAGCCAATCACAGGGCACATATAGACAAACAACCGTTCACACTCACATTCATACCTATGGACAATTTGGAGTCGCTAATTAACCTAGCATGTTTTTGGAATGCGGGAGGAACCCTGGAGTACCCGGAGAAAACCCATGCTCGGGGAGAACATGCAAACTCCACACAGAGATGGCTAAGGGTGCAATTGAACTCAGGTTTCTTAGCTGTGAGGCCTGTGTGCTAACCACTTGGTCGCCGTGCAGCCAAACGAGTTAATATGAGCTATCTATTTACATAACTGACCTATATATTAACCGAGCTACAGCGACATT
Organism: Doryrhamphus excisus; assembly: GCF_037039965.1. NCBI lineage: Eukaryota > Metazoa > Chordata > Actinopteri > Syngnathiformes > Syngnathidae > Doryrhamphus > Doryrhamphus excisus. Next base: position 17,574,850 of record NC_136357.1, on the reverse strand, counting down.
ATTATCGTAGAAGCTAACACCAAGTACTATATTTCTGGCAGAGTCACTCACAGTGCCTCAAGCCGCTCACTAATGACTTGTTTGTTTCTTGTGGCTTTTTTCCCTGATTACGGGGTCGCCACAGCGGATCTTTTTGATCCGTATACTGATTTTTGGCTTGAGGCCTTTATATTCCGGATGCCCTTCCTGACGAATACCAATGGTGCTTTCTATTATCCAATCACACCAAGCAGCCTCAAAAGTGTTTTCAAATTTTATGGTGATTCAGCTAAACGCACTAAAGTTGCAGAACGCTACTTGGGGGCTTTGATAACAGTGCCACCATGTTGTTGTATTTATCAGAAAAAAATAATAGCATAGGCAGCACAGTATTTGTGCATGATTTGACAAATTTTCACTCTTGTGTGCATCAGCTCAGGATTAGAAACATTAGTACACCCCATATATGTCTCATGTAACACGAAGTATTGCAGTATCAAAAATGATTTCTTAGAGCGAATTACTTTATTTTATTTTATTTTTTTGAAGCGGCTGCAGCTTCTGCTGCTCAACCCCCTGAAGGAATTGTCCAACGTGCTGCACGCGGACATCCGGCAGAAGCAGCTGGAGAGTGTCCTGCAGATCCTCCAGAGCCAGGGTGACAGCCTGGGCCCCGGCTGGCCACTCGTCTTGGGCGTCATAGGAGCCATTCGTAATGATCAAGGGTAAGAGTGCACGGGGTGAGGTATGTGTCTCTTTGTGAGGACAAACGTTGACAAACGTCCCGGATATGTTCTCCCATAGTGAGTCTTTGATCCGAACAGCCTTCCAGTGCCTGCAGTTGGTGGTGACCGACTTCCTTCCCACCATGCCTTGCACGTGCCTCCAGATTGTAGTGGATGTAGCTGGAAGTTTTGGGCTACAGAACCAGGAACTCAATATCAGCCTCACCTCTATCGGCCTTCTGGTACACACCCATATTTCTTTATTGCTTTCCACTTAAAGGTAGAGCTTTATTTTAAAATGCATAGCCACTTCTTTTATCCCCTCCCTCAAGTAGTGGAGGGATACACAGTGCATGAGTTCATTTAACGAGGTGTGGATCAAAGGTGGTGTAGCTGACTGTTGGATAGTTGACAGAGCTTAGTTTTAAGATGTGTAGCAAAGCCTTTTTAAATGTTCATGGACATACACACGATGGGGCAGCTCAGAGGTGATATCACAAATAATAATAATAATAATCCATTTTATTTGTATAGCGCTTTTCAAAATAGTTGAATAAGTTGAATAAAAGTTGAATAAAAGCAAGTAAACAGAGTAAAAGATACAACATTGATTGGTTAATACACAGTTAAAACAAGAGTAAAAGCGGGGCGGGGCACAGCAGTCAGATATAAAAAGTTAGACATTAAAAACAGATTTAAAGAGGTGGGTTTTTAGTTGTTTTTTGAAGGTGGGAAGGTCAGGGCAAGCACGGAGTGAATGGGGCAAAGAGTTCCAGAGGGTGGGGGCAGCGATGGAGAAGGCTCTGTCTCCCCAGGTTCGGAGCTTGGTCTTACAGGGGAGTGCCCGGAGTTTGGAGCTTGAGGTGCGAAGGGGACGCGGGGGATTGTGTTGGATGGAGCAGGTCTGTGAGATATGGGGGGGTCAGATCGTGGAGGGCTTTGTAGGTTATGAGAAGAATTTTGAAGTGAATGCCTTTGGGGACGGGAAGCCAGTGGAGGTTTTGGAGGACAGGGGTAATGTGTTGCCGGGAGCGGGTGGAGGTGAGGAGGTTGTGAATATATTGTAGTTTGTTGAGGGTTTTGGAAGGTGTACCGTAGAGAATACTGTTGCAGTAGTCGATTCTGGAGGTGATGAATGCGTGGATCAGGGATTCAGCGGCAGAGAATGTAAGTGATGGACGGAGTCGGGCTATGTTCTTAAGATGGAAGAATGCAGTCCGGGTTAACTGTTTGAAAAGGGTGGGGTCCAGGAGGATACCAAGGTTGCGGATGAGCGGGGATGGAGTGAGGGTGGCGTTGTCAAATTGAAGATAGAAGTTATGGGTGGATGTTGTGGGACCGATGATGATAATATCTGTTTTGTCACTATTAAGTTTAAGAAAATTTTGTTCAAAGTTTTGATATCAGCTAAGCAGTTGGTGAGGGTGGAGTAGATATTGGAGGTGATGGAGGTGGTAGAAATGTATAATTGAATATCATCGTAGCTGTGGAAATTGAGGCCATGTCGACGGATGATATTGCCAAGTGGATGAAGAGAAGAGGACCAAGCACCGAACCTTGGGGAACACCTTGAGGTAAAGGGGCTATGGAGGAGGAGCAGCTATTTATGTGCACGAACTGTTAACGATTGGTGAGGTATGATTGGAGCCAGGACAGAGCAGAATCGGTGATATTGAGGCTGGTTTTGATGCGGCACAGGAGGATGGAGTGGCTAATGGTGTCAAAGGCTGCGGTGAGGTCTAGGAGGATGAGGATGGTAAGACGGCTGGAGTCGGAGGAGAGAAGAAGATCATGGGTGATTTTAAGAAGAGCTGTTTCAGTGCTGTGTTTGGGACGGAAACCAGACTGGAAGGATTCAAACAGGCTGTTGGAGTTGAGGTGAGTTTGAAGTTGAGCAGCTATGACACGTTCAAGGATTTTGGACAGAAAGGGGAGGTTGGATATGGGACGGAAATTGGAGAGGTTATTGGGATCAAGACCAGACTTTTTGAGTGTGGGGGTGACAAATCAAACAAAGGAGGGACATGATGTTGATATTTGATGTTTCTCAATTATTTACTTTTATAACATCAATCAAAAGTCACTTTTGCCAAATGGGGGACATTTAAAGCAGTTTTATTGATGACAGGACATTATGAACATCCTATCATCCTACAGTTTGCAATCTGTAGCTGAGTGTTTAAGATGTATGATTTAAGATGTGCCTTTTGTTGTGTGGACGTACACAAGGGGCGGGCTCATCCAGCATGGGGCAGGTCAGGGGGGTCGTATCATGTCCATCAGGTAGGGTTTTCTATGATGCCATCAAAAACAAACAAAAGAACATAGTTGTTATTGTTAGAACATTGTGTGTGAGAGATCTGCACTATATGGACAACAATCTTGCCATACACCTCTTCAATTATTTTTACTCACAGTGGAACATCTCAGACTACTTCTTCCAAAGGGGTGATGCCATCACAAAGGAGTTGGAGAGAGAGGAGGAGGCCCAGCAGAAGCAGGCCCGGGAGAGAGGAGAGACCCTGAACAGGCCCTTCCACCCGGCCCCTCCCTTTGACTGCCTGTGGCTGTGCCTGTATGCCAAGCTCGGCGAGCTGTGCGTGGATCCAAGGCCTGCTGTGCGTAAAAGTGCCGGGCAGACATTGTTTTCCACCATTGCTGCGCACGGGACCTTGCTGCAGCAGCCAACGTGGCATATTGTGGTCTGGAAGGTAGTAGCCCGACAATATTATTTTCACTTACCAAAAGAGTTGAAATATCCGTGTCACCACCAGGTGTTGTTCCACTTGCTGGACTGTGTGAGGAAGTCATCCACTACGGCAGACAAGGAGAAAATCGAGTCCGGCGGCGGCAACATCCTCATTCACCACTCGCGTGACACAGCAGAGAAACAGTGGGCGGAGACCTGGGTGCTGACTCTCGCTGGGGTGGCACGCATTTTCAACACAAGGCGTTACTTCCTCCAACAATTAGGTGAGTCTAGGGAGATTAATTCACTGAAAATTGTCTGAGCCGGAGGCTGAATTTTTGGATTGAGTGTATTACAGTGAAGAAAATAAGTATTTGAACACCCTGCTATTTTGCTATTTCTCCCACTTAGAAATCATGGAGGGGTCTGAAATTTTCATCGTAGGTGCATGTCCACTGTGAGAGAGATAAACTAAAAAGAAAAATCCAGAAATCACAATGCATGATTTTTTAACAATTTATTTGTGTGATACAGCTGCTAATAAGTATTTGAACACCTGAGAAAATGAATGTTAATATTTGGTACAGTAGCCTTTGTTTGCTATTACAGAGGTCAAACGTTTCCTGTAGTTTTTCACCAGGTTTGCACACACTGCAGGAGGGATCTTGGCCCACTCCTCCACACAGATCTTCTCTAGATCAGTCAGGTTTCTGGGCTGTCGCTGAGAAACACGGAGTTTGAGCTCCCTCCAAAGATTTTCGATTGGGTTCAGGTCTGGAGACTGGCTGGGCCATGCTAGAACCTTGATATGCTTCTTACGGAGCCACTCCTTGGTTTTCCTGGCTGTGTGCTTCGGGTCGTTGTCGTGTTGGAAGACCCAGCCACGACCCATCTTCAATGCTCTGACAGAGGGAAGGAGGTTGTTCCCCAAAATCTCACAATACACGGCCCCAGTCATCCTCTCTTTAATGCAGTGCACTCGTCCTGTCCCATGTGCAGAAAAACACCCCCAAAGCATGATGCTACCACCCCCATGCTTCACAGTAGGGATGGTGTTCTTCGGATTGTACTCTTCATTCTTCTTCCTCCAAACACGCTTATTGGAATTATGACCAAAAAGTTCTATTTTGGTCTCATCTGACCATAAAACTTTCTCCCATGACTCCTCTGTATCATCCAAATGGTCATATGCAAACTTAAGACGGGCCTTGACATGTGCTGGTTTAAGCAGGGGAACCTTTCGTGCCATGCATGATTTCACATCATGACGTCTTAGTGTATTACCTACAGTAACCTTGGAAACGGTGGTCCCAGCTCTTTTCAGGTCATTGACCAAGTCCTGTCGTGTAGTTCTGGGCTGATTCCTCACCTTTCTTAGAATCATTGAGACCCCACGAGGTGATATCTTGCATGGGGCTCCACTCCGATTGAGATTGACCGTCATGTTTAGCTTCTTCCATTTTCTAATGATAGCTCCAACAGTGGACCTTTTTTCACCAAGCTGCTTGGTAATTGCTCCGTAGCCCTTTCCAGCCTTGTGGAGGTGTACAATTTTGTCTCTGGTGTCTTTGGACAGCTCTTTGGTCTTCGCCATGTTACAAGTTAAAGTCTTACTGATTGTATGGGGTGGACAGGTGTCTTTATGCAGCTAACGACCTCAAACAGGTGCATCTGATTCAGGATGATACATGGAGTGCAGGTGGACTTCTAATGGGCAGACTAACAGGTCTTTCAGGGTCAGAATTCTAGATGATACACAGGTGTTCAAATACTTATTTGCAGCTGTATCACACAAATAAATTGTTAAAAAATCATGCATTGTGATTTCTGGATTTTTCTTTTTAGTTTATCTCTCTCACAGTGGACATGCACCTACGATGAAAATTTCAGACCCCTCCATGATTTCTAAGTGGGAGAAATAGCAAAATAGCAGGGTGTTCAAATACTTATTTTCTTCACTGTATATCAAATTATACTGATGAATGGTTGCTCTTGTGGTTGAATATGGTTAATAATTGGTAAGAAAAAGTGCATAGTTAAGCAAAAGAACGTCTGGAGCTGCGTGTTATGTCATATCTCAGCATTCGCTGAAAGAACGCATCCGAGAACAGGAAAAGATAAAGTTCAATCTTGCTAATATTTTATAATTAAGCTCGGGACATGTTTTATATAGATATGTATTTTCTTTTTTAATAAATCTGGACTTGTGAATGGCGTTTAGATTCTGTTCCACAGATGGCACTAATGCACACGAAAGCCGTTTGCCAACCGCCAATAAACAACAGAAGAAGAAAAACACCACAAAGAAGAACGCAGTCTGACAACTTTCCGTTTGAGCGGGTACAAGATACCTCAATCGGATTGGGGAAAGGAATATTCCACCCCTGTGAATCAGGTTATATATTCATTCGGATTGGTACTTTTCTTTCGGAATGAGGTGTATACAAAGCTTACATTTTTTCCGTTTGAGCAAATAACCCGAATGGAATTGGAATATTTGGGTCCATGTATATGTGGCTATTGTGGTATTGTATTGTCTTTTCTACCTGTATTCTATTTAGTGGCCGTAAGGGGGCGATGTAAAGGGACAGAAGCATAATCAATACTGGTTGCATCCCACAGTGATGTCCCCTTGTGCAGTCTACACCGTTGGCCCATACTGACATGTGTCCCTGTTTCCGTAGGTGATTTCTTTGAGGCCTGGGAGGTTCTCCTCAACCACATCCAGTCGGCGGCGCTCAGCAAGAATAACGAAGTTTCCTTGGCCGCCCTCAAGAGCTTTCAAGAGATCCTCCAGATTGTGACACCCGTGAAAGACTCAGACAAAGCAGGAGATGCCCTCGCCGCTATTGGTGTGCCCCCGGTCCTCATCGATCCCCTCTCAGCATCCGGTCCCGGCAGACCTCTCATGCGCTCGGATTCACTCGTGGAACGGCTGACCCGGTACAACGGCGCAGAACTGCAAGCCCCTCCGCCAGGGGAAGAGTCGGCCTTGGAAGATCTTGCCTTGTGGTGGTCGGCATGGAACACTTGGTACCGGACGGGGACAGACAGCACGAGGCCACCCAGTGGTCAATTAGAGAAGCTCTCCTTCATCCCCAGTCAGCCATTCCTCACGGCGCTGATTCAGATTTTCCCAGCGCTGTACCAGCACATCAAGGGCAACTTCAGCATGGAGGACCTGAAGAAGCTGGGAGTCATCCTCCACGGCGCCGTGTCAGTGCCCATCAGCAGCGACGCCTCCCCCTTCATACTGCCTTCCTACACTGAAGCTGTACTCACCAGCCTGCAGGAGGCTGTGCTCACTGCTCTGGATGTTCTGCAGAAGGTGAGTTGGAATACCTCAAATACTGGACTGCTCGCTAATACACACCATTATCCAATTATTTAACAGGTGTGTTGTCATCCACTTGAACTCATAAACCTCAAGTCGACACTTCACACTTTCCCCAAGGAAAAAATTATTTATGTATTTTATCCCTACCAATAATTTATTTGTTGAAGGGGACCTATTATGCTCATTTTCGAGTTGTGGACCCCTGTAGAACACCTTCAGATGATAACCCTCACAGAAAGCTGTCTAGATCTTTCTGCAGTGTTTACATGGACTTCTTGATTCCGACCCAATCGGTGCGTTTAATTTCCTCCACCTCCGCTCCTTCTCTTGGTATCTCTCTGTGATTGGTCACACACCAAATCGCTCCCGATGACTTCGGGAGGGCAGGCAATCTGCAGCCCAAGTGTTAGAAAAAAACTCTGTAAAACCAAGGTTGCAGAGCCAACTAAACCATCCCTTCAGGGCTCACTTCCAAATGCGCAAACCTCATTATCTTACGCTTGGCATCGTTTAACAAGAGTCTAAATATAAATAGTCTAATCATTAAAGATGTTCCTGTTTAAAGGACAAATGTAAATGCCACTAAATTCTTCTTTCATTTAGTTTCCAAGCAGTATTCCAACACATATCTGAATTATAAATGTAGACGTTTATACTCCCCTTCTTTCTCACATTTCTGTGTGACATTACATCCAGGAAATAACGCGTGGGCCTCGGTCAGTGATGTATTCCAGTATGTAGTCCCACGGTGGATGTCAGCAGTGTTTGTTCCTCCCCGCTGCAGGCCATCTGTGTGGGCCCGGAGAACCTGCAGGTCATGTACCCAGCCATCTTTGAGCAGCTGCTGCTCTTCGTGGAGTTCTCTTGCAAGCCTCCGCAGTACGGCAGGATGGAAACCAAACACGTGGCCAATGCCAAATACAACCAGGTACCATTCAGTCAACAATCAGTCCTTTTTGTCCTTTTTCATCTGTCATGTTCTCATTCATTTGTGATTTTTTTTTCTTTTTTTTTATAAGCCTGACATGTTATTTATTCGTAATTTGTAGCCATGTACCCTCCCCCATGCTTCCTCTTGCTGGCTCACTTTCTAACAGCTCGAATGCTTCCCCAAAGAAACCCATTGGACATGTTGACCTTGAGCCATAAGTGTCTTTCTTGTTGTCTGAGTGCACTGGAGCCCCTAAAGTCACGCAGTTTTGCACAGTGTCATCATGACGTCACACAAGACGTACATTTTTATTAGTATCTAGGCCAGGACCATTCAACCAAACTGTTCTGGGGGGTCGCTGCTTGCATCAAACATATGCTTTATACAGCCACGCTGTTCTCTCCTGCTATGCACCCTCGATATGCTTGTTTTTGATATTGTGTTTAAAGAAATATTATTTTTTAAAAAATATCCATATATCGCCCAGCCCTAATTGGATCCCTTACTGATTTTATTGGTTTTCCCACTAATAAAGACCATCATGATCATTCTATACTTTTAATGGAAGGTGTATTCTAACATGGAGAGACAAAATTTTACATTTTTTTAAAGAATATATTTTAACTAATTTTTATTTCATTGAGCGAAATAGTATTTGATCCCACTAGCCCAAAGCACTTAATACTTGGTGGCAAAGCCTTTGTTTGCAAGCACAGCGGTCAGATGTTTGTTGAAGTTAACCACAAGCTTAGCACACATACCAGGGGGAATTTTGGCCCACTCTTCTTTGCTATTAAGGTTGGTGGACTGTTGTTTGGCAGCTCCCTCCCTTAATGTGAGCCACTCCTTTGTTCTCATGATCATTGCCACCCCAAGAGATGAAATCGTCTGTGGAGCACCAGACCGAGGTCCATTGATGGTCATATTGTACTTCTAATATTTTCCAACACAGTTGCACCAATGGTTGTTACTTTAATACCCAGCATCTTGCTAATGTTTTTGCAGCCCATTCCAGATTTGTGCAGGTCAACAATCCTGTCTCTGAGAGAGCTCTTTGGTCTTGGAGAGTTTGGAGTCTGTCTGTCTGATTCTGTGAACTGGTGTCTTTCATACATGTGATCAGTAAGAACAGGTGTCCTCAATTCAGTGAGCAAGTTGATTGGGCATGTCTAACTGGTCTGTGAAAGCCAGAATTCCTTATGCATATTAGAGGATATATACTTATATAAATACTCGTTTCCCTCAATGAAATACAAATGAATCAAATTTATTATTTAAAGTTATTTTCTGGATGTTTTTTTTCTCCATGTTAGAATTCATCTACTATTAAAAGTATAGAATGAGCCGGTCTTTATTATTGGGCAAACCACCAAATCAATAAGGGATTTTACTCTCACTGTACATGCAAAAACTATGGAATTTGTCACTATATATTCTTTTAAAAATTAAACAATTACCATATTTCCAACACTGATAGGCATTTACGTAAAATATAAAGTTATTTATAAATGCATGTGTATTTTAATCATTACTTCCATCCCAGCTTCCCACAGCCAATATCTACCCTGCCCATGGACAGGTAGACCCCTGCTTTACATTTCAGGAGCGATCTGCTATATTTAAGGGCCTTTGCAAAAAGAAATCCCCGTGGAACATCCGCTATACCAGGGGTGGGCAAACTACGGCCCGGGGGCCACATGCGGCCCACAAAGCGTTTGGATCTGGCCCCCCAGTTGCTTTCTAATTATTTCAACTTTTAACATACAAACTGGCAACATGACTTGCAAGTCAGATGTTTTAGTTAGTAAAAATGCAAAATTTAATTAAATTAATTAATTTGTTTAAAGTGCTCCTGAAAAAAGGGACATGAGAACATACAGCTGATAGTATAACACTTTTACAGATAAAATTGGACAAAAAAATTCAAGGACAATTATAAGCATAAAATAGTGTGTGTGTGTGTTAAATATATGTTCTGGCCCTGTAGACATGACAAAACACGACTATAGTCACATTTATAGTCTTTTTATTTACAACATATTGCGCAACTGCAGGGTCTTGAGACACATGCTAACTCGCAAACTAGAGAGCTAGCGACCAAAACGGTAGCCTCCAAGTTATTTTCTTTAAACTTAAAAACCCCAAAACTTACCACTTCCACACGGATAGAGAGTTAACAGAGAGTAGTTAAGTTATTTAACCTTTAACATGAACTTTAATCAAACGTAATAATTTTTTCTGGGTACATGATACCATACAGCATCCATATCAAACTTGCGCGGGCCGCACTAACATTAAACTTTCATATCAAGGCGGGGGCCTCAAACTAGTGTCCTGCGGGCCACGTGTTTGAGACCCCTGCTGTACACTGTTCCCACGTTTATCGCAGGGGGTTAGTTTCCCAAAATAACCCGCATTAAGTGAAATGCACAAAGTAGCTATGTTTTAAGGCTGTGAATCCCACCACTCACGCGTATTTCACAGGCCTTTTCACTTCCCACAGTGCAGTTCTTAAAGGGCCAGGCTCAGCCTGTTAATACACTGTCGTTAAAAAGACGCACTAAAGAAATTCTGTGAATCCGAACATTGTCCGACTGTAAGGTTAAGAATAGTAAGAGTTTGACCCCGGAACAACTAATTCACTTTCCATTATTTTCTAAAGCTAAAATTGCACCTCAGTGGAAACAAATCACTTTGGAGGCTCCATTGTTCTTTCTCTTCATCATCTAACACTCTTCATCATGCGAGTAAACATTTCCATGACTAATTGTGCCTGATTTCCCCATGTGGCTCTGTCTTTACGTTGTTGTAAATGAGAGGGTCAGACAGCCAAACAGAAGTTACAGGTGGTGGTTATCATCTGCTGCCCTAATAAATCTGTCTGGATGACTCCTCTGACTCATCCACACCACAAAAAGCGCTCGGATTGTCTACATGGAACAGCACTTTTAATGGCCACATCTCTTCTCATTCTGTTTCCCGGGACCACTCACTGACTGGATAACCGTTGTTTTAGATCCAGCTGTTTGCCCCGGTGAGTTCCATTATCACCCCCCCCCCATCCTCCTCCTTTATTTTTTACTCTTCCTTACTGCACTGTACTGTTGGAGTGTTCAAGCTTCTCCTCTGTGGAAGCCATGAGAGATCTTGCATGGGATCCTCTGGCTCGCTCAAGGTTCTGCCTGCTACTCACACTTCTTGTGCGGTGTTATCTTTGTTGATGTTGATTATGTTTGTGTGGTTTCCCTTTATTTCTTTTCCTACTTTTACTTTGCTTGGGCTGATTTCTACCATATTAAAGCTGTTCATTATGTATTTTACCAGGAAAGAAAGGAAAGGAAAATGAAAATATTCAACTAAAAATACATTTTTTGGTGTTAAAAAGTCCAGTATGGCAAGTGTAAACATCGACACACATTGTATATTAGCAGATATTAAAAGCCTTCATATCTTGCATCATGTTACTGCCATTTTTTTTTGGCTTTGCTATCAGCCTGGTTTATTTGGGACCTAAGCTAACCTGAGTCCTTCTACAACCTGTAATAATATTACCAGTCGACCAGAATCTCTTCCTCCTGGCTGGACATTTTAACAGCTTTTATATACTATATATTGTGGAGCAGGGGAATATCTTCATGCTACGTTTGTCTCTGTTTAATAAGATACACACTCACTGGCCACATCATTAGGTATAACTGGCATCGTACCAACATGCAGCAAACACAACAATAAACATTCTGGTTAATTAATAACACTCTCAAAACTATGTTGCTCATTTAATTGTGCATGTGTGCCTAATGAAGTGGCAGGTCTCTTTTGCAACACAGCAGCTCTAACATTGAAGTTACTAACGCGTCTAAACATAAGCCTTTTTTTGTTGTCTTTATGCAGATACATTTTTATGTCAGTAGTTTTATTATCATATTTATTATTATTGTTATTAATATTATTTAGTAAAGTATTATTTCTTAAAATTCATATCAGTATTTATCAGTTATTGTGTGTGAGTGCGTACATATAAAATGTATTATTTTATATTTACAATACTATACATCAGGGTTCTCAAACTCAATTTACCTGGGGGCCACGGAAAAACATACAAACTTTTTCAGTGCTTTGGTTCCGATTTTCTACAATAAAAGCTCTGATAAAACATTCCACTGTTCTCAAATATCTTAATTTTTATTTTTCTGCACAAAATAAGATGAAAAATAAATAAACAAATCAAGAATAAAGAAAATCAATCAGTCAGTAATAAATAAATATAATAATAATAATAAAACGGCAAATTATAAAAACTTAAGAAACCACATATAGTTGGTGGGTAGACAATTTATTTTTTTCAGATTAAAATGAACAAAGCATTATTAGAGCCCTGTAGACATGACAAAACACAACTATAGTCACATTTATACTCTTTTTTTTTTTTTTATTTACAACATATTGCGCAACTGCAGGGTCTTGAGACACATGCTAACTCGCAAACTAGAGAGCTAGCGACCTAAACGGTAGTCTTCAAGTTATTTCCTTTAAACTTAAATAGCCAAAAACTTACCACCTCCACACGGATAGGGAGGATAACTATTAACAGTTATTTAACCTTTAACATGAACATTAATCAAACGTAATAACTTTTTCTGGGTACATGATACCATACAGCATCCATATCAAACTTGCGCGGGCCGCACTAACATTAAACTTTCATATCAAGGTCGGGGCCTCAAACTAGTGTCCTGCGGGCCACATTTGGCCCGCGGGCTGCGTGTTTGAGACCCCTGCTATACATGTATCTGATGGAGATCCATGTTGCTCATTCTTAGTTACTAGCACAAAGAGCAATAGAATCGATGTGGTAGTTTCAACTACTGTAGCGTGAGCACGCCAGCCACAGTGATGAGCAGCTGTGGCAAGGGATGACACGACGACCCGGTCACGCCAAGGTGGCAACCTGTAGTACGCCACTGTGTTACATTTTTGATACACATGCGTACCGAACAGTCACCCCTGTATCGAACGCTTCAATACAGAGACACTTATTGTTACACTCCTAGCATAAATATTGTAAATATAATATATATATACACACATTGAGGAGGCTCCTGGCCTTCATGGACAACCAGCACCATCCAATGCTCAGCATCATCTCACTACAGAAGAGCAGTTTCAGTGGCAGATTACTGTCAATGACCTGCTCCACTGAAAGAATGAGCAGATCATTCCTCCCCCACGCCATGTGGCTTTGCAACACAGCAGAGATGGAGTGATAAAAGCACACTGGACTTATTCAATTATGATGTATTCATATTACTATTATGATATTATTTTTACAAATTTGATGGGATCTTTCCCATGTTTATTTATTCAGTATTCTTGTATACTTATTCTATTTTCTTATTTTTCTTGTCTCTCATACCTTGCCTTGGTTGAATAACTTCAGTATGACAGAGCTGCTGCAAATGTGAATTTCTCTTGGAGATCAATTAATATCTAATCTATCCATCCCATATACAGTGTTCCCTCATTTATCGGGGAGGGGGATAGGTTCCCAAAACAGCCCTCAATATATATATTTTTGAATTACAGTGCATCCGGAAAGTATTCACAGCGCTTCACTTTTTCTACATTTTGTCATGTTACAGCCTCATTCCAAACTGAATTAAATTCATCTCTTACCTCAAAATTCTACACAAAATACTCCATTATGACAATGTAAAAAAATGTTTTTTTGACATGTTTTGAATTTATTAAAAATAGAAAACAAAAAAATCACATTTACATAACTATTCACAGCTTTTGCTTAATACTTTGTTGATCCACCTTTGGCAGCAATTACAGCCTCAAGTCTTTTTGAATATGATCCCACAAGTTTAGCACACCTATCTTTAGGCAGTTTTGCCCATTCTTCTTTGCAATAAGTCTCAAGCTCCATCAGGTTGGATGGGAGACATCTGTGCACAGCCATTTTCAGATCTCTCCAGAGATGTTCGATCGGATTCAAGTCTGGACTCTGGCTGGGCCACTCCAGGACATTCACAGAGTGGTTCTGAAGCCAATCTTTTGAGATCTTGGCTGTGTGCTAATGTCTACTGTCTATATGGTCAAGGTACATGACCAGTCTATTGAGGTCAAGAGCGCTCTGGAGCAGGTTTTCATCCAGGATATCTCTATATATTGCTGCATTCATTTTTCCTTCTATCCTGACTAGTCTGCCAGTTCCTGCTGCTGAAAAACATCCCCACAGCATGATGCTGCCGCCACCATGCTTCACTGTAGGGATGGTATTGGCCTGGTGATGAGCAGTGCCTGGTTTCCTCCAAACATGGCGCCTGGCATTCACACCAAAGAGTTCAATCTTTGTCTCATCAGACCAGAGAATTTTCTTTCTCATGGTCTGAGAGTCATTCAGGTGCTTTTTGGCAAATTCCAGACGGGCTGCCATGTTCTTTTTACTAAGGAGTGGCTTTCGTCTGGCCACTCTACCATACAGGCCTGATTGGTGGATTGCTGCAGAGATGGTTGTCCTTCTGGAAGGCTCTCCTCTCTCCACAGAGGAACGCTGGAGCTCTGACAGAGTGACCATCGGGGCCTTGGTCACCTCCCTGACTAAGGCCCTTCTTCCCCGATCGCTCAGTTTAGAAGGCCGGCCAGCTCTAGGAAGAGTCCTGGTGGTTCCAAACGTCTTCCATTTACGAATAATGGAGGCCACTGTGCTCATTGGGACCTTCAAAGCAGCAGAAATTTTTCTGTATCCTTCCCCAGATTTGTGCCTCAAGACAATCCTGTCTCGCAGGTCTACAGACAGTTCTTTTGACTTCATGCTTGGTGTTTGTGCTCTGACATGCACAGTCAACTGTGGGACCTTATATAGACAGGTATTATATTTCCAAATCATGTCCAATCAACTGAATTTACTGCAGGTGGACTCCAATTAAGCTGTAGAAAGATCTCAAGGATGACCAGTGGAAAAAAGATGCACCTGAGCTCAATTTTGAGCTTCATGGCAAAGGCTGTGAATACTTATGTAAATTTGATTTTTTGTTTTTTATTTTTAATAAATTCAAAACATGTCAAAAAAACCCTTTTTCACATTGTCATAATGGAGTATTTTGTGTAGAATTTTGAGGTAAGAGATTAATTCAGTTTGGAATGAGGCTGTAACATGACAAAATGTAGAAAAAGTGAAGCGCTGTGAATACTTTCCGGATACACTGTATCATACAATTTATACACTTTTCCCAGAAACCTGTGAGATTGGACACAAGAAAGCATTAAGTATTTCACTCCTCTGATCATGCCTTTTTTTCCTGCCGACATACTGCTATACATTCTTTACTGTGGCGTTTTTGTATCCTTGTTAAAACATGCCGCCGATTAACTTATTAATTAATGGCGTTCTACAGCCGCATAACTTCTACATTCCTTCGGCATGTCTAGAAGTCCAAGCTTTTGTGTGATGGTTAGCACCCTCATCTGCCTTTTGGGTGCAGAACATTTCATCAACATTATGGGTTGTGTCAGGGATAAGCTTGCAAAGATATAAAGACTGCAAGCCGGCATTTCTAAATAATAATAATTTCTTCTTAAATTGCTTGCCTGGGTAAATAAAGGTATCATTAAAGGCCCCCGGGGACATGGCAGGGCGGCACGAAGGTTACTGATTGGTCTATAGCCAATCAGGACGCAGAAGACCGTGGGCGGTGCAGAGACGAGAGAAGAAAGAGACAGACAATCAATGTCCCACAATGCAATTATTCTTAAAGGGCAAGGTTCAGCCTTTAACCGCGATCATATATTGTAACATTTTTAAAAAGGCACTAAAAGTGCACACACAAAACAGCGAACAGTGATAGAGCAAGGGAACACTGTATATCATATATATAATATATATATAATATATATATATATATATATATATAAAACATAACATGCCTTGCATTTTAAAAATTAGCATTTTTAAAAAAGCGATTTTTAATACATACACAGTTTATATTTTATTATTGTTTATTAAAATATATTATTATAATATTGAATTTTTTTTGCACTAAAGTTTTTGTCTCCATGAAATGTTTTCCTCCCTGCAGGCGGAGTGGGTTGCCTTAAACTACGTGCCCTTTGCCGAGCGGTCCTTGGAGGTTGTGGTGGACCTGTACCATAAAACGGCGTGCCACAAGGCCGTCATCAATGAGAAGGTCCTGCAGGGCATCATCAAGGTGGGCCGTTGTCAACCTTACATGCTAAACACAGGGGGTCTGTTACAGCGTCAAAGTTTATTTGGCTTTTATTGTGTAAGCTGCTAATTATTGTTCAAAATGTCTCCGAAGGTTGTGTGTTGTGCTCAGGGGCGTTTTCTTTTTAGGTCTAATAATAGCTTCAAGTACACGGTGTTTCCTATTTGATGACTTCAGCAAAATGCCAGCCTAGATCCTCCTTGCATTGCTTCTGAAATCGTGGGGCAGGGTCCACGGGGGGGATGCTTTCATTTTAATGCAGACATTTTAATACAAATTCAAACTCTTGAATACGCTTTTGTACACTCTCCATTTTCTTGCATTTTCCTGCTTTCGGTCTTTACAGACAGATGAATAAATACGATCAATTATTTCGTGGCGGAGGGTGGCACAGCCCACGCAGTGGTAATTTGGTCCAGCGGTGAAAGGTGCGCTGAAAGCTCGCCAGCCTGCACTTGGTCTATTCTTGGTGCAGGCGAAGTGCAGCCAGCAGATTTTTAGTGTCGAAATTGGAGCCCAATATACTATTTTATTTCGGTGGCTAAGATTGTTTACATTTTAATAAAACATATTTGGCTTTGACATTTGTCAAATTCAGTTAATGGAAAAAAAAATATCGAGATATATATCGTATATCGTATTGGGATATAAATATTGGTCCATATTGGTCCATATTGCCCAGCCCTAATAGATACATTTCAGCTAAATATCAGTTCTCAACAAAAATGATTTTTGTGAAAAGAGAAATTTCAAGCATAACTTGAGCTTTAACACAAATTTTGCCATATATGTATATTTAACCAAATTGTCTAAACAATGATGCCACAACATCACAAAATATAAATGAAAATATATATATTTTTTTAAATAAAACAATTTTAGAACACACAATTTTCACATATTGCAACTGAACTGCATGCATTTGTGCGGGCGTGTGCAGGCATTAAAATTTCCCTTCGATGTGTAACCTCCTTCGCACTACACAGCAGTGCCTTTTCACTTCCTGGTTGCTGTGGAGAATGTATCTTTATGGGAGAGATGCACGCCAAGTTCTTAGAAAATGCACTTCTGCCACCTTTTTGCTGTTTTTTTTTTAGCTTAAAACCACACCAAACATGCGCTCTCCTATTGTGGAGTTGCATAATCACTTCTGTCACCCTCTCGCAAAAAAACAAAAAACCACAGCAAATCAGGTGACCTTGGTTTGAACCCCTGTGGCGTTCCAAAAACCTGCCTTTTAGGTTAATCAGGAGCTCTTAAATTGTCCATAGGTATGAATGTGAGCATGAATGGTTGTTTATGTATATGTCCCTGTGATTGACTGGCTACCCGTCCAAGGTGTACCCTGCCTCTTGCATAAAGTCAGCTGGGATAGGCTCCAGCATACCCCCGCTACACTTGAAAATGGATGGACATTTATTTGTGTTATTATACTGTATATTATCATCACAGTGGTTTATATGTTCTCAAAATAATATCTTTGAGCATCAATTTGTCTGACAATAAACATTTCATAACACGGTGACTCGGTTAAGTAAAAAATGCTGATTGTCCAGTTATATTTTTTCATCGTTCTATCTATATAAATTACTGTTAAAATCCCCTTTTGTCTCGTTCTCTTGGAGCCAATCGGGTGTCTTGTGACACCGGTACACAATGACAAACAGCGAACAGCTTTATTAACTATTACTGCAATAATAGTAATAAGGTCTTAGTTGTCTATGTTGCAGTTTTTATGGTTATCACAAAAATACATTTAAGTGCAGCCATATTTTTGTGGAAAATTATGTGGAATTCCACAAAATCCCATTTTGCCGCATATATTGAATGCCACCTACTGCAAACATTCCTTCAGTGAGCAGTTTTTCAAGCTACAGTTGTCAATGTTAGCATGCATTCATTCCCACAACTTCTCCAGACACTGAGAATGCCGCTGGGTCTGAAGTACGCATGTCCGTCGGAGAGTACGTGGAAGCTGGCTGTCTCATCCCTGCTGAAGGTCCTGTCCATCGGGCTGCCAGTGGCCCGACAGCACTCCTCCTCTGGGAAGTTTGACACCATGTGGCCCGAGCTGGCCAATGCCTTTGAAGACTATCTCTTTACCAAAAGGTACGCTTTCCAACAGGTTGTTGCTAAGCCTTAGCTCTGGACACGCAAGTGTCACAGTGTCCACTTTGCTGTGGCGGACCATTTTCTGGATGAGATTTGAGGCTACATGCTATGCGATTTTGATGACAATGATTCATGGTACAGTTTATTGTGCAACATAACCGCAATGATATGAGTATATTTAGATAGATAGACTTCCTTTATTGCAGGGGTCTCAAACACGTGGCCCGCGGGCCAAATGTGACACTGGAGGATGCTGTATGGTATCATGTACCCAGAAAAAATTATTACGTTTGATTAATGTTCATGTTAAAGGTTAAATAACTGTTAATAGTTATCCTCCCTATCCGTGTGGAAGTGGTAAGTTTTTCTACAGGGCTCTAATAATGCTTTGTTCATTTTAATCTGAAAAAAATCATTTGTTTACCCACCATATATGTGGTTTCTTAAGTTTTTATTATTTGCCGTTTTATTGTTATTACTATATTTATTTATTCATTACTGATTGATTTTTTTTTATTCTTGATTTGTTTATTTATTTTTCATCTTATTTTGTGTAGAAAAATAAAAAGTAAGATTTGAGAACAGTGGAATGTTTTATCAGAGCTTTTTTTTGTAGAAAATCGAAACCGAAGCAAAGTTTATTAATTTTTCTGTTTTTAATAAAAGCGTTTTTTTTTTTTTTTGGAAAACCTGCTGCGGCCCAGTCTCACCCAGACCCTAACTCCAGTGGCCCCCAAGTAAATGGAGTTTGAGAGCCCTGCTTTATTGTCTTGCACAAAAACACAGCAGTGAAATTGCCAACATTTGAAGTGTTGCCTGGCTCCCTATTACACCAGAGACTAATTTCGATTTCCTGTTTGTGTTGTTTATAGTTCGCCTCCAGACAATTTGTCCATTCAGGAATTTCAGAAGAATGAAGCCATTGACGTTGAGGTAAATAAACAATAAAAGCAGTATTACTTTTTTTTTTTTAATCAAGTTTGTCAGCTTTGTTGTGTTTTTGGTATCTTAGGTGGTCCAGCTGATCAGCACAGAGATTTTACCATTTGCCAATTTCATCCCCAAAGACTTTGTTGGTCAGATCATGGCCATGCTCAACAAAGGCAGCATCCACTCACAGTCGCCTTCTTTCACAGGTGACATGCCATGTTACCTGTACAATTATTTCATAGTAGGGTTACCCTGAGCTGGATCTAGGCGTACCACTAATGCTACTTGAACCACTGCTTGACAATAAACAGAAGCTGAGATCGACGTACGGATGCGAGAGGGCTTCTCCAAGGTGTGCTTTGAGACGCTGCTGCAGTTTTCTTTCAGCAACAAGGCTTCCACGCCGCAGGAGGGCTACATCTCACGCATGGCGCTCTCCGTGCTCCTCAAGAGGTCGCAGGACGTCCTCCAGCGCTACGTGGAGGATGAGCGGCTGAGTGGGCGTTGCCCCCTGCCTCGGTATGTACAACCCTGTTCATATTTAAAAAGATACATTCCATTCCTTTCTTTTCCACTTATCCGGGTCCTGGTCGCGGAGGCAGCATTCTCAGTAGGGAAGCCCAGACTTCTGGGAGGACACCAAAGCGTTTCCAGGGCAGCTGTGAGACATAGTCCCTCCAGCGTGTCCTAGGTCTGCCCTGGGCCTTTCAGACGCTTGTATCCGCGATCTCGTTCTTTCAGTCATGACCCAAAGTTCATGACCAGACGCGAGGGTGGGAATATAGATTGACCGATACATCGAAAGCTCTACCACAACGGTACAGCGACCGCATTACTGCAGACGCTGCGGCAATCCACCTATCGACCTCACGCTCCTACCTTCCCTCACTCGTGAACAACAGACTCGAGATACTCCACATCGTCCGCAAATAGCACAGATGACATCCTAAAGCTCCTGAACCGGACTCCCTTGACACCTTGGCTGCGCCTAGAAATTCTGTCCATGAAAATTAACATAATTGGTGACAAAGGGCAGCTTTGTCGGAGGCCAAAGTTCAGGCTCGAACTTACTGCTGACATTGCAAAGCAAGCGCCTGCTCCGACAGTTGCAGACTGCTACTGTAAGGAAATAGCAGGCATGTTGATATCAACTAAAAAAGACATCTAGACATAGACATAGACTTTCTTTATTGTCATTGCACAATAACACAGCAGTGAAATGGCCAACGAAATGTTGTTGCCTGGCTCCCGTGGAATATTAAATATTAAATATTAAATATTAAATAATAAATAATAAATAATAAATAATAAATAATAAATAATAAATAATAAATAATAAATAATAAATAATAAATAATCAATAATCAATAATAAATAATAAATAATAAATAATAAATAATAAATAATAATGTGGAGAATAAATAGATGACATCAAATATGAACATCAATGTACAGCGTAATTAGTAATTTGTACAAATAATTTAAATAATTTAGAATAAATAACAATAATTTAAAGTTTTGGTTGTGCGTGTGGGCAGGTAGAGGGGCTTATTTGGCATTGAGCAGTCTGATGGGGGGAAGTAGCTGTCTCTAAACCTGGTTGTTCTACAGCGGATTCTGCAGAGCCTTCTCCCCGACGCCAGGCGGGACAAGGTGTTGGATGCGTGTTTTCTCATAGTGAATTATTTCATCTGAAAAATGGGGCGAATGAAGGAATAAATGTTTTGATACAAAGTTTACACTTTTATGATCCCTTTATGTTGAGGGGTCCTGTTCAGAGTATTTCACAATGAGTTGCAAAAAAGTACACTGTGGAAGTACATGGAAGTGCAGGTGTTAGTTCCATTAAAATGTAAAAATGTAAAAATTAAGATGTTCTGAATGACACCATTTCCAATGACTAATGGATAAGCTGTGTCTTGTTGTTTTTTTTCTTTTTCGTCTTCTTAAGGCAACAAGTGACAGAGATCATCTTTGTCCTGAAAGCTATCAGTACGTTGATGGACTCGCTGAAAAAGACCCAGCCAGAAAACGGTGAGTATCAAAACTGTTAAACGTCTCCCCCTCTTGACAACTATTTGTGCCCAACAAGGTCAATTAGGAGAAATCATTTCTTTCCGCTGCCGCTGAAGATTGAAGTGAGACATTATTAAAATTGCGTCCTGGATGTGCCCTTCAGGATGTTTGTGTTAGGGAGCGAAACTCATTTCCATGTGCCTGTGGGAATCATTTCAGAGAGATTGCCTTTGCCGTCGCAATTAATCTGCCCCTCCTTTGTTCGGCAGTGGACGACAACACGTGGGCTCAGGTGATCGCCTTGTACCCCACCCTGGTGGAGTGCATTACCTGCTCCTCATCGGAGGTCAGCTCGGCCCTGAAGGAGGCCCTGGGGCCCTTTAAAGACTTCATGCAGCCCCCCATCACCAGGGTGGTCCAAAATGGAGACTCCTGACTTTTTTTTTTTTTTTATTGATGAAGAAATCTTGAATGTGTCTTCTTGATCCATGTGCTTTAAAAGTGCACACACATGAACTCCACGTGAGCTCCATCCATGAGGACACCCAAAGTGACCTGAGATTCAAGAGCACCCCCTCAGGCCAAAGCAGATGATTCCTCATTTTTACATGCATCATTGGCTGCACCTCGCCTTTCCTCCTCTTTCCCCCCATTCTCATCTGACTGACCGCAATGTTTCAAAAAGTCAATGTACAGCGTGAGTTGGTGTATTTAGGAGGGACAACAAGAAAACAACGAGGCCTTATGGGTCTCAGTATGAACACTTCGGTTTTTTTGCAACATTTTCAACAGTGACGATTTTATGCAAGCAAACAAATCTGAGCTGCAACATTCCATGACATCACTAGCCGGCCATCTTGTGAAGGATGTAGTCAATAAATGGGACAGTTCTACAGTCTGTGGGCGTCGCTGTGCGTGTGTGCGTGTGTGCGTGTGTGCATGACAGTTGTCACATATTCAATTGCTTTTCATGAGGGTTTTTTTTTATTTGAGGGAAACAGCTTTCAGACTAGCCTCCTGAAACACAGTTGAATTAATCACTCATAATACATGTATTAAGGGTGCATGAGAATTATTGGACTGATATGAGGGAATTATGACATCCATCCATTCATTTTCTATACAGTTTATCCTCACTTGGGTCAGGGGGTATACTGGAGCCTACCATCTGTCTTGAGGTGAGAGGCGAGGTACACCCTGGACTGGTCAGGAATTATAACATCATACTGATAAATCCGATATCTTTAAAAATAGCTCAGACGAACGATACTTTTTTAAAAAACGCACCAATGAGGCAAGATTTTGCTCCTGCCTGTCGTAACTTCCCCTGAGCTCGCTGGTAAACAAACATTCACTTTCCAACAAAGACACTTTGTGTGCGAGTGTTTTGCGATGGATCAGTGGAAAAAAAACATAGAGGGTGACAACAAAGGACACAACAAACCTTATCAGCCACCTGAAATGCCAGTATTGCACCATTTGAAAAGTGCACAAGGTTTGCCAGATCTCAGTTGCATAGCACCGGTGGTTTCCTCCATGCTATACTCTGGTTCTACTGATAATAGTAGTGATGTCGTATTTGTTTGATTATATATAGATATTATATTGATATATTTGGGCGTTACGGCGGTCGAGTGGTTAGCGTGCAGACCTCACAGCAAGGAGACAAGGGTTCAATTCCACCCTCGGCCATCTCTGTGTGGAGTTTGCATGTTCTCCCCGTGCATGCGTGAGTTTTCTCCGGGTACTCCGGTTTCCTCCCACATTCCAAAAACATGCTAGGTTAATTGGTGACTCCAAATTGTCCATAGGTATGAATGTGAGTGTGAATGGTTGTTTGTCTATATGTGCCCTGTGATTGGCTGGCCACCAGTCCAGGGTGTACCCCGCCTCTCGCCCGAAGACAGCTGGGATAGGCTCCAGCACCCCCGCGACCCTCGTGAGGAAAAGCGGTAGAAAATGAATGAATGAATAATAATAAGAAACATAAGGTACAGTTGAAGTCTTTACCTCAAGGTGTGTACAAACGGCAGTTAAATCTAAATTTAAAAGGAGATAGAAAAAACTTGTTGGTAATAATTACCATATTTCTCTTGAGAAGCAGAAAGTTGCAGGTTTGACAAACATATATTGTGCATCTCTAACATGTTGCAATTGCTAAAATGGGTGCAAAGTGATAGACAATGTAAAATAATTTCTAAAATAATTAATCCTCAATGCGCCTTGAGGGGACCAAATGTGCGCATTCTTTTTTATTGTTGATATATTGGTCAGTTTTTACAGCTCAAACAAAAACAGTACAGTAGTGCACTTGAACGCCCCCAGCGTGGGTTATATGAGGTGGACACAGAGGGGCGGGGTGGAGCAACTCCCGAGTAGGCGGGGCTTCGCTCTTTATTTCAAGTCAGAGCACGAGCGCCAAGCCACACTACCACACCAACGGAAGACCAATCGACTAGCGGAAGGCTACGCCATGAAAAAAAAACAAAAAACGTCGCTCCTTTTTCTTTCTGCTCGACTTTGACGACACATCTTCATTACTTTTTTGTTGTCGGCCGTGTACTGGCTGAGGTAGTAGTTTGTGCTGTTGTTTGGGTTGTGACTGTGCCCGCTATGGAGATGACTGCGCAAGCTACTGCCTTGCTAGTGCTAGGTGCCTCTCGCTGCTGCTAGCCATCCCCGGGAACAAGCCTGTGTCCTTCCGTCTTTTGACGCTATCTTCAGGTAAAATAGAAGTTACAAAACACAATATTCTCTTTTTTTAAGACTGCTCTCGATCATGTTTGTAAATTGTAACCGTAAATTGTAATCGTAAAAGACTTGTTGCCCTGTTTTCAGTATTTCGTTAAATAAAGTAGTTCACGTACCGTAAGGAAAACTACTTCCTTGTTCGTTATTTTTTTTTGACGGTTAAAATGTGCTTCTAAAATGGTGGAGTGATTCATGACCTTAGTGTGTAATTTATGCAGCACGCCTTGCTGTGTGTGTGTGTGTGTGTGTAGCGTGGCAGAATGGCAGCATGTAGGTCAACGGTGCTGTTGCTATGTGGAGACGAGTGACGTGGCTTGTGCTGCCCACAAAGGTACCCCACAATGCTGCCTTCACGGCCCTCCTCCGTGTCCTTTCATCCATATTGTGCTGTAGCTAGATGCAATACAGCAAATGTGTACAGCTGTTGCCGTAATAATCGGATTAGTATGCTAAATCTGGATGGCATTTGCCTCGCTTGAGTTGCAGACCACATGATCCGCTCCTCTCTTCTGCAGGCGCTGCTGGCGTCGGCGGTGTCCTCACTGAGGTCAAGCCAGTGGGTTGTTGATGGAGGGCATGCGTTTTGAAATGCTCTCTTCTGCAGCCCGACAGCATCTGGCGACTCCACGGCACATTAGTATAGCAGGCCAGTCAGGCTAGGCAATTGGGAGGGGGAGTCTTAGAATGGATAATGAAATGGGATGGGCCACTGTCTTAACCCATGATGCACCTCGGGGTACACCAAAGTGTACATTCTGTGCGTACACTATTTTGTCCTCGGGGTCGATTTGGACTGTAACGACTCACTTTTATTGCAAACGATCGGAAATGGCAGAAGAAAGTGTTTGTGAAGGTGGGCAGTTTTGCACCCTCCTGGGTAAAAAGCGTTTTTGTTTTTTTTTTAACTACCCTCAATTGCTCCAAAAATAACCATCCATTCATTTTCTGTGCCACTTATCCTCACTATAGGTAATGGGGGTATGCTGGAGCCTATTCCAGCTGACTTTGGGCGAGAGGCGGGGTACACCCTGCACTGGTCGCCGGCTAATCCAATCACTGGATCCAAAAATAAAAATGCTTTACAGATCAATCTCACTGATGTAAATAATGTACGATAAACGGGTCAATTTTAAACTGACTTGTTGTTTTTAAATGTCATCATTCTATTGCATAGAGTGTATTCTAGTGTATAGAATAGGACATTTGCATATATGTAGGACACTCTTTACCCTCTGGGCTAATTTGGTCCCATTTACTCCCCATATAACTACAGATTTTTTATGCACAGTGATGCTAATGTAATGTTTTTTCCCCAGGGCTGCCTTTCAAAATGCAAACAGAACATTTTTTGGAGAAGGCCCGTTTCGGGAACCCAAGGTAACTTCATTTTGGATGGTGCCTTTGACCTTCACAAGATAAATATGTATGAGTTGACACTCACCAGTGTTCTGTGACTGGCGGTCCGCACTTTCTGCCCACTTGCATCTGTGCTGATAGCGCTCTGCACATTCCACTCATGCACATGATGTGGCTGCGTGATGGCAGTTCTTTCGATCGTTTTTTTATACCATGTTGTGCCTAAACAGCGCAACGTGGTATCGGAGTGTGAGAGGGTATTCCACAGTGATGTTGACCCCAAACACTTGCTTTTTCTGCGCTGTTGTGTTGGAATCATCGCTTCGTGACTTTGTGATTTTGCTGTGCATCTAACGGTGTCGCTCGCTGTGTGAAAACACACACTGTTGCTGTGCAGTCCTCGCCTGACTTAAAAACGACTGCACATTTTCGCACTAATCATACTGTGTCAAATAAACTCATATTTTAGATGTCATTTTTCTCCGTTATTGTCCAGTGAGGCCGCCCCCACGCCCTTAAAAATAATTATTCAACGTTGAAAACAAAAGTTGTACATCTTTGATATCTCAACAGTCACACAATTGATATTTTTTGTCACTGCTATGTAATACAGAATCAAATTCAATATTTAAAATGTCAAGGTTATGCAGTATTTTGACAGCGAGTGAACGATCAGACCTCGAAAACAACAGGCCACCCACAGGAATGAGTATATCATCGTAACCGTCATCCAATCTTGAAAGTGTGAGAATGAGCTCATCCTGGCATTTCTTTGGCCAAAATGTCCCCCCTCAAAGTTGGGATGAAGAGTGATGACATGGAAAGACGTGCGTCGTGCCAGAGCAGCGCTGCAGTGACCGGAGGACGGTGCTGCGGCGGCATGTGGGGAACCAGATGGCCTTCCAGCTCCTGCAGAGGACCTGGTCTCAATGACCACCTTTCCCAGTGGGAGCGTGAGCGCTTTATTAGGTAAACACACACACCGACTCAGTAATTCTGTGTAGTAATGTTTATTGCTATGGTGTTACCTTATTTGGCCACATGAGGGCCAAAGTATTAAAAACCGCTCTCAGTATGATGTGACTCAGCACAATTTTAGTGAAAAGTTTAATTCTGGTAGGAAATCCTTCCACCACACAAAGGACATCTTAAGATGTACAAAATTCTCATTTACAGAAAGGAACAATTACGTGGTGGCTGGCCCTTTCATTCTTAAATAATAAAAAAGGTAAACATGAGATACAAAAGTAGATTTCAGAACCAGTACACTTTGACACACAGAACTTTGCCAGAGTAGCCAGACTTTGAAATTACAGCAAGACGATGAGGAATGACTTTTGAACAGTGACATCAATGTTGGTTACACTGTAAAATGTTTTAAACATATACATATATGAAAAGCATGTATTTACAAGTTCACATTGGGAAATATTGTGCAGAGTCCAATAGTACAATATGGCTTCATATAAACCTGCATGGGAGAAATGGATGAGAAAGATTGTGTTTTAGTTGAGCGCGTTTCCGTGCACAAGCGGGATAACGTAGACCGATATGTCGTCTCCGGAGCCCAATCTATCGCTGGAGATCCTCCAACCTCGATCCCTGAGCACGCCGCGAGCACTCATGACCAGCTCCTGGGCGGCCATGGTGTACCTGAAGTGACACAAAGTACTATATCAATAACTAATATTATTTACAACAGTGATGTTTTAAACTCGCCTGTGTGGGTCGTCGGGGTCGCAGTTGGCCAGGAAGCAGGCGACTACCTCGGCCACTTCCTGGTTGGAGAGGACGTCCCACAGACCGTCAGTCCCTAGAACCAGGACGTCGTCTGTGCCGTGTTGGTGCTGTGCCAGCGGGTACACTTGGACCTGTCAGGAAATGCAGGTAATGAGAAGAAGCATAGATGGATGTGTTTGGAAACGCTAACCTCAGGACAGCAGGAGAGGAAAGGCTTGATGGAGATGTTGGAGTCGTGGACTTTAAGGCTGTGGTCACCAAAACCTCTTGTAACACCGATGGTCGCTAGCACGCGAGCCTAAAATGAGAATGCATCCGTGCAGTCAGAAGTAGTGAAGAACATATACTTATGGAGTTCATTAAAAAAAAAAATTAGGCGGCTGCCTACAGCCACAGCTATGACAATTTTGTATGAACTGGCAGTTTTCGGAATATTTGACACTAGCGGTCACCTTCCTGCTCGCTCTCCCGTGGCATCTTCCTTTTTACTTTAATGTACTTTGTGCACTGCAATGAACATACTGATAACACTTGAGAATATAAAATGACTTACTTTCTTGCCTTCGCCGTAAATGAGGGGAAACTTCAGATCGTCATCTTGGATGGTTTTGTACGCCCTGCAAACGCCACATTGAAAAAATAAATGTGTTTTCTAGCAGGCAGTGCAGAAAAGTACACTGTGCAAAGTACACTGTGCAAGGTAGACTACTGGAGTAATATGGAGAGATGCTCCAGTGCCACTGTACTGTCTAACAATGAGTGATGCCATCATCACCATGCCCACACGACTCATCAATCATTACACGCATGCATGTCTGGAGTGTGGAACGGGGACCATTTACGGCCTTAAGAATATCATTTCAAGGGGACCTATTTATTGAGTTGTGGACTAGAGGTGCTACACACGATAACCAGCATACAAAGCTTTCTAGTTCTTCCGGAATCTGCACCTATTCAGCTGTATTTCTTTGGATTTCGTGCTCCCTGTGGAAACTTGTCTCTTTTAATGTATTCCACCAACAACCCGCCTCCAGGCACGCCCATTCTGCTGTGGTTGGTCACACTCCCAAGCGGTTTATACCGCTAGCTGCAAACACAACTTTATAGGAGTTGATAAACGGCGATATATATTCTTAAATGTCCGCTTCTAACATACAGCCATATTTTTTTTTTACCGGAATCCGATCCGGAAGTAAGAGACTGGACAGTCCAAGGTTTCTCAAGAGGTTACTTCAAGATGTCTCGCAACGGTAAGTAGCTTAGCATTTTAACGTTAGATTTTCATACAGCAGTAATGGTTTTTGGCGGGACTACAGTGTTTAAAAAAACTTTAGAGCAACTGATTGTGGTGGGAAATG
Source organism: Doryrhamphus excisus (assembly GCF_037039965.1). NCBI lineage: Eukaryota > Metazoa > Chordata > Actinopteri > Syngnathiformes > Syngnathidae > Doryrhamphus > Doryrhamphus excisus. The sequence continues at coordinate 17,546,698 of NC_136357.1, read as the reverse complement.
GCTATTAGCAACCCTGCTCCCTGTATGCTATAATGCTACACAGACAACAGCTTACACAAAATAAACACAGTTAGGACACTGATAAATTGTTATTTACTGCTTACTCTTCTGACTCTTCCACACAACCAAATGAACGACCAAAGGCGGAGGGTTTCAGCAAGTTTGTTGGCTAGTCCAGCTGCATACTGGCCCATGTTCACAAAACAGTCCAGTATGAAATGCCGTTGACAGATTAAAATGCATTTCTTTTGCTGGTAGGGAATCAGGACCTCCAACCACTTGTATCTCATGGTGGCGTCTTTAGGAATTGGAAACATCCAAAGATACACTTTTTGCGAGTCATTGCTATCAACGAAACACAGAAGCAGAGCTTGGGTGAGATCTTATCTGGCTTATCCTCGCCCATATAAGGAAGTGTGCTCCTCTGTGACATCACAAAGGGGTAGCTTTACGACGCCTTCTGAAACAGAGTGTTTTGAGCCATCCCAAACTTCTTTCAGGGCTCACTTCCAAATGTGCAAACCTTATTATCTGAAACTTTGGCATCATTTAACATGATAATATAACATTCTAACTACAATTTTAGTTCAGAAAAGTGGAAAAAGCATAATAGGTCCCCTTAAAAACAACCCAGCAAAAATAAAAGCAGCGGTAATTCAATCATTCATTTTCTACCGCTTATCCTCACAAGGTGCTGGAGCCTATCCCAGCTGTTTTCGGGCGAGAGGCGGTCTACACCCTGGACTGGTGGCCAGCCAATCACAGGGCACATATAGACAAACAACCATTCACACTCACATTCATACCTATGGACAATTTGGAGTGGCCAATTAACCTAGCATGTTTTTGGAATGTGGGAGGAAACCGGAGTACCCGGAGAAAACCCACGCATGCACGGGGAGAACATGCAAACGCCACACCGAGATGGCCGAGGGTGGAATTGAACCCTGGTCTCCTAGCTGTGAGGTCTGCGCGTGCACTGTGCCACCTATGTTTATATTATTATATAATTATTATTCACAAAATAATAATCATCACTCTTATTATCACTATAAATTTTCATTTTAATTGTAATTTTTAACTTCATCACACACAGATGGCCAAGGGTGGAATTGAACTTGGGTCTCCTAGCTGTGAGGTCTGCGTGCTAACCACTCGTCCGCCGTGCTGCCCAGCAGCTGCAATTTCATCAGAAAAAGGCAAAATTTAAAAAAAAAGTTATAATCGAACTTATAATCGAATATATTGTATTATGGGCAACAATAACATTTTAGCACATCCACCCATTTTCTATACCGCTTATGCTGGAGCCTATCCCAGCTGACTTTGGGCGGGATCAACATAAAATTTTAATATGACGGGAACACGGTCAAAATATTCAGAAAATAAAATTTCCAAAGCTAATGTAAGAAAAAAGTTTTGGAACACTTTAAAGATTAGCAAAAATACTACCTAAAATAGTAAGTTTTTCTAGTCTTACTGGACACTGGAGACATAAAAGCACACATTGGCCTCATATTGCCCTCTTCCCAACTCAATTTTCTTCCATTCACAGTGAACAGGCAAGCATCAACCCACCATCCCGACATGGTGAAGTCACGGTACAGCATCCTCTTCCCCACCTCTTTCTTCTGCACTCTTCTAGGGAACTCCAGATGCGTGAACTCGTTTCCTAGCAAGTGAGGCTGCATGTACGCCTTATGGTGGACACGTGATCACGATGCGGTTGGTTGGTGGTTTGCGGAGACACAGCAGGGAGAGGAGGAGAAGGTCATAAGTGACAGCTGTGCTACACGGGAGACGAGGAGGCGTGTTCATCCTACCAGGAACTGCAGTCGCTGCCTCTCTGACTCCGGTGTGAACTCTCTTGACATTGGGATGACCTCCCCTCCGCGGATAATGACAGCTCTAAGCGGGAAAAGGTGAGCAAAAGGCTTTGAGGTCATTTGTAAATTCAAAGTCGTGCATCTTGGGCCTCACCTGCTGTCGCCGGCATTGCCCACATAGATTTTACCAAGTACGCAGACAACCACCAGAGCTGTGCAGCCTCCTGAGATGTTGTAGATGGCCCTCTCCTTCTCTATTTGGACATCCTAGACACACAAAGACATGACATCATCAACTACGCTGCCGTTTTGGATTAAAAATGACCGTAGCGCCATGTAAACAGCAGTGATCAATACTGAAATATCGATTCCTCAGATACTCTAAACTTGATTCTCATATTAAAATAACGATAGTTTTGATACTTCAGTCATTTCAGGTAATGTTTGTTGAAACGATGATCGATCATAAATATTAAAAAAATAATTAAATAATAATAATAATTACTGATCGCCAGCCAATCACAGGGCACATATAGACAAACAACCATTCACACTCACATTCATACCTATGGACAATTTGGAGTGGCCAATTAACCTAGCATGTTTTTGGTTTCCTCAATAATAATTATTGAAGAGGGTGGCACGGCGGTTGAGTGTTTAGCGCGCAGACCTCACAGCAAGGAGACCAGGGTTCAATTCCACCCTCGGCCTCTCTCTGTGTGGAGTTTGCAAGTTCTCCCTGTGGGTTTTCTCCGGGTACAAATGGTTGTTTGTCTATATGTGCCCTGTGATTGGCTGGCACCAGTCCAGGGTGTACCCCGCCTCTCGCCCGATGACAGCTGGGATAGGCTCCGGCACCCGCACGACCCTCGTGAGGAAAAGCGGTGGAAAATGAATGAATGAATTTTATTGAAGGGCCGCATGGTGTCCGAGTGGTTACAATGTTGGCCTGTTGCACATTATTGAGTGGCGGAGCACTCATGAACAATACCTATAATTAACTACTTAGTTAAAATGTGTGACGTATTTTAACTTCTTACAAATCATCTGCCAATCTATCAATCAATCATGGGTCAATGTAGCTGGCTCATCTACGTGGTAAACGCCAACAAAGATGCTAATCCTCATGATCATCATAAAACATTCCATGTGTTTAACAATTAGCAACACAACGACTCCGTGTTAACCTGTTCATTCATTATTTTAGAATCATCAAAAACCAGAGTGGAAGTGAAGCTGCTCACGTTGCTGGAGCCTGGTGAGTTTGTGTGAACGTGTCCTTCACGTTGCGTATGAATTATGAATCCATATCCAGCCATACATATTTATCCTGGCCGCATCCTCCGCCCCCTGCAGGCAAACTCTTTAATAATGGAAACATCTGCATAAACATCCACTCCTCCTCCATTGCCGTCACACTGTACTATACCACATGCTGTGTGTGATACTACAGTAACCTTGTGCAGTACTTCCATGCATCAAATACACTTAAGTCAGTCAGATCCTTAAACCTGCTTGCTCCTGTCAAATGGATCCTCTTTCAATGTTTTTGCATGAGGTCCCTGAAATATTTGTGTGCTTGTCATATAGAGGATTTTATTACAAATGTTTGTACTAATACCGCAGGGTCTTGTCATATGGAGGATCTCTGACTTTTTGTTTTGTAGTGCTTAAAAATACCTGATTTTCTCCGGGTACTCCGGTTTCCTCCCACATTCCAAAAACATGCTAGGTTAATTAGCGACTCCAAATTGTCCATAGGTATGAATGTGAGTGTGAATGGTTGTTTGTCTATATGTGCCCTGTGATTGGCTGGCCACCAGTCCAGGGTGTACCCCGCCTCTCGCCCAAAGAAAGCTGGGATAGGCTCCAGCACTCCCTGCGACCCTCGTGAGGAAAAAGCGGTAGAAAATGAATGAATTGTTTCACTTCCGTTAGTGGCCTTCATAGCTGATTGAATGCTGCCACCTGGTGGCCAAAATGAGGAGGTGCAAGCGTCCTTGTCAGCAGCGCCTATTGCCATTCACGTCATCCATTTATATATGCTGATCCTACATAAAGTATGCAACCCTCCATGTATTTAAAATACAGCGTTATTTTATGATTACCATGTCCTTGAATGCATTCTCAATGGCGCCAACCACCAGGCTCTCTTGCGACACTTTCTTCTCAGCGAAGAAGCGAACGGGCGGGGCATTGGGTGAGGCCGGAGCACCCGCCGCCCCTCGTAGAGAGACAGCCCTGGTGAGGGCCCGCTGCGACGCCGAGGCGAGGTTGTTCTGGGTGAGCTCCTCGCTCAGGCAGGTTGGGGGCTGGAGGTCGGGCGTGCACAGGATGTTCATGACCTCCTGAAGGTGCCGAGCGATGTGGTGATGGAGAAGGCGTGACGCCACCACGGCCGCACCGCAGCCGGCGTGACCATCGAACAGCGCCCAGTAGTGGAAGGTCAGGTCATCGGCGTTGACCTTGGAAACAAGCAACATCCATCACATCCAGTTATTAGTATGAATTTTCAAAAGTCTAATGCAAGAGTTGACATATTATAGATGTTGTTACAAGGCTTTAGTACAAGACTAAAGTCTAGTTAATACTAAGCTAATACTTGTCCTCAAACTTTGCTCTCTTCAGCTGAGACGCTACAGTTCAACTTATTATCTAATCTTCCCCACAGCGATAAGCACGCGTGGCGACGTACCAGGTCCTCCTGGAGGCCCAGACCTTCTCCGTTCGGCAGCGAGGACCTCCGGCGGGCCATGAGGCCCCGGCTAGATGCCGGGGAGCTTCCTGGTAGTCTTCTCTTGACCACGAGCACCTCGCAGCAGGCCTGATCCTCATTCAAAGTGCTCTTCCCTGCATTGATCACCCTGAGGAGACAGAGGAAGTGAGTTGAAGCGTTAGACCTTAGGATCATGTGACCTCCATTTAAATGTGTCTGTTAAAACACATATAAATGTGACAGGAAGTCCATACATCCTTGTACGCACAATGTGTCATCTGAAGAAATCAACGTAGAGAAGCTGTTAAAATGCTGTTCCAATTTTCTACAATAAAAGCTCTGATAAAACATTCCACTGTTCTCAAATATCTTCATTTTTATTTTTCTGCACAAAATAAGATGAAAAATAAATAAACAAATCAAGAATAAAGAAAATCAATCAATCAGTAATAAATAAATAAATATAATAACAATAAAACACCAAATAATAAAAACTTAAGAAACCACATATAGTTGGTGGGTAGACAAATTATTTTTTTCAGATTAAAATGACCAAAGCATTATTAGAGCCCTGTAGACATGACAAAACACAACTATAGTCACATTTATACTCTTTTTATTTACAACATATTGCGCAACTGCAGGGTCTTGAGACACATGCTAACTCGCAAACTAGAGAGCTAGCGACCTAAACAGTAGTCTTCAAGTTATTTCCTTTAAACTTAAATAGCCAAAAACTTACCACTTCCACATGGATAGGGAGGATAACTATTAACAGTTATTTAACCTTTAACATGAACATTAATCAAACGTAATAATTTTTTCTGGGTACATGATACCATACAGCATCCATATCAAACTTGCGTGGGCCGCACCAACATTAAACTTTCATATCAAGGCGGGGGCCTCAAACTAGTGTCATGCGGGCCACATTTGGCCCGTAGGCCGCGTGTTTGAGACCCCTGATTTAAATGAAAATTGTCGGACAAAAACTACCAAATGTGATCTTCAACTGCATGATATAAGTGATGGTTGCCTCCAGCGTGTACATCTGAGACCGACGCGAGTCTTTTCGAAAACAGTGGTGGTATCCTCCCGGCCCTGAAGCAACTCCAGTATCTGACACCCAGGCCTGTCATCTCCAGTTACCTCCTTTCACATCAAAGATGATGGTGTGGCCTTAATTACCCTGTCAGAGCTTCAACTGTGACATGAGACACGGACACAATGAACTTCCATCCTTTTTCTGCAAGAGATTGATGTTCACACTTCACTGTGTACAATTCGGTTTTTTTATACACTCCATACAAATTTTAAAAAAAGTGAGTTTCTCTAGTGATGTGGTAGCAGCAGTGCATGCCCTACACGGTTCCTACATCAACCACACAGGCCTGACAGCGTGATGTGCACTCCTGTGTCACAGAGCGTGTTCAGGTTTTGTGTCATGTGACTGAGATGACTTGCATGCATTAAGGGCCAATCAGTATTCCAACTGTAGAACTTCTACATAATAAGCCTTAGAAGTCAATGGATTTTCTCTTTCTGCAAAGCAACACTCATGTATGTCCCCAGAGCTGAACTATCCTGGTAAACCCGACTGATCTTAGACATTAGAACAAAATAACATTTATATTCAAAGCCAATATGCTTGTTTTACCAGAACATAATCAAAATGTTGCTATCCACAACTCAAGTTTTGTATTTCACAGTCAATTTATTTCTAGTCTTCACATTATTGACTGAAAACCTGAATGAAAAGCAGGTTTATCCACCTCTGCTGCGTCGCTCCAGCAGCATTCTGTGCTCCAAGAGGAGATCGTGTGATATCCGTGTGCACAACGGCCGTTTCAAACGCTCACTCATCACACGTCACGTCACGAAAGCGACATTTTTGAGGCATGTTTTGCAAAGTGTAAAGCTTCTATCATACACGGCTTGTTCTGAATGCTGTATTGGGGCAGAGCTGATCCGTGGCGGGGATCAGTGTCTTAAAGTAAAGTATCGGCCGATGACAATATCGTCCTTTTTCACTGATATCTAACGATACCGGGCACCCCGAATCGTTATATGACTCAGTTTGTCCAGTCATATATTTTCTCTGTACTTGTTCGGTTAGACACACAAGCACCGGACTTGATCACCAAAACAACAGGCAGGTGTAAATTATCTCTCACAACAGCCACAATAATCCCTAGCCCAGGGGTCTCAAACTCAATTTACCTGGGGGCCACTGGAGCTAGGGTCTGGGCAAGGCTGGGCCGCATCAGGTTTTCCAAAAAAAAAAAAATAACGCATTTATTAAAAACAGAAAAATATACAAACTTTTTCAGCGCTTTGGTTCCAATTTTCTACAATAAAAGCTCTGATAAAACATTCCACTGTTCTCAAATATATTATTTTTTATTTTATTAAGAAAATCAATCAATCAGTAATAAATAAATATTATAATAATAATAAAATGGCAAATAATAAAAACTTAAGAAACTACACATAGTTGGTGGGTAGACAAATTATTTTTTTCAGATTAAAATGAACAAAGCATTATTAGAGCCCTGTAGACATGACAAAACACGACTATAGTCACATTTACAGTGCATCCGGAAAGTATTCACAGCGCTTTTTCTACATTTTGTCATGTTACAGCCTCATTCCAAACTGAATTAAATTAATCTCTTACCTCAAAATTCTACACAAAATACTCCATTATGACAATGTGAAAAAAGGCTTTTTTGACATGTTTTGAATTTATTAAAAATAGAAAACAAAAAAATCACATTTACATAAGTATTCACAGCCTTTGCCATGAAGCTCAAAATTGAGCTCAGGTGCATCTTTTTTCCACTGATCATCCTTGAGGTCTTTCTACAGCTTAATTGGAGTCCACCTGCAGTAAATTCCGTTGATTGGACATGATTTGGAAATATAATAACTGTCTATATAAAGTCCCACAGTTGACTGTGCATGTCAGAGCACAAACACCAAGCATGAAGTCAAAAGAACTGTCTGTAGACCTGCGAGACAGGATTGTCTTGAGGCACAAATCTGGGGAAGGATACAGAAACATTTCTGCTGCTTTGAAGGTCCCAATGAGCACAGTGGCCTCCATTATTCGTAAATGGAAGACGTTTGGAACCACCAGGACTCTTCCTAGAGCTGGCCGGCCTTCTAAACTGAGCGATCGGGGAAGAAGGGCCTTAGTCAGGGAGGTGACCAAGGCCCCGATGGTCACTCTGTCAGAGCTCCAGCGTTCCTCTGTGGAGAGAGGAGAGCCTTCCAGAAGGACAACCATCTCTGCAGCAATCCACCAATCAGGCCTGTATGGTAGAGTGGCCAGACGAAAGCCACTCCTTAGTAAAAGGAACATGGCAGCCCGTCTGGAATTTGCCAAAAAGCACCTGAATGACTCTCAGACCATGAGAAACAAAATTCTCTGGTCTGATGAGACAAAGATTGAACTCTTTGGTGTGAATGCCAGGCGCCATGTTTGGAGGAAACCAGGCACTGCTCATCACCAGGTCAATACCATCCCTACAGTGAAGCATGGTGGTGGCAGCATCATGCTGTGTGGATGTTTTTCAGCAGCAGGAACTGGCAGACTAGTCAGGATAGAAGGAAAATAAATGCAGCAATATATAGAGATATCCTGGATGAAAACCTGCTCCAGAGCGCTCTTGACCTCAGTAGACTGGTCATGTACCTTGACCATATAGACAGTAGACATTAGCACACAGCCAAGATCTCAAAAGATTGGCTTCAGAACCACTCCGTGAATGTCCTGGAGTGGCCCAGCCAGAATACTGTGAATACTTTCCGGATGCACTGTATACTCTTTTTATTTACAACATATTGCGCAACTGCAGGGTCTTGAGACACATGCTAACTCGCAAACTAGAGAGCTAGCGACCTAAACGGTAGCCTTCAAGTTATTTCCTTTAAACTTAAACAGCCAAAAACTTACCACTTCCACACGGATAGGGAGGATAACTATTAACAGTTATTTAACTTTTAACATGAACATTAATCAAACGTAATATTTTTTTCTGGGTACATGATACCATACAGCATCCATATCAAACTTGCGCGGGCCGCATTAAACTTTCATATCAAGGCGGGGGCCTCAAACTAGTGTCCTGCGGGCCACATTTGGCCCGCGGGCCACGTGTTTGAGACCCCTGCCCTAGCCCAACATAACCGACAGCAGGAAAACCTCAACTCTGAACTAAATGGTAAAAATTTTAACGGTTAAAAATACATTGTGTACATTGGCTGGTACATTTTTACATAGTGAAAGTTGCTCCTCTTTTTTTTTGTTAAGAACTGATATTTTGCTGAAACTTACCTATGTTCTACTGCTGATTACTATAGAACGGAAACAGTAGAAACTAATTTGTTTTTTTTTCCTGATGAAAGATGAGTCAAATCTTTCTTTTGGTATATACTATGTCTATATACCCGATCAACACAATATTTTGTGTGGCTTAAATCAGTCAAAATCATCAAACATGGCCGGTACTGAGAGGAACAGCTTTTGAAAAATTTAATTTAAAAAAAATTGACATTGAATTATTTAAGAAGACAAAAACTTACCACTTCCACACGGGATAAGAGGAGCACTTTTTTTGGGCTCAATCTTGTTGAAAATGCCATGGCTGACTTCATGACTTCATGCAGTGTTAATGTCATGTAATGTAAATTAAGGAAATGTCTGTTTTGTGTCATTACTGATCAGAATGTTATATATCACTTGTATTTCAATTTTTTTTAAATGTTCTGAACTCCTTTTACCACGCCAGGACTAATAATAATAATCACTGAATCAGTTCAATTAATTGTTGATTAATCGCGTCTTCACGCAGTCAAGGTAAAATGGAGTGCAGTACTTGGCTGCCACTAGCAGAAGAAGAGTTCCCTGTGGGTCCGGTTCGGACGCTGGGGTTCATACTTGACCACACAAAGTGTACGAGCAGCGCAAACACACCAGAGTTCCTTTTAACCATTTTAGCAAACATGACAAGTGCATCAGAGCATAAAGGATCTCGAGATACTCAGTGATCCGTTCAGAAGGATCGTGCTAAGTGGACATGACAGCGTACACTAGCGATAACCGTGTGCCAAAATCGTCCTCATGAAGCGAGAACTGCTTGCCCCGACTCTGCCGGGTCCAACAACCTGGCCTACTTAGTGACTTCCAAGCAGGCAAGCGAGGAAAAAAGCCTCCTGTAGAGCACAACTGCGTGATTAATCTGATTAATCCTGTGTCATCCATTGGACACCCTGACTCTTTATTACAGGTTTGATTCGGAATGTTGATCTCCAAATCTCCAAATCATTGCTGGGATTGCAGGGATCTCCTCACGGATCTCATCACATGATCAAATGTGTTGCCAGTGAGATTTCGCAATGACGAAGCCTGTTGCTTTGCCAGCTGTTGACAAATCCCCAACATGGCTGAGTGATGGCTGACCTGAAGCCACACATGTCCCACTTAAGCCTAAACTAAATATACAGCTCAGTACTTCACAGCTAGTGGTGCTGTAAAAAAAAAAAAAAAAAAAACACAGCAAAGACAACGATATACGTATGTATGAGTGGGTGGATGGTTTTTTATCATTATATGAAAATGTACATTCTGTTCCAGTCTTGGGATAAAAAAATCTTCACAGATTAGCTACAGGAAGAGCCGCATCCGGTCTTTGGGAATCACGTTTGCGTGTAATCATCTCAATTCTGTGTGTAAACATGAACTTTAAGAGCGGAGACAAGCTAGCAGCTGTGAAGCGTAAACAAGCCCAGTTGATGACATACGTACATAAGATGAATCAAATGAGAAGGAATGTTTGTGTCACAAAAAAGTTCATTTATTTATTCATTTTCTACCACTTTTTCCTCACGAGGGTCGCGGGGGTGCTGGAGCCTATCCCAGCTGTCTTGGGGCCAGAGGCGGGGTACACCCTGGACCGGTGGCCAGCCAATCACAGGGCACATATAGACAAACAACCATTCAACACAGAAGCAGAGCTTGGGTGAGAGCTTATCTGGCTTATCCTCGCCCATATAAGGAATTGTGCTCCTCTGTGACATCACAAAGAGGCAGCTTTACCACGCCTTCTGAAACCGAGTGTTTTGAGTCATCCCAAACTTCTTTCAGGGCTCACTTCCAAATGTGCAAACCTTATTATCTGAAACTTTGGCATCGTTTAACATGAAAATATAACATTCTAACTACAATTTTAGTTCGGAAAAGTGGAAAAAGCATAATAGGTCCCCTTAAAAACAACCCAGCAAAAATAGAAGCAGCAGTAATTCATTCATTTTCTACCACTTATCCTCACGAGGGTCGCGGGGGTGCTGGAGCCTATCCCAGCTGTTGTGGGGCGAGAGGCGGACCGGTGGCCAGCCAATCACAGGGCACATATAGACAAACAACCATTCACACTCATTCATACCTATGGACAATTTGGGGTCGCCAATTAACCTAGCATGTTTTTGGAATGTGGGAGGAAACCGGAGTACCCGGAGAAAACCCACGCATGCACAGGGAGAACATGCAAACTCCACACAGAGATGCCCGATTGAACCCTGGTCTCCTAGCTGTGAGGTCTGCGTGCTAACCACTCGACCGCCGTGCTGCCAACAGTGTTTCTACGTAACCCTAAACAATGGCGATAACTGACATAACCACAGGTTCATTCATTTTTGTTCATTATCGGACACACTTTGTCAGAGGCATGGCTGGTGGAGCTCAGGAGCCGGGCGTTTTGCGGGACTACCATGTTCCAGACAGTGAGAACTGTGGCGGATATTTCCGCCGTATGACTATGACTATAAGCCCGCTCCTCTGTGACATCACAAAGGAACAGTATTGCCTCGCCTTCTGAAACCGAACCTTTTGAGCCATCCCAAACTTCTTTCAGGGCTCACTTCCAAATGCGCAAACCTCATTATCTGAAACTTTGGCATCGTTTAACACGGGAATACAACATTATAACTACATTTATAGGTCAGAACATGCAAACTCCACACAGAGATGCCCGAGGGTGGAATTTAACCCTGGTCTACTAGCTGTGAGGTCTGCGCGCTAACCACTCGACCGCCGTGCCGCCCTTCACAAAAAAGTTATTTTTGTCAAATTGGCGGACCTTTACAAGAACAATTTTAATAGTAAAAATTCCATCAGTACATTTATCAATAAAAGATATGAATTTTAAGATAAAAGTGTCAGTAAAGTTAAAACTAATATTACAGCAATTATGTATTTGGAAAAATTCCAACTTTATTCTCATAACACTGGGAGTTTTTCCATAAAGAAACAAGAAACTTTATTGTTTCTAATCGGGACAATGAAGCTCCAGGAAGTAGTCCCTTCCACCAGTGTGAAGATAAGACTTGGAGTCAAGGGGACCTACGTAAAAACGAGCCTCTGTCGTGTCATGTGGGGACGGCCTGGAGGACTCACACTGTATCCACCGTGCAACGTTCCCGTGTAAAGATAAGACCTGAGGAGTTCCAGCAGGTTTTAAATGCTGCTGCAGGCGACCAAAGACACAAGCAAACATTGCTAGAGCAAACATTCCAAACCTGCTCCTCTGGCCTCGCAGATGAAGATGTGGATTATGTAACAAGTCATCATCGACATGTTGGTCATATGATACCAATGGAGGGATCCCGGATGCCACATTAGGTAAACTAAACTCAAGGTTTTTTGTTGAAATTGTACTCTTATTCCACTGTATGTTCTAATACTATGTACGCTACCTCTTTAATCTTTTTTCACTTCACTCATATGATCAATATTGCAACTTTGGGAGTAAAACTACAGAACAAATGGAAGAAGGAACTTAAAGAACGTACTCATATGAGCCAATTTAAGAAGATATATGGAAGAAAAACTGTTTTGATATCACATATCAGTTAAATAAGATCTGCTTCTTCCTACAGAATTATGCAAACATGAACATATGTTTTTTTAATGTAACTTTGTGAAGCATTTTAGGAATTTAGCTATACCATTACGATGTATTAGATCAGGGGTCTCAAACTCAATTTACTTGGGGGCCACTGGAGTTAGGGTCTGGGCGAGACTGGGCCGCATCAGGTTTTCCCAAAAAAACAACAAAAAAACGCATTTATTAAAAACAGAAAAATGAATAAACTTTGCTTTGGTTTCGATTATCTACAAGAAAAGCTCTGATAAAACATTCCACTGTTCTCAAATATCTTAATTTTTATTTTTCTACACAAAATAAGATGAAAAATAAATAAACAAATCAAGAATAAAGAAAATCAATCAATCAGTAATATATAAATATAATAAAAATAATAAAACGGCAAATAATAAAAACTTAAGAAACCACATATAGTTGGTGGGTAGACAAATTATTTTTTTCAGATTAAAATGAACAAAGCATTATTAGAGCCCTGTAGACATGACAAAACACGACTATAGTCACATTTATACTTTTTTATTTACAACATATTGCGCAACTGCAGGGTCTTGAGACACATGCTAACTCGCAAACTAGAGAGCTAGCGACCTAAACGGTAGCCTTCAAGTTATTTCCTTTAAACTTAAATAGCCAAAAACGTACCACTTCCACATGGATAGGGAGGATAACTATTAACAGTTATTTAACCTTTAACATGAACATTAATCAAACATAATAATTTTTTCTGGGTACATGATACCATACAGCATCCATATCAACATTAAACTTTCATATCAAGGCGGGGGCCTCAAACTAGTGTCCTGCGGGCCACATTTGGCCCGCGGCCCGCGTGTTTGAGACCCCTGTATTAGGTGTATGCTGACCCACATTAAGAGAATCACTACTAAATACAAATGATGGAGGTTTAAAAAGATGGATACTCACTCTGCATATCCGGTGGACCAGGGAAGCCTCTTGCTCTCCTTCATGGTGACGATGGGTCTGGCAGAGTGATCCGCCGAGCACTCCACCTCGTCCGGAGACAGCCCCAGGAACTCCGGTCTGCTGTACGGAAATTTGGACGGCACATCCGAGGCACCGGAGGTATCGCCGCCGCCGCCGCCGCCGCCGCCGCCGCCGGGCATCACGCCTCCCATGATGGTGGCCACGGCCGATTTCACCCGCGTCAGCATGGCGGCCGAGCTAAACTGTGTCCGCGGCCACCGTGGAGACGAGGGAGGCAGACGCACTGGAAGAACACTGCACCGTGTCAGCGCCTCTCATCCAATGCGGAAATACACGACACGCGCGCGCACGCACGTACAAAGCGAGGACAGGTCACGTGACCCACCGGTTGCTTCATGTGCTGACTTCACAGGGCGGGATGCTGATTGAGGTCAAAGGTGACTCAACCAAGATGGCTAGAGCGAAAAGTTAGCATTAACGGCAGTTCTTCCATTAAATCTCTATTATGCTGCTCATCATTAGGGTCACGTGGAAGCTGGAGCCTATCACAGCTGACTTTTGGGTGATGGGTCCTCAATATAACCGAGACACTTCCACAAAAACAGACTAAAAAGAAATCAACCTTGTCAAAGAGAGTACTGCTGTGTTTTTAAGAATGTACTACAAAAAACACTTCACTCACTTTACTCCAAATTGATAAAACAGCTACTTAAACCATCAAAAGGTTGGCTCAAGCCATGATGCCAGGTTGTATGTTCAATTTAAATTAAATACTTTGGAAAGAACGGGTGGGGCGTATTCAAACACTTGGCAGACCGGATGTGGCGCCCGGGCCGTAGTTTGCGCACCACTGCTTTTAATGCATGATCACAGCATGTACTATATCAAACGATGCAACTTTGTGGGCGATGTCAAAATAGGTGTATTCCAATGACAGCATTGTAAGCTAGCTGAAATTAACTATTTTTTTGTGTTATAATGCACAAAATATGGAAAGTAATATGTGTTCATGTTTCACATAAGAATTGTGTATGACTCAAAATAAGTGCAGTTCCCCTTTAAGGACCTCCAAAAGCAAAAAAAAAAAAACTTGTCAAAGATCCTCTATACAACAGGAGCGCTCTACTGTTTTTAATGACGTACACGCTACACAAGGATCCTATGCGAGCCGTTTTGACCAAGGGCTGCAAATAGTAGTGCTAGTTAGGCAGCAAGGGTACGCAAAAATGTTGTGGCATGTTGCCTTCAGGTGATGTGGGGAAACAATAAAAACAATAACGAAACAAGATGAAAGTATCTCTTATTTTTCCATTTCTCTTTCCTCGATGCATCCTGTTAAAAGGACAAACCACCTGTTGCTGTGCGCAAAATGTAGGTTTGTGTATGTGGGCTACGTGTGTCTCATCAATAATTCACAGCTTTATCAGCTTTATCTCTGACCTAATTACAGACAAAAGCTTTGATTTTGGTGCCCCCTGTTGTAGATATTTGTTTTTGGTTTATATCTTTTGTCAATATTTTAGCCTTCTATGAATGTCAGCTGTAATGGGTATGAGGATGATTGAGGTTAGCTCAGTTAGCTCAGTTAAAGAGGCAGGAGGATCATCAGAAGAACTGACCGAACACCGTCGTCCTCAGTGGGCCAATAATAGCAGGTATGATTGATCTTGTGTTCATCACCTCATTGGTTGTTTCAGGATTACAAACTATGCCCCCCAGTCATCCTGACTGTCACGTGACCCCCATAAAATTACATAAATAAATAATAATAAATGAACATTTAAGGTTACTTTTACCTTCCCTGAAGATGTGAGTGTTCCCAAAGACGATGTGGCAGAGAGAGATCAACCACCACGACTATCCTGTTTTTAGTTACATCACGTCTTCAGTGAGGGTGGAACCTTTAAATGTTCATTTATGCCTTTCATTTATCATTTATATGCTTTTCCAATTGCTCTCTACATAAAAAGATATCATTGTAAAACTATAAAAAAAACATATTATGTGTTAACGTTTTTGTCTTTCTGAAATGGATTCATTGGATTTACATGATTTCTTATGGGAAAATGTGACGCTAACCAAGGTTCGACTGTACTGTAATATGCATTTTGACCAGGAGATGTCGCCAACGTCCACAGAATATTTTTGTGCCACCGCTCGTGAGGATAAGCGGCATAGAGAATAGATGGATGGATGGATGCTCACATGTGTGCACAAGTTCAGGTATTAAATGCAAGCCAGCATAGACAAAGACACCTATACATAGACGGTGCGTCATTTATGGGTATTATAATTAACTCCACTCCAAGGGTTCATGTTGGGGTGGTTCATGACTGTCACCACTTGAGGGCCGGCCGCCCACTGTTACACATAAAGACAGGGGCATCCGGACAATCAATCATTTATAGCTGTTCATAAGCTGCAGGAGGGTCAGAGCGCATATTTAAAAAAAGATTTATTACTAACTGTAGTCAAGTCCAAATCTTAATATGACACTATAAAATATTCAGATGGGATTGTATGTGTATGTGCTTTTGTAAATGTGATTGTAAAGTAGTTGGCCCACATTACAGTAATAATATTTACTCGTTCTCGCTGACAGATTTAAACTCAAAACACAGCCCGCAACTTCTGGAAGCACTCGTTTTTACAAGCAGCAACTTGGTCTTAATTATACGAGCAATGACTACAATAAAATGTTGTTTTTATTTTGATTGCAAAAATATTTTTTTTTTGTACTGTTTAATGTTGGGTTAAAACTTATTTTTAGATAAAGCAAAAAAAGATTATTAAAAGGCTAGTTGTATTTTATGTACAGGTCAAGTATATGGTTCCTATTTTAGGCTATTGTTGAGAAAATGTCATTGTTTCTGGTTGTAATCTCAATTTAGTGTTGCCAAATCGGTTATTTTGCTAGATCTGGCAACATTCCAACCCCCTTTGACGACATATTTTCTTAAAAGCAACCAGCGAGACTATGAGATAATGCTTCTTTCCTACAGCATTTTACAACAGCATATGCAAATGATATTCAAATTAAACAAAGGTCTCAACTAATGACTTATGGTGACTTGTAGGACAGCCAATAGCTGCTTTTCTCACATTTTCTACCGCTTTTCCTCACAAGGGTCGCCTATCCCAGTTGTCTTCGGGTGAGAGGCGGGGTCCACCCTGGACTGGTGGCCATCCAATCACAAGGCACATATAGACAAACAACCATTGACACTCACATTCATACCTATGGACAATTTGGAGTCGCCAATTAACCTAGCATGTTTTTTTTTTGGAATGTGTGAGGAAACCGGAGTACCTAGAGAAAACCCACGCATGCACGGGGAGAACATGCAAACGCCACACAGAGATGCCCGAGGATGGAATTGAACCCTGGTCTCCTAGCTGTGAGGTCTGCGTGCTAACCACTCGAGTGCCGTGCCGCCAACAGTGTTTCAATGTAACACTAAACAATGGCGATAACTGACATAACCACAGGTTCATTCATTTTTTTAAATTTCAGTGCTCCTGCCTGAGGAGGAGCACTCATTGTCGGATACACTTTGTCAGAGGCACGGCTGGTGGAGCTTAGGAGCCGGACATTTTGCAGGACTACCATGTTCCAGACAGTGAGAACCGTGGCGGATATTTCATGTCAAAAACAGAGCTTGGGTTAGGGCAGAGAGCGTATGACTATAAGGAAGCCCGCTCCTCTGTGACATCACAAAGGAACAGTATTGCCGCGCCTTTTGAAACCGAGCCTTTTGAGCCATGCCAAACTTCTTTCAGGGCTCACTTCCAAATGCGCAAACCTCATTATTTGAAACTATGCCATCGTTTAACCGAGAATACAACATTCTAAATATATTTATAGGTCAGAAAAATGGAAAAAAACATAATAGGCACAAATGTAACACACTTCACCTTAAACTTGCTGATATAGTTCATCTTCAAACAGCTAAAATAATGCATAAGGCTAAAAATAAGAAATTAGCTAAAAATGTCATCCAATACTTCTCTACAAGAGAGGAGAAATATGATCTCAGGGAAGAAGTACATTTGAAACACTTCTATGCTAGGACTACGTTATGCTAGCCATAGCATTTCAGTATGTGGAATCAAACTATGGAATGGATTGAGTAAGGAAATCAAACAATGCACAACGATGAGCCAATTCAAGAAACAATACAAGCAGTTGATGTTTGCTAAATACAAGGATGAAGAGTCACTATATTGACACTTACTATGGTACCCATTATGGCATTGGATGCTCATATCACCTCCTACTTTGGTACGAGGTGCATTATTTAAAAAAAAACAAAAAAACCTTAAACTGTATTATGGAAAGCAGGAAGTGAACAAATGTAACAATTACTGATTGTAAAAGTACCAGATGGAGGGGTAGGATTTAATAAGCTTTGCTTCTTCCTACTCCTTTTGGACATGTGGAACTGGGAACTGATTATGGGATGCACTCAATTGTAATCTGATGCATGTTCAAATGAAATAATACCATTACCATAACCTTCCGCGGAAACAACAATAGTTCCCCAAAGTGTTTGAAAAAATGTATCCGTAGAGAACTGAAACGCAAAGCATATCATGGGTGTCCTGGGATTTGATCATCTATTATGAGCCCTAAAACTGTGTATCCATACACCCCGTCATTATCTGTGCCATCTATTTTTATAATTGTGTTTGTTCTGTTATTTCCAAAATGCACTAAGAGTTCCTGTCTGTTTTGATCCAACCACCACAACCATATCTTATCGCGTTCTCCCTGTACTCGACACTGTCAGGTCGACGCTTGCATTTGACACTCACTTCCATCAGCGCATCACACGGCTCAGATGTAATGACTCATTAGAATATCTTGGAAGGCAACAGCTGCTCGGTGCCAAGCAGAACAAAGCCGGTAGGGGCATTTCATCTCCGGCTCTTTGATAGGGAGAGGTGGCTATACGCTCAAATGAACTCGTCTTAATTTGAAGGGGTTAATTTACCTCGAGCTTCACATGGCCGGGGAGAAACAATTACACAGGAACTTGTCATTAATGATTGTCCATTGAGAAAATGTAATGTTTTAGTTTCTAAGCAACAAGTCTCGCTGTGATCTCTTTGCCTGCTGCTTATATTTGCGTGGCTTTGTGGTGCGTTTGGGTGCACGACTGCGGAAATGTCAAGCATATTACAGGTAAAAAAGTTAATTCATTCATTAATTTTTTTACCGCTTATCCTCACGATGGTCGCGTGGGTGCTGGAGCCTATCCCAGCTGTCTTCAGGCGAGAGGCGGTGTACACCCTGGACTGGTGGCCAGCCAATCACAGGGCACATATAGACAAACAACCATTCACACTCACATTCATACCTATGGACAATTTGGAGTGGCCAATTAACCTAGCATGTTTTGTGGTTTTGTAGCATGAATGTGGGAGGAAACCGGAGAAAACCCATGCATGCACAAAGGTTGAATTGAACTCGGGTCTCCTAGCTGTGAGGCCTGCGTGCTAGCCACTCGCACGCCATGCAGCCCTGGCAAAACAGTATGTGTTCAATCATGAAGTCTATGCATGTTTTCGCTTTTTCGTTGACTTTTGTGTTTTTTTTGTAACATTCCATGCAGTAGAACTCGGTATCAAAGTTAAGTTAGAACATTTTATCATTTGTTTTAGCATGGTAATACGATTAAGACTTAATGAGATTAATCGCAGGGATCCTGATGATTAATTTAGATTAATCAAGTCACATTTGTTGCAGTTTTGCCAGTCAATTTGTTCAAGATTTGATAGTTCCGTGAGGATGGCTTGTCATAGGCTGGGAGATGCATTAGCCAAAGTGCTAGCAGAGTCCCAGAGTTCCATTTATGTGGTATTACTGTTTTTGTTTACTCAAATGTCCCATTGAGAGGGGGCCAACGTACTGTTTAGCATCTTCTGTACTGTGGAAGTGGTTGTGCAGCCTGCCCACCAATTGGACAAATTGGCCTGAAAAGCCAGAGATGTTTTAGGGATTTTCAGTCAACACATGGGTTGATTGTGTTTTAATCAGATTAGTAATGATGGCAGATTAATCCACATTAACAACACTCATTTGTACATATATATTATTAACAGTATTTACTTTTTTTTACTTTTAAATGACCATTACAAATATTAATAAGTCCATTATTTCCCATAATAAATGTTATGTCAAACCGATGCACAACTGGCTGAGAAATGAAGGAAAAATTGTGGATAGTTTGGTGGGTAATTAATGCAAATACACAAACATACCCAAGCCTCTTTTGTGAAGCTAAAAATACCATCAATGAAAACAATATTATAAGTAGACGTGAGACAATAAAAATAACAACATTGTGTCGCCATTAATTTATCTCTGTTTTGATCAAATGTAAGACCAAGGAGGAGGATTGTGCACTTCTGCCAAGCAACAAGCTGAAACAAACACAAAGACACACACCAAGTGCAAAGATGGCTGGTTATTATTAGGACAACGTGTTATTGCATCAGACATGTTGGCAGGTTTACAACGTAAGCTGCTTTGCGCACACTTTTTAAATCAGTCGAGAAAAATGCAGCACAGGCTGCATGGTTTCTATTACTTGTAAGTCTTATGTAAACATAACCTAATGGCTAAAGATAGAGGGGTCTAAAACAGAGCCCTGGTGAACCCCTAATTGCCCCCACCCCCTACAGGAATGTGTTGTTGAATGTGGTATTTTCCCATTGGAAGTCAACAGGGAGTTAGGAGAGCGACATGACTTGTTGGCGTGTTTTGTATGTGAGGAACAGTGAAATAAACAAAGTGTGAGTCTCTTCCTCTGAGCACCACCTACTTTGTGAGCTACGCTCTCATCTGCTCACAACACGGCATCAAGCTGTGACTCCCAATGCATGCCAAAGCTAATGTTTTGATATGACTGTTAAAGTTGAAGTAATGAGGAAGCAGGAGATGATATTTCAGGATTTTCATGCATGCCCTTTTATGTGTACTATAATGGTGAAGCAGTTTGATGCTAACGCTAGCTGAGCAACATGTCTTGGATACAAACGGTGGCCATGGTGACAACCTCATTGTTGAACCCATAACGTGACAGCACAGCTGTCTCCACATCGTAGCAAAACATGAAGCAACAATCTCCCCGCTACATGGTTTCTCTGTCTATACCTCAAACTTCAAAAATGATCTGGAGTGCATGAAAAAGCGGAAAGGAAAACTTGCCTCTCTTTGACCACAGGATGATTTATGGACAAATACAGTATATTACACAACATAGCAGCAACAGAAGCAATGTTGTAATGGCGGTAATGCTAGGAGTCCACTGGGCCGGCGCCAGTACGCACCAAAGATTGATGTGATTGGCACAAACTGGCTCGCCGTGGCACTGAATTAATGTTCGTTCGACATGTTGCCATGTTGCTGTTATTCGGCGCCACAGCGAGCCACCAACTGGCACCAACTAGCGGCCCATTGGACTCCTAGCACGAGGCGCCACCGCAAATTGCATTGGCGCGAACTGGCACAAACCGGCGCCGGCCCAGTGGACTCCTAGCATGATTGGTGCAACTTGGCTCGCGCCATTATATTCCAGTGGATTCCAATAGGCGGATTGTTTGAGACATTTGGTTCCACTTGGTGGACACTTTGATTTGGTTTGACACAAAGATTTTAAACATTTCGAAATTTTATTGCAGCCAAATTCGATTTTTGTTGCCGTTACGGGCCACCATGAGCCAGTTGGGAGGCAGTTTGAGCCACTGTGCGCCACTAGGCACCCTATTGGAGACACGAGGCGCCACCGCAAATTGCATTGGCGCGAACTGGCACAAACCGGCGCCGGCCCATTGGACTCCTAGCATCATTGGTGCAACTTGGCTCGCGCCATTACGTTCCATTGGATTCCAATAGGCGGATTGTTTTTGACATTTGGTTCCACTTGGTGGACACTTGATTTGACACAAAGATTTTAAACATTTCAAAATTCTCTTGCCGCTAAAACTCAATTTTTGTCGGCGTTAGGGGCCACCATGAGCCAGTTGGGAGGCAGTTTGAGTATGAGTTGAGTTTGAGTACAGTATAATTTCAAGCAATTAATGCACTGTGAGCTTTTGTGTACGTGCATATTTGCTGGTGGCGTGACACAAAAGACTTCTGGGAGTGATTTTGTAGGAATTGGTGTTATTTGGAGCATGGGAAGAGAACAATGCCGCAGGAAGTGTGTGGGGTTGCATGCCATGTATTAATGTTTGGTCGCATCTGCTAAAATAAATAAATAGTTTTAAAAGGACTTCCACATGTCCGAAATCCACAGAGGCACGCAGGCAGGTTGCTTGACTGATTGTACACATTTCCTGTGAGGAAAAATACATTGAAAGAGCTCAAGTACTGAAGTATTTGTCTTGCTGTTGTCACTGGTTCCAATTTCTTAGAAAGAGGGTGTCCAAAGTGCGGTTGGTGGGCCATTTCTGGACAATTTAATTTGAAAAAAAAAAATAATTAAGTGTTATTTACACAAAAGCTAAGCAAAGTCAGACTTCCAGTCTTAGTGAAAGTGATATAAGTTTTGCATCCTGCAAAACATGCCACAAAAAATATCTCACCCGAGTTTGAATTGATTGATGCGGCATTTGGGGGACAAGCACTTTTTATTCTATGTTACAACCCGCTGTACTTGCTAGTGTGGGCAAAATTTGGGGATGAGTACCGCCTCAGGACGGACTTGGGAGGATGCAGACATTATGTAGCACTTTTAGCGCAGGAGGAACTTTTGTTGTGTGCAGGGCTGTGTCACACTCCGTATGATGTGTGATGCGGGTATTGTGCACACTGATATCACATGATCTCCTCTCCGGGCACAGTAGAAGGAGTCGGCTCCATCTACACTTCAGAAGGCAGCGGGTGCGGCTGCAGGGACCCAGCATAGGTGGCTAAACCTGCTTTTTGAGGTTTTCAGTTAATAATGATTCCCTGAATAATAATTAAGCGCGAGGGGACGCCTTCTCATCGCTTTCGTCTAGACTAGGACCAATGGACCGACTAATGAGAAGACAGAATGCTATTCAGTTCTCTCTCACACAGGTACTCATGGAGGAAAAAAATACATACTTTGAAATTTCTAAAAAATAAATTTGAGATAATTTATGACATGGGAACTTGTTTGCGCCAGAGTAAAAATCAAGTACAAGTACAAGTACAAATCAGATTTACACAAGTTTACAGTCCTTTACGCATACATTCATGTAAGTTTATCTCCAATACTAGCAAGAGTACTCGATCAACTTGTCTTTTCTTGTCTGAACTACTTTGATACCCCAAAGTTCCCTCCAAATTTTTAAGGGCCAAAATCATTGGGTTTGACTCCCAATTGGCTCAGCATGTGAGCTCATCATCACCGCTGTTGGTTGCCAGCACGTCAACCTTCAGGCGTCAGGTAGTGAGGTTTAGATGATACCATGATAGTTGACTAGTTGGCATCCGTTACACATGCACACTCACTGCACTTCTATTCATTGTATTCTCTTGTTGGAGTTTATAAGACCTTGTTTTAAACCTGTGTTTTGCAGCTCCAGGCTATTTTTCTTTAGTGAGCAAGAGGGTAAAATGGCTCTTCATAGTAAAGGTTGCTGACCCCTGGTCTAGGGCCTAACCGATTATACGATTAACGCTAGAATGCCCAGGGGTAAGTGTCCCTACCGGAGCCCCCCCCCACCAGAGTCGAGCCATTTGAGGGGCTTGGGCATTCTAGTGTTATTCAAAACAGTATTTAATTGACTAATCTTTAGTTGCAGTCCTAAATAATGCATCACACATTTTATTTTTTGATTATGCCGGGGGCCAATGAAGGGCAATCTGCGGTCCAGAAAATGGTCCCTCGGGCTGTTTGTGAAGACACGGCCAAATGATCCTTAAGAATGTGGTTATTATCACCTGCCTGCATGCTCAAATGCTTTTTAGCACCCCTGAATCAATTCTGCTTCTTTATTCAAGTCCTCCATTTCACTCGGTCTTCCCAGCTCTCGCCTGAGAGTATCAATGTTACAAAGAAAACAAACACAACACTGAGCGGGATCAGCACAAATAGGCTGAGGAATTCTATACTTTTTCATCTCCACTTTGTCTCATGTGCGAGTCACAACAAAGTGGAGTAGATTTTGCGATTGACTGGGTTTTATGTTTCACTACTGCACTCCAAAGGTTTGGGATTTGAGTGAGACGGTCAAGATGAAGGAGTCTTAAAGGGAACCTAATATGAAATTCTTTCAGCCCTTTGTTTTGACTTGTGGACTCCTATAGAGCAGCTCCACACAATGACCAGCACAGAGTGCTTTCTAGAACTTCCAGAATCTATTCCAGTTGTATTTTTTGAGATGTTGTGCTTCCCCTAAATGTAGCTTTCCCGAAGAAACACTGGGACACGCTGCTAACACCGTAAACAGAGATAACTATCATTGTTAGAACGACCTCTGAAACTGAAGTTCAGAGCCATGCCAAACTTATTTTTGTATTCTTGTTTTTGTATCGTCGCGTTAAACAAAGTTTTAAATAATGATGTTTGTACATTTGGAAGCGAGCCATGAAAGACTTTGGCTCTGAACGCTCAGTTTCAGAAAGAGTTTCAGACTGTTGCTCCCTGTGACATCACAGTGAGCCACACTTTCTTATAGGGGCATGCCCGGGTACAAGCTGTACAATCCGTTATCTGTACAAGCTGAGTGTGACCAATCACAGCGGAGTGGACGTGCTTGAATGTGGCATAAATTGAAACAGACCCTTTTTGGAAATCAAAGGAAATACAGCTGGAATAGGTGCAGATTCTGGAAGATGGAGAAAGCTTTCTATGCGGGTTATTGTGTGTAGCTGCTCTATTGGAGTCAACAACTCAATAGAATGAGCAGTATAGGTCCTATTTAAGTACACGAATCCTGTCCTGTTTTTGCATGTTGTCAACAAGTAAACACAACACTTTTATGCTTGTGTAACCTATGTTAGGGCCTAGCGTATATTTTTCTGTCTGCTTCCCCTGGGGAGTCATTATTATTTCCCACAGAGAAGCTCCATCACTGCCTCCGGAGGTATTTACTCAGTCTAGACGTTGACTGATGACCTTAGCCCATATCGTGTAATAGCGTGGCCGGCCCCGCTGCTTAATGACTGGCATGCCTAATGAGATGCAGAGCGCCTGCAAGACTGGGAATTCCACATATGTCCATCAAGCTTACAAAGACCCCATGACCCCTTCGCCACATCCTTTTCCATAATGCCTCGGTAGCGGTAGCAACCTCAAGATCCCTAAAGGATAGCTCCTTATCCTGATGCTGGTTGTATTGCTCACAATGATTGCTCTGTCTTTACTGGGCTTTTCCTTCCCCCGTAAAGACCGAATGCTAGCTAGCACCTATAGTACTGACCCTGCAGAACTCCTGTGATATATTCGCCAGAGTCTCTCCTGTATGTTGTGCAGCCAGATGATTAAAAATGAGGATCAGAGGGGATAGAGGTACTGCATGAGCTGCCAGGATCTAATTTGTTGGTGCTATACTGAGGCACAGAGATGTTATTTAGTGGAGAGACGATGGCTTTCTGTGGGGAGCTGGAAGCAGGGCTCTTATGGTGACTCCACAACGTCTCACAGCTAATATTACAATACCCGGGTGTAGCTAAATAATATTATTACACAGGTCTCAGCAGGAATCAATGCAATTTTACAAAATGCACAGGGAGTCGGAAAAAGTGTCGCGTTAAGGGAAATGTAACATGGAAAATGGTTACTTTTTGGGGAATTTAGCCCATCATTCACAACCCTTACATATTATTATTATAATATATATATATA
Organism: Doryrhamphus excisus; assembly: GCF_037039965.1. Taxonomy (NCBI): domain Eukaryota; kingdom Metazoa; phylum Chordata; class Actinopteri; order Syngnathiformes; family Syngnathidae; genus Doryrhamphus; species Doryrhamphus excisus. Next base: position 17,521,440 of record NC_136357.1, on the reverse strand, counting down.
TATATAATAACCCTTGACATATTAATAAACATGACATGCGCAGCACCTGCAGGTGTAGCTAATGAAGTGTCGGGGGGGGGTATACATCAGACAGCATACAGAAACACAAGCTGGCTACTCGCAGTATACGTACTGACAAATCTCATTATCACATTAAGGTGGATGTGGAATGTTAACGCCAAAATACACAAGATTAATTTCCACTGTGTGTCCTGATCATTCACATTTGTAATGGGCTGCCACTAAGGATGATTTTGTTAGCCGATTAATCTGAAGGTTGTTGGTTCAATTAATTGAGTATCATATTTTCCGGACGTGCAAAAACACAGGAGGCGATGAGCGAACTCTGACCAGCTCCACTGGTTAGTGATCCATGGCGAGCTGTGTGATTCTCCCACGGTTTGATTGGCTGTCAGATGTTCCCTGTAGCATGTAATCAAATTTCTAATATGTCAACAATTTTTTTTACTAAATGTGAAAAAGCGGCCATCATGCTGCAGTGCCATTGGCATGACAGCAAGCATTTCCTTCTGCCGCTCCCCGCCCCTCAATGAGCCTTGCTGGCCAGGATGAGTTGGTTCACTGCCGTGGTTCTATTCCCTCCCTGACAGCCGATGCCACCATCGAGCCTTGCTGGCTATCATTCATCAGCTCGTGGGAGGAGCGATCGCATTAATTCAATGAACTTGTCTTCATTAATGTACTGTCAAGTGAGCAAATGCACCATGTTTTTTTTGTCCTTCCGGGACTTCCCATAGAGAATCAGGAGTCTTAGAATAATGATGATTGTGTCCAAAAAAAAAAAAATCATTATTATTATCATTGTTGTATTAGTTTCACCTTTTGGGGTTTGTGGTCTAAATTCTCCACAAGGAAATGCTGGAAACCCAAGTCCAGTCTACAGTCCATGTTTGAAGGATCACAGCCGGTAATGGACGAGAAAAGCAAAACCGGGCTTGTCCTCAGGTCAAATCATCAAGACCTGCAAATCTCCCCAATCAACGCTTTGATGAGAACTGTTTGGGGCTGTTGCTTGGCAACTGGAAGGAAACCCCCACCACCACATTGTACGCCCGCTGCTAAGAAACTACCAAAACAGGAAATGAAAATGTAATTGAGCGTAGTCCATCGGGAATAAATCATGGTAGTGTTGTATTTTACTACCTGCTCACACAGGCGGCCATGACAGTATGCGTTCAGATGAATGGGCTGATAGCGGTTTGTTTTATCATGGCAGAGTGAGACTTCGCTTCCGTCTGGCTTCTAGTATTGTTCCCCTTCCGCAATCGTTTGCCACTCAAGGGCCAAACAGTTTTATAAATACAGACCTGGGCTGATTCCTTGTATGCTCATTGGCCAGAGTTAACTTTTCACACAAGACCGTGAAATTGCACCATGATCCAATTTGTGACTGGAGTGCGAAAGCAGGAAGTCAGCCAGCCAGCGTGTACATTTCCAACTTATATTTGCAAAGTATTCACATGGGCAAAAGCCTTTACAGAGGCGTACAGCTGACATATATTACTCCTTTTTACAGATGAAAATATATTTTATAGACCGTAAGTGTGCAAAAGTCTTGGGCCACCATTTTCCATACTTGCTTTGACATTGGCAGGTTTCCATATACCAAAGAAGAGCACATTGAGGTTTGGTAAGGGCTTGGCTAAAGCTGTACACAATGGCATCATCATACGGAACCATTCATATAGTTGTATACTATGGGGAAAAGAAGTTGCATGAAGTTTGCATGAGTTTGAGTCCGATGAGCGATGGTGCAACTATGAAGCATGATACCTATCAACATTTGCATTTGAAAATAAGGAAAATTATGGTCCTTCTACAAAAATTTCCACCAGCAAAAATATGGGAAACCTTTGAAACGGAGTGTCGATGTTGTTCCAATTGACGGATCTTATCCAAAATCATAGAATCTCTTGTAGTCTCCAGATTTGTCATCTGCAAAAGTAAATAACTGAAAATGGCATTAACAGCTGTGGCTGTAGGCAACCTCTTTTTAAAAGAATCTTCTTAATATGTGTGAGTGCTCCCTCGGGGTTGGGAATGAGGTCCTGCCCCAGGTGGAGGAGTTTAAGTATCTCTGGGTCTTGTTCACAAGTGAGGGAAAGTGGGAGCGTGAGGTCGACAGACGGATCGGTGCAGCCTCGGCAGTAATGCGGCCGCTGTACCGGACCGTCGTGGTGAAAAGAGAGTTGAGCCGGAGGGCAAAGCTCTCAATTTACCGGTGGATCTATGTTCCCACCCTCACCTATGGTCATAAGCTTTGGGTCATGACCGAAAGAATGAGATGGCGGATACAGGCGGCTGAAATTAGTTTCCTCCGTAGGGTAGCTGGACTCACCCTAAGAGATAGGGTGAGGAGCTCAGCCATCCGGGAGGGGCTCAGCTCCTTTTCCTTCACATCAAGAGGAGTCAGTTGAGGTGGCTTGGGCATCTAGTCCGGATGCCTCCTGGACGCCTCCCTGGTGAGGTGTTCCGGGCATGCCCAGCCGGGAAAAGGCCCCGGGGCAGACCTAGGACACGCTGGAGAGATTATGTCTCACAGCTGGCCTGGGAACGCCTTGGTGTCCTCCTGGTGGAACTGGAGGAGGTGGCCGGGGACTGGGAAGTCTGGGCTTCCCTACTAACACTGCTGCCCCCGCGACCCGGATAAGCGGAGGAAAATGGATGGATGGAAATTGTATTGCAGGCTGCACGGCAGACATGTGGTTAGCATGCAGGCCTCACAGCTAAAAGACCAGGGTTCAATTCCACCCTCGGCCATCTCTGTGTGGAGTTTGCATGTTCTCCCCGTGCATGCGTGGGTTTTCTCCGGGTACTCCGGTTTCCTCCCACATTCCAAAAACATGCTAGGTTAATTGGCGACTCAAAATTGTCCATCGGTATGAATGTGAGTGTGAATGGTTGTTTGTCTATATGTGCCCTGTGATTGGCTGGCGACCAGTCCAGGGTGTACCCTGGTTCTCATCAGCTGGGATAGGCTCCAGCACCCCCCTGCGACCCTCGTGAGGATAAGTGGTAGAAAATGAATGAATGACTGAATGTGGATTATGTATTGCTGATTCATTGTGTTGTGGTTGTCATTAATAAAAATGAAAATCAGGAGATTTACTGACGTGTCATGGAAGATTGCTCATGAAGAAAGTTTTTTTTTACTTTTGAGGTCCTATGGAACATGGAGCTTGAACCCCATTTGTTCAATATTTAGAGAGTTGGACTGTATGGTCGTTGGCCTAAGACCCTTGCACAGCACTGTACACTTCTTTTGGAACTACGCATCCTTTACAGTGCGACATGCCGCACACATTCATAGTGAAGCCCAAACCACACCCCCCCATTCTGTCACACCACCCAGCCAGCTATTGGGGCAGGATGCCATTCATTAAAGAAGCTGACGTGGCGTGTGAGGAATGTGTGAACCCTGACACCGAGTAAGCCATGGGAGGTGTGTGGACTCCTCCGACCATGGCCCATCTTCTTACTTGAAATCATCCTGATGGATGTTTACCGCTTTCATAGGTCTCCCGCAGCGCTTGGAGCCAGATGAAAACCAAATGGCAAACAAGCACCCCTGCTGCAACATGAAACGAAACCTTGAACAAAGTCTCGAGGGAAGAAAACGTGGAACTGTAAATCAAAAGCGCCCATCATTCAAAGGAGAGATCCCTTTAGATGTTTCTGAATGTTCGTTGAGAAGAATGAGGTGTCTTCCTCGCCTCACAGTCCGGTTCTTTTCAACACCTCATGGCTGCTCTGGGGGTTTGTAAAAAAAAAGGGTGGTCAAGCCGCCTTGCGCTGCTTTGCAGATGTAATTGCTCCTGAAAGCTGGAATGTACCCTCCCATAAGCAACCAGAAGATGCAGACCCCCCCCCACCCCCACCCCTCCCAAAATTGCGTGTGAATACTGAGAGAAGCTGTCGCTGGTCTAGAATTCCAAAGAAATAAATGAATAGTGGGACCGTAAGTGCTGGGAGAAATATATAAATACATCACAGCGGGTCATAGCAATTCCAAGATACTGGGGATATGTGGCCCCCCGGCAATAAGAGATGGTACGGCAAAAGTAATTGCTCACTGCTCCTGAGCGACAGGCACATTTTGTTCTTTGAGTTTGAATTTGATGAGCTGTTATGTGGCAAAAAAAAGTGGACAGATAATATTACCGTAAATGTTGCTGTTTATGCCTATTCAGAGGCAAATCTTATACGTATACTGTAGTTAGAAAACCCAATGACTCCTTCAACACACAATTAATGCTGGCTTGGACACTCCTGTTGCTGCTGTACTATGCGACATACTTGTCCATAAACGACCATGTGGTGAAAGAGAATGATGTTTTCCTTTTCTACTTTCTCATGCACTCCAGGTCATTTTTAAAGGTAAGAAATTAACTTGAGAAAATGGAGTTCCCAAATTTCTGAAAAATTGGCTTCACTTCAACCCAGAGTGGTTTTAGTAAAAAAAAAACAAACCAAAAAAAACTGCCATTTTGACAGCATTTAGGGTAGAAGAAGAAAACTAGCATCAAAATCTTGACAACTGAGTGAAACAAAATAAGCACTTTAACACTGTTTATATTACTGCAGCGTGATTTACTTGCTATTCTTGTGGAAAAATGATAGAATTTCAGCACTGATGTAGTATTATTATTATTATTTGACCTCATTCTAGCTTCCCATAGAGGCCTTCATAATACACCTCCCAACATCACACACTCACATAGCACAATCAGAGTTGCACCACAAAAATACCATTAGAAGAGGCAGGCACACAATGGATTCATTCTTCTCACTCACACAAGCTTTGCTTTCACTTCTACACAAACTTAAGATTCACTCTGTGGAAGGGCTATGAAGATAAAATGTGCTTTCATCCTGGGCTATTCATCAAATTCAGCAAATATATTGCTCAATAATTGTGTGATTATTATTATTATTCAGTAGCAATGTGATGCAAAGAACCAGGAAGAAAGGCTAATGAAATAAGTAGCCTTTAAATAATAGCACGGCCGGCCGCCTCTCAGCCTTCACACAACAACAAGGGAACATCATTCATGTGAGATATGAAGATACGACGGAATGCTGCAAAAAGCCTTGTGGAGATATGACACCATGATGTATTAGTGGCGTTATTAATGGGTCTTTTGTCTTATTTCCCCCGATTGTCTCCAACATCCTGGTGGGCACGACAGACCAAACAGTCTGATTCGGCGTCCCCATTCGCACTCCTTTTGTCGCGCATGCCCCTTCTGTGTTTGTGTACCTTCAATTTTCCATTCCACATGCCCATAAAGCAGTTGCCAGGCTGCACGTTCACTCAGCCTGAGCGGAAGACTTGGGGTAATTGTCTAGCTCCTTCCAGTTGACAGAACTGCCCGTGGGGCTGCGATTGGTCGCCTTGGTGAGCAGCGTGGTCCTTCGGAGGCTGCTGTCTGAGTCCTCCTTGCGGAAGTCCGCCTTCATGCGGTGGCAGCAGGGCAGGCAGTGCACAAAGTCCTGCAGGAGGTGGCCGCTGAAGATCATGTAGATCCACGGGTTGCAGCAGCTGTTGAGGCTGGCCAGCAGCGCCGACAGCGTCACCGCCGTGTTCTCGGAATCTGGAGGACGGAGAGGGGGAGAAGTAAAAAACAAATTTGATTCACTTGGCTCACGGGCCTGTCTGTCTGAGTTGAAGTCCTTCGGTGGTGTAACATGAGAGCAAATATTTTAAACAGCCATGTGCGTTTTTACTGATATTGGGGCTGTAATCAACAAATATATGTATGTATTTTTCCATAAAGTACATTAGAATTGCAGGAATGACACATTTTAAGAACATATTGTGGGTTTCTTCGCCGTCAGCCTCTTTGACTATTTGTTAACTATGCTGTCTGACAGGGACAAATGCACAGCAACGTCCAAACACAAAATGATCCCAGACTGTGCATGCGGCCACAACGCCTTTTATTCTTGTCAAATTAACAATTCTTGTTACCTCCAAGAGCTCTGACGAGGTTTGGATTTTAAGCTTAAGTTTGCAAGTTTTACGATGAAACTAAAGTTTATGTGTTGTGTTAACCTCGGGTTGATCAAGATGAGTTCACTTAACTAGAATGTGTAAATTAGGATTTAAAACAGCAGGGGACTACTTTCCATTGTGGATGGATAATGGAAGCGCATCCTGACAACACCCCGTGAATCTCAGGGAGTTCAAAAGGACATTTGCTTGTAGGCTCTCCCCCTCCCCGCCCTGCGTGCTCTGGTCGTTGATTGCTCGTTTGAGTAATTTACCGTGTACAGTCATACCTGCCTTTATCGGGTTTAATTGGTAGAATGTTGAAAACTTGTTTATAACTTTCTAAATGGAATCTTTACCTTTATTAGAGCCTCGTAGATATGATATAGCACCCTTATTGTCACATTTACACTGCATTTCTCAACTGTACTGCAGGTCAAAATAATCAACCTTAATTTGTCGGATGTTGTGTTGTCAAAAACAAATTTGGCCTGGATCTACACCTGGTTTGCACATTCACATCAATTTAGATTTAATACATGAACTAATTTAAGTGAACATGAAGATACAGACTTTGTTCAATCTTATTGATTGAATAAGTCCAAATGATCCAAATGATCTTTATTGTTCTTATATACTCTTTTTGGGTGCAGTTAAATGGACTTTTCTAGCTATTAAGAACCTGGATCGTGTTTTGCCTATAGGTGACAAATACTAAAGCTTGGTGGCGGTGCTTGTTTTGGTTTAGAGACCCCTCATAACCAGCGCGTAAAAGCCGTGCGTAAAATACAAGCGCGCAACGCTTTTACGCGCGTCAATACGCACCAAGCCCAGCAAGTGTAATTAGAGCTGTGAAGTGAATTTTCCCCGACACTCACCGGCAAATTGGAGGTTGTCGTCCCACACCGACCACATCTGCACAATGAAGAAGGGCGCCCAGCACACGATGTAGGCCAGCACGATGACGAGGGTCATTTTGACGGTCCTCAGCTTGGCCCTGGAGATAGTGGTGACGCTGCTCACCGAGTTCTTGCCTATGAGCCCGTCCTTGCCGGCGGCGGTCTTCCTCTTCTTGTACTTGATGTTCCTCCAAATGCTGTGGCAGATGAAGCCGTAGCACACCACCAGGATGACCACGGGCACCAGGAAGATGCCCACGGTGATCCAGGTGATGTAGGCGCGCGCCCCCCACGGCTCGACGAAGTGCGCCCAGCAGTCGTAGACCCCGGTGCCGTTCTGGATCTCGCTGAGGGAGAAGATGAAGACCTGCGGCACGCTGAGCGCCAGGCTGCACGTCCACGTCGACACAATCATGACGCACGAGCGACGCGTCGGCTGCTGCAGCGTTTTGAGCGGGTGGCAAATGGCGATGTAGCGGTCCACCGTCATCATCACCATCATGTAGGTGGACGCGAACATGCCCGTCACCTGTAGGTGCTTGACGACGCGGCAGAGGACGTCCGGCCCGTAGAAGCGGTACGTGATCTTCCAGCAGAGTTGAGGCAGCACCTGGCAGAAGGCCACCACCAGGTCAGCCAGGCTCAGATGGCGGATGAAGAGGTGCATGCGAGACATCTTCCTTTTGGTGTTGTGCATGGCCAGCAGGACGCTCACGTTGCCCACCACCGCCACCACGAAGGTGACGCTCAGCACCAGGATCTCCATCTGGGCCACCTCCTCGTTGCGCGCGAACGGGTCGGAGGAGTTCTGGGGGACGTCGGTGCTGTTTCCGAGACTCCCCATGGTGTGGGTCTGAAGTGGGGCTGCGAGTGGAAGGGCTGGTCGCCTGCTCAGGAGCAGCGCATAGTGGAAGTGTGCGTGTGTGTCTCTCTGAGCGCGCACACTCAAACACACACACGCTTCTGGTCCCTGGTGCTGCCGGATGCGAGGTGCCCCACCGAACCGTATAAGGAGCTGGAGTCCTCCCTGGGAGAGATGAACCCGATGTGCTGCTGTTGCTGCTGCTTCTGCTGCCGTGGAGCTTCTAAACACGAATCATATTTCACGCTAGTAAGAAATGAAGAAGCACGCCCCCAAGGTGCCTACTTTGGACCACTCCAAGAATGCACTGCAGGCAGGAGCTGGTTCAACAAAGATAATACTTTATTCACAGAATAAAGTTCCAAAGTTGACATTTTGAGACGTAGTATTCGGGGGAAACATGGAATACACCAGGGGTGCGCAAACTACGGTCCGGGGGCCACATGCTGCCCATTAAGTGTTTGAATCCGGCCCAGTTGCTTTCTAAGTGTTTCAACTTTTAACATACAAACTGGCAACATGTTTAGCACTTGGAGCCTTCAGGGTTAGTCCTCAAGAAGAACTTGCAAGCGGATGAAATAGTCTCTTTGTGCTTTAGCTCTGCTGCTACGCCTACCACTTTTGGAATGTACTGTTGTGCTTATAAGTATAAGCACCATGTTGAATGGATGAGAATTAATATTAATTAACAGATGAGCAGTCCGTTTTAAAAAGGAGACAGTTGATATGTTGCTTGGGTTTAGCAACTTTTTAGCAAGTTTATATTCATTTGACTTACCAGTAAGCTGCAGGCTTTGTGAGAAGTCCAGACTATAACAAATCAGTGTTTTTCAGATTCGCCTTTTCCCCCGAATTCTAAAAGACAATAAAGGAAATTAAAGGATCTATAATACATTTTATTTGTTTTGTGCTTTTCAAAATACTCAGACACTTTACAGAAGAATGGAGTTGAATAAAAGCAAGTAAACGACACACCAAAATACAACATTCATTGGTTAATACACAGTTAAAATACATGAGTAAAAGCAGGGCGGGGCACAGCAGTCAGATATAAAAAGTTAGATATGGACAACAAATTAATACTACAGCAAAACATAAGCAGTTTGCTCAGCTAACTCCAGCACACACTGAGCTATACTGTATGTGTTTCTCCTATCATGGAGGAAACAAAGGTGGCGCTACGTCTGAGACGTAGCCTACTAAAGACATTGGAAACTAAAAGAAAAGACTAGCACAGTTACAGTATAGCTAGTCAAATAATACACAAGATATAAATATAATATGTTCGTGGTGAAAGAGGAGTTTTAACAACTTTTATTTTCAGGTGGTATGCTAGCTCTATACAGTAGCTAGCTTTCTCTCATTTAGCCAAACATACCAAAAATCCCATATAATCTGAAAAATCCATCTTGATATATTTTCATTTCTCTGAATGAGACTTATCTATCTGTAGATGAAAGAATAAACTTACTTGTTTCCATGTATTGCTTCTCTCTGGGCATTCGGCACTGCACCTCTGAGAAGGAACAATAAGTCCTGCTGTTTTCCCTCCAAAAGTCTTCTTCCCACAATCCATTGCAGTCTACAGTAATTTACACTAATGCTCTGGTTTGATAAGTGATTTTAATATCAAGAGTACCGCGTTAGTACATATTAGCCAGTCACAGTAAAATACGGTATGTATTACAAACTGGTTAATCATAGTAATAATCACAGTAATGCACTGCTCACAATACAGTATTATTGTATACTATTGTTAAAGTGCAGTAATATATTGTAATATGATTCACAGTAAATTACTTATTATTTACAGACTGGTGTTACTGTGAAAGTGTTCCAAAACCATGCTAGGTTAATTGGCGACTTTAAATTGTCCATAGGTATGAATGTGAGTGTGAATGGTTGTTTGTCTATACGTGCCCTGTGATTGGCTGGCCACCAGCCCGGGGTGGCTCCAGCATACCCGTATGCTGAGCATAAGCGGCATAGAAAATGGATGGCTGTAAGGTACTGTAATATTATTCTTGTCACATTGTAACTAAATTCCCTCAAAATTACTTACATATATATATATATATTTTTTCATAAACATATATATATTTTTTTTTAGTTGCTTCTTTCTACTCCTTTTGGACATAACTGTAAATGGTAATGGTAATGGTTTTATTTAATTTGAACATGCATCAGATTATAATTGAGTGCATCCCATAATCAGTTCCCAGTTCCACATGTCCAAAAGGAGTAGGAAGAAGCAAAGCTTATTGAATCCTACCCCTCCATCTGGTACTTTTACAATCAGTAACTGTTACATTTGTTCACTTCCTGCTTTCCATAATACAGTTTAAGTTTTTTTTTTTTTTTTTAATAATGCACCTCGTACTGAAGTAGGAGGTGGTATGAGCATCCAATGCCATAATGGGTACCATAGTAAGTGTCACGGGGTGTCAAGGGTTGGGCCCCAGATGCAGAGGAAGGCCAACAGGAGTTGCAGTTAATGTCCTTTAATAGGCAAAGTCCAAGAAACAAACTGCCCAGGGGGCAACACAAGGTGGTGGCGAGGAAAGACACGATGAAAAAAACAAAAATCTCACCACAGAGTACAGCTAACATAAACTACTAAATAGAACTACAGGAGGCTGGCTGGACGGCTAGGGAGTGCTGGGTAGACCGAAGCGCCAGTAGGTGAGCAGGATTTGATACGAGGAACCAGCGACTCCCGTAGCAAGCGGCGGCCTTAAATGGGCAGTAGATTAGATGGGCTTCAGGTGTGCCCAGTCCTCCCGCCTCCAGCCCGCTCCAGGACATCTGGAAAACATGGAGAAGCAGACCAGGGGAAGGCAGGAACAGAACTGTGACAGTAAGTGTCAATATAGTGATATATATAGCACATCATGACTGGTTCAAGACTCTTCATCCTTGTATTTAGCAAACATCAACTGCTTGTATTGTTTCTTGAATTGGCTCATCGTTGTGCATTGTTTGATTTCCTTACTCAATCCATTCCATAGTTTGATTCCACATACTGAAATGCTATGGCTAGCATAACGTAGTCCTAGCATAGAAGTGTTTCAAATGTACTTCTTCCCTGAGATCATATTTCTCCTCTCTTGTAGAGAAGTATTGGATGACATTTTTAGCTAATTGCTTATTTTTAGCCTTATGCATTATTTTAGCTGTTTGAAGATGAACTATATCAGCAAGTTGAAGTATTTGTGATTTTAGAAATAAGGAGTTAGTATGTTCTCTGTAGGCGGCATTATGAATTATCCTTACTGACCTTTTTTGCAGTACATTTAGCGAGTGAAGATTGCTTTAATAGTTATTAGCCCATATTTCCACACAATAAGTAAGATATGGTAGAACCAGAGAGCAATAAAGAGTGTGGAGTGATTTCTGATTGAGAACAAGTTTTGCTTTGTTCAATATTGAAATATTTCTGGCCACTGTAAATTTAATTAGGCGATGTATTGCATTATCTAACTAGTACGCATGTTCAAATAAAATTCAAGCATAACCATGAGCAAATTCCTTTGTAGTGAATTATAAAGGCTAATAGTGTATAAATGATAGTTTACACAGTCAGATGAAATAATGCATGTTTAAGTGTGAGTATCCGCTAAATTCATGCGATCCATGTGCTGATAGTGAAGATCTTTATTGCATTCCCATGCAGACGTGCCCATCCATTTCCGCACAATGTGCAAAAGGGACCCCCCCTGCTCTCAGGAGGCCCCCCGCCCTTCCTGTGGCCTACACTTCCTTACAATTTCCTGTTGGCCAGTCAAAATGGCTTAAATGCCCTTGGCTTCTGTTCCAAGCCCCACGAGAGCCCGCATGTGTTCTTCTTCCTGTCCAACTTGAGAACGGTCCCACTCATCTCCTGTTTATGGAGGCTTTATGTGGAGGTGCTTTAATTAAAGCTGGAGGCTTGATTGGTCATATTTGATACGCAACATGATGGACATGGTCTGCTTGGCGGGGGAATCACGGGAAGTGTGTGTTGTGTCTGGTGTATAGCCGGAGCAAGTCTGTCTGGATGATTTCCATCAGGTTGATCTTCACGCTCTAACGGCCTCTCATAGTTTTGACGAGTGTTTTTATTTTTTTTAGTTTTGAAATTCTTCAAGATAAAGAATGTTGGTTGGAAGTCCAGCAACCAGAATGTAAGGATGCTGGGGGCCACCCTCCGACCAATCCAATGTACACAATTTTAGGTCACAACGAGAAAAATGTTATATTTCTCAGTTTACCACAAAATATGCGTGAGCCCGACTGTGTTCGTTTTGAATGCAAGACGCCCTGTAAGCATGGAAATAACCACTCATCCACCCTGCAGCCCTTTTGGTTAAATAATTAATTCATTCATTTTCTACCGCTTTTTCCTCACAAGGATCGCGGGGGGTGCTGGAGCCTATCCCAGCTGTCTTTCGGCGAGAGGCGGGGTACACCCTGGACTGGGTCATGAGCCAATCACAGGGCACATATATACAAACAACCATTCACACTCACATTCATACCTATGGACAATTTGGAGTGGCTAATTAACCTAGCATGTTTTTGGAATGTGGGAGGAAACCGGAGTACCCGGAGAAAACCCACGCATGCATGGGGAGAACATGCAAACTCCACACAGAGATGGCCGAGGGTGGAATTGAACCCTAGCCTCCTAGCTGTGAGGTCTGCGTGCTATTGGTTAAATTAGATTATGTAAAAATAAAGTCAAAATGGAAATAAAGAATTATGACAGGAAAAGTTACAAGAAGAATGCTGAAATACTAAAAAAAATGCAGAAATGGAAAAAAAGGAGAGTCTAGTCAAGATATTATGAAAAAAATAATAATAAAGTAATTTTAGTAGCACAAAGTGGAATATTAAAGAAAAAAATATATACACGTATATCTCATATAGCAGACCAACACAGTGATAGATGAGAAGGGAAATGACGTTTATAGGATTTATAGAAAATGTGCAATAATTATTTTTTTTAAAAAGTAGACAGGTGCATAAATTTGGGCACCCTTGTTGTTTTATTGATTCGAATACCTTTAATACTAATTATTGGAACAGAAAATGTGTTCGGTAAACTCAGTGACCTTTGACCTACATACACAAGTGAAACCAATCATGACAAAGTCCTCTTTGCATCTTCTCTGAAAAGTATCAACATGGTAGCCTCAAAACAACTGTCAAATGACCTGAAAGCAAACACTGTTCAACATCATGGTTTAGGGGAAGGATACAAAAAGCTAGTTCAGATATTTCAGCTGTCAGGTTCCACTCTGAGGAACATAGTGAGGAAATGGAAGACCACAGGCAGAATTCTCGTTAAGGCCCGGAGTGGAAAAATCTCAGATAAGCAGAGTCAAAGGATGGTGAGAACAGTCAAACTCAACCCACAGACCAGCTCCAAAGACCTACAACATGATCTTGGTGCCGATGGGATCACTGTGCATCGTTCAACTATTCAGCTATTCTGGGACAGTCATGTAGAAGAAGCCTTTTCTGCACATATGCCCCAAACAGAGTCTCTTGAGGTATGCTAAAGCACCTTTGGACCAGCTAGCTTCATTTTGGAATAAGGTGTTGTAGACTGATGAAACTAAAATTGAGTTATTTGGACACACCAAGGATGAAGAACACATACATATTGTTATATATTATATTATATACATCGGATATATTTAACCAAGATGGTGATTTATAAAGGAACGTATTGAATTTAGAGCATATCGAAGAAAGCTAGTCTTATGAATGCCATGTATGTTTGGTGTCATATGGCTATAGTATCATATGGCCTTTCATGCATGAAAGGAATGGATGCTGTGTAGGTTTTTCAGCACCCCCTGCATTGAAATACCTCTGATAGGCCTCATTCTATGTGGTGTATTCTGTTCTCATTAACACAACCTTCATATTGTCAATGTCCCATGTAAAATATGTCCAATTTGTACATTGCAAGGTCTTTTTGCAATGATTTTGCCCAATGACTAGTTTCTTTGTATTCTATGCAAGGAAAATGTATTTTGGTGCAAACAGGACATTGAATTATTGATTATTTGTTTGTTTCTTGGACAGTGTTAGAACACTAAGTAACAACCGCTGCTGTGAATGTTGTTTTATATAAGTCACAGTTAACCCCACGGGGCTGACAACACACTGGCCATCTTTTATTAAACGCATCTACTTTTTATCACATGATAACATCATGAGGGCTTCAAAAAATGTGATGTTCCTTTCTATATTGTTCATATTTGATGTCATCTATTTATTCTTCACATTGCCAGGCAACGACATTTCGTTGGCAATTTCACTGCTGTCTATCCATCCATCCATCCATCCATCCATCTATATTGGACATTTTGGATTGGGTAGCTTTTAAAATCAATAGGGACATCAGTATGTCATTTGAAAATCAATTAAATTGATAATAGAGAGTATTAAAGTGTAACAAAAATAGCTGAAACTTTTCAAAGAACACAATTTTTTCTACTGCCAGGGTGCCGCCTTGGCCATCTTGTGTTGTGTGTGGTTCAAAATCAGTAGATTTCTTGCATCAGAATGAAGCAGCCTGAAGAGATGACAGATGGAAAATGGCTGACTATTCATGTTAGAAATGTTAGACAAATGTTAATGTAGAAATTAGTAGGACATGACCTGGGCAAGGGGAGCTTCTCCTCCTTTGAGCTCCTGTGAGGGACAGAGATGATGAAGGAAGACTCACATGCCCAGACACCTAAGGCTATTTGAATCAGGTGATAAGCATGTGGAGGACTTGTTTTTTTTAGACTAAAGGTCTAAAAAGAGAATAAAATAATCAGTGTAACATTAAATCCCTTCACTTTAATATGTTTATTAGTGCATAATTGCAAATAAAATGTGCAATAACAACCATATTTTCACCCAAAGACGCAGTTTTATTTAGTTATCACAGCTTTACTTTTACTTTTTTCTTAAACAAATAACACAAATAATAACAATAAAACAAATAACACTGCAGGCACAGAAAACAGTCAATAATTGCACGTAGTACAAATTAATGTGATGCGTTAGCGCTAGAATGCCACATCCAGGAAAACAAGAACTAACAGAACTAAACTATTAACTGCTAAAATACTAAAATCCGACAAACAATAGAATAGTGGGCCACAGGAGGAGGTGGTCGTGCGGGTGGAATGAGGAGGAGGAGTTTGTTGGCCAGGATGTGAGGCTGAATGGTGTTGAAAGTCGAGGAGAAGTCAGCAAACAGAAGTCTGGCTGAGGTATTGTGATGGTCTAAAGTGTTCCTGGAGGGTGTCTAGGATGTATATTTTGGAATGAAAACTGGAGAGGATCCATCCACAAGTCGGTCGTGAGGCCCTCTCATGTCCTCTGTGGGCTGGAGTGTTTTTTTTTTTTACTTTATCCATTGGCCAAATCTGGTGTGGGAGGAATTTAGGTCATTAGGTAGAGATGTGTGGCTAGTACTGTCCACCTAAATGGTCTTAACAGGAGCCATGTTTTGAGGTCCTGAATCTTTGCTCCACTTTGTTCTTATACTGCAGCTTGAATGGTATTTTTACCATCTTTATAGTCAGAGTCCACTGGGCTGGCGCCAGTTGGTGCCAGTTTGCGCCAATGCAATTTGCTGTGGCGCCTAGTGGCGTGCAGTGGCTCAAACTGCCTCCCAACTGGCTCATGGTGGCCCAAAATTTAGTTTGGGGGCAAGAAAATTTCAAAATGTTTAAAATCTTTGTCGCGCTGATTGCTTGATGCAAGTAGCACTAAGTGTCCACCAAGTGGAACCGAATGTCACAAACAATCCGCCTATTGGAATCCACTGGAATGAAACGCGCAAGCCAAGTTGCGCCAATGATGCTAGGAGTCCACTGGGCCAGCGCCAAAAGATTATGTAATTGGTGCATAGTGGCTCACTGTAGTGGCTCGCTGTGGTGCCCAATAACGGCAACATGCCGAGCCAATACGCGCCAATCACATGATCTTTGGCACGTAGTGGCACCGACTGGCGCCAGCCCAGTGGACTCCTAGCATTATTGACCTTGTTTTTCCTCCAAATCAAAGCTCCATGGTAACCCACGTTGGTTGATAGGGAAGAAAGTGAGTTTTGAGGAATGATGCTGTCCTAAAGTCCTAATGTTCTAAAGCGGAAAAACAGGTTTATGGGAACAAACCTGTAATATTATGACGGAAAGTCATTTTATTAGCATAGAGTGGGGCTATCAAATGATTGAAAATGTTCGGATTAGGGTATTAATTAATTTCAATTAATTAATTGAAATTCATTTATGATTAATTACCATTTTCCATTGTGTTTGAAACATGGCCATTTTTGCTGTATTATATAAACACGATACAGTTACAACATATGTATGATTTTATACGTAGTAACTGTTCCAAAGGATCATATATCATATTTGCCTATGGGGCTGGCACGGCTGTCTAGTGGTTATCGCGCAGACCTCACAGCTAGGAGACCAGGGGTTCAATTCCACCCTCGGCCATCTCATGCGTGGGTTTTCTCCGGGTACTCCCACATTCCAAAAACATGCTAGGTTAATTGGCCACTCCAAATTGTCCATAGGTATGAATGTGAGTGTGAATGGTTGTTTGTCTATATGTGCCCTGTGATTGGCTGGCCACCAGTCCAGGCTGTACCCCGCCTCTCGCCCAAAGACAGCTGGGATAGGCTCCAGCACCCCTTTGTGAGGAAAAAGCGGTAGAAAATGAATGAATTAATATTTGCTTATGCTCGTCTCTTTAATAGTAGCAGAACGTTTTAACAAAGGGTGACATTCAAAGACACCACCTAACTTAAGTTAACTTAAATTTTGAGTCTATATGGAGTGTATCCAAACATAACATAAACATAAACATAAAAATGACAACTGTAGCATTTATCTAACATTTTACTGAGATGTGTGTTCATGTAACACAACAGTGAAAGCTTTTTAAAGTGCTGTAGCTGACTGATGGATACTTAGAAGTTCTCCGGGCATGTAAAGTGACAAAAATAAAACATTTCAATTGTTCAGAGTCGTTCAGAAGCGCAACTATATTATAATAAAGGCTGCATTTGTATTCGTGTTATGTCGTTTGGCATTTAAGGGAGCAATCTAAGTGTTTGAAAAGATGTGATCAGCTGAAGAAGAAACCCAACACAATAGATCTGATTCTATCAGTCGAGGTCATTTAAAGCATTTTTACTACTTTCATTGAGTCCATTTAATCAGCATGCTGACAGCAGTCCACTTCCTGGCTTCCTGTCTGACACAAACTCACGGGGTCGTTAGATTTACATCATTTGATTGGCAGGAACAAGACGAGACGAGGACATGCAAAGACATAGAGTATTTCTTATCATTTGTTGTCATATAAATTGGCTGTTGCTTGATACGTTTGAATTTGGAGTGGATGATGCTAACCACTCAGGATGTGTTGCTTCAAGACGTCTCACAATGGTAAGTAGCTTTAGCATTTTAGCAAATGACAACAGAACAGTCCAACTTCTCCACTGTCAGTACAGGTGTGCCTCAGGGCTCTATCCTGGGGCCCCTTCTTTTCATCATTTACGTCATCTCTCACAGGTTCAGTATCCAGTTCCACTGCTTTGCCGATGACACCCGCTAACTCACTCAAATCCTGGTTCACTACAAACTGACAAAAACAACAAAAAGAAATCCCTTTAAATAGGAAGAAAATCATGACTTTCCAAAGTCAACAGTTTCACCCTCACCATTAACAGCTACTCTGGCTTCCCCTCCCCTCATGTAAAGAGTTGGGGCGCCAGCCTGGATGATGGACAATGCTGCCCGGATTTGAACCAGAATCGCCTCAATTCTCCCTGTGCATGCGTGGGTTTTCTCCGGGTACTCCGGTTTCCTCCCACATTCCAAAAACATGCTAGGTTAATTGGCCACTCCAAATTGTCCATAGGTATGAATGTGAGTGTGAATGGTTGTTTGTCTATATGTGCCCTGTGATTGGCTGGCGACCAGTCCAGGTTGGGATAGGCTCCTGGGATAGGCCCCTGCATACCTAGCGAGAAAAAGAAAATAGAAAATAGATGGATGGATTGAATGTTATTTTTTTAATTATTATTAGTAAAAGCCAATAGGAATCTAGGAAACATCACCTGACTGCCCAACATCGAGATATTTATTGCACAGACACACTATTTTCATTCATTCATTTTCTACCACTTATCCTCACGGGGGTCGCGGGAGGTGTTGGAGCCTATCCCAGCTGTCTTGGGGCGAGAGGCGGGGTACAATCTGAACTGGTGGCCAGCCAATCACAGGGCACATATAGACAAACAACCATTCACACTCACATTCATACCTATGGACAATTTGGAGTGGCCAATTAACCTAGCATGTTTTTGGAATGTGGGAGGAAACCGGAGTACCCGGAGAAAACCCACGCATGCACGGGGAGAACATGCAAACTCCACACAGAGATGACCGAGGGTGGAACTGAACCCTGGTCTCCTTGCTGTGAGGTCTGTGCGCTAACCACTCGTCCGCCGTGCCGCCCGGCACACAATTTTTTTGGCTAAAAAGTTACTGAATGGATTTATTTATTTATCCAAAATTATTTAAATTATCTGTGCAATTTACTGTTTACGCTGTACATTGTTGATCACATTTGATGTCATCTATTTTTTATTTTTTATTTATTTTTTATTTATTTTTTATTTATTTTTTATTTATTTTTTATTTATTTTTTATTTATTTTACTTTTTATTTGGTTCTTGGTTCTAAATAAACCAACATCGTCCTTTAATTGTACTGGCAACCACAAATCGAACCATTATCAAAATGAATCATTACATTGTCAACATAAGCTGACTGCACTCCACTTGAATGTATATTCCATTTCAAACCTGGGGGGGCTAGGAGTAATTTCCCACATTTCTTTCTATTTATGCAAGATCTACTATGTTTTTTTTGTTATTGAGGAAAGCACATTCTCTTTCTCATTCTCTAGTGTTACAGATGTTTGTTCTCATGTTCCCACTGTTCTCTGAGGACATACAAGTCTCATTGTCCCCTTGGAAGGAAAAAAAAAAAAAGCTTTGAAGCCCCGAATCCAAATCAATCAAAAAGCTGGGGCTGTTTGAAAGTCGTCCAAACACAGTGTAATGCTGAAAAAAACACTAGTGAGTAAATGATCCTCAAACGTAATGATTCTAGCATCTTTTAGTCATACGGTGCTTTCATTTGCCTGATCTGCACACATGACGGCCTGTTTCATTATTATTAAAATGCATGAACTCTTAATACGTAGCCATGATTTATACAAACGTACTGCAATCAGACTTTATTGGAAACAGCAGGAAGTGACATCAGTCACAATCAGTCTCTATTGTTTCTTCCTCATCCTCATCCTCGCAGCGCAACCCGATAACATCCATTCGCCCCGGGGGGAAAAGACAATTAACCCCTTTTTTTGCTCCGATCCCATCATCGGGCTAGAACACGACGAGGCCTTCTCTAAATATGTCTGTGTGTCTAACCTGGCGTATTAGATTACGGCCATCACCGGCCCACAATGGGAGCTGTTTCTCTGCATTCGACACACACAGCAGCAAAGGAGTTACTACTCCTGTCAGATACACCATCTATGGCAGAAATGTTGGCCTTAAAAACAGCCAAGTGCTCTTCTCAGACAGTTGATCTTTGATTTGATTCAGCATTATTGCAATAGATACCCAAAAACAGCAGAGGAATTGCATAGAAAATCTTTGGTTAGCGCTTCTGCAGTAGCTCTGCAGTAGCTCCTGTTATATAGAGGATCTTTGACGAGCACTTCTACTGCACATCCTTACCCCTTAGATGCATAAGTGGGTCAAAAATGACCCGGTCAGGTTGTTTTCTTGAAATATCTTTGTAATGAAAAATGTTCATAATTTCATATTCCAGGTATTCCTAAAAAAAAACATGTCTTTAATATCATGCCATTCACATTTTTAACTTATCTTTTATACATTTTAAGAATTTTTTTTTGTGTGTTACTACCCCAACCTTCCATAAGTGGGTCAAAAATGACCCGTTCAGGTTGTTTTCTTGAAATATCTTTGTAATGATTTTTTAAAATCATTTCATATTCCAGGTATTCCCCAAAAAACATGTTTTTGATATCATGCCATTCACATTTTTAACTTACCTTTTATACATTTTAAGAATTTTTTCTTTTTGTGTTACTACCCCAACCTTCCATAAGTGGGTCAAAAATGACCCGGTCAGGTTGTTTTCTTGAAATATCATCGTAATAAATTTTTTTTATCATTTCATATTCCAGGTATTCCTCAAAAAACATATTTTTGATATCATGCCATTCCCATTTTTAACTTACCTTTTATACATTTTAAGAAATTTCTGTTTTTGTGTTACTACCCCAACCAATAAGTGGGTCAAAAATGACCCGGTCAGGTTGTTGTATTGGGTCATTTTTTTTGTAAAGATGTAAAAAAGTGAAAAATTCTAACATGAAATCATTCTTGTGTGGTCCTAAATATAATACTAAATATCATACAAGTGATTATTTCTAACCAAAATGGCAAAATTGGCATAAAAACACATTGATTCTAGTATGGGTCATTTTTGACCCACTTATGGAAGAGTGTAGGGTCCAGTCACTCCTGCATCTAAGGGTTAAAAACAGCTCTTGTTAGATAGATCGTTAATTTCATTTAATTTAGCCTTTTTGCAATAAATGCTGAAAAACAGCACAGCCCTCCTGTCAAATAGAGGATCTTTGACTGTTGTTTTTGGCATCGGGTTCTGCGAAAACAATAGCAAGCTCGTGTCATACTTTGACTTTGTTTTTGTAATAGATTCCCAAAAACAGCAGAGTGTGTAAAAGCACATAAAACACATAAAAACTGTCTTGTTTATGTACAAAATATTTAACTAGCAATTCTGCAGTAACTGTAGAGATGATCTCTGACTAGCACTTTTTCCACGGGTCCTTAAAAACAGCAGAGTGCTCTTGTTAGATGGAGGGTCATTGATTTGATTTAGCATTTTTACAATAGATTCCGAAAAACAGCAGAGCACTCCTGTCATAAAGAGGATCTTTGACTGGTGTTTTTGGCAGTAGGTCCTTAACAAATCCTTATGGATGCCACGCACAATTAAATGAGTGGGGCAGGAGGACACAAACATTAGCTAACATTTCAACATCTACATTATGCTAGCTTAGCCTACTCACTCCAAGCATTATTTTAAGATGTGTTGTGAAGCCTGAATTGTTTTTTCTTGTACTGTCTCCGGGTGGTAAGCACGCAGACCTCACAGCTAAGAGACTAGGGTTCAATTCCACCCTCGGCCATCTCTGTGTGGAGTTTGCATGTTCTCCCCGTGCATGCGTGGGTTTTCTCCGGGTACTCCGGTTTCCTCCCACATTCCAAAAACATGCTAGGTTAATTGGCCACTCCAAATTGTCTATAGGTATGAATGTGAGTGTGAATGGTTGTTGTACTGTGAATGTACTGTCTTCCATGTACCAAGTCCATAAGGGTTTTTATGGTTCTTATCCAAGAGACCAGAAGTCATAAGTTAGGTTAATTATTGATAAAGCAGGTTATTTTCTCTCAGAAAAGGGAGGTTTTTATTTAAGCTGCTCAAAGCAACGCAGTGTTTCATCTTCAGCACCTTTCCGGCTGCCGGCTACAGCTTTTAAGATGTTGCCATTCTACCGCCTTATTTTCTTCCAAACGCTTTCCTGGTGATGCAGAATTCATTGAAAACTCCTCGGAGCTGAAGAGTGATTTTCCAGGCACGAGGAGAGGCAAGGCAAAGGCGAGGGGAGCGTTGCGGTGATTGCTCCTTATCATTTCCAAGTGCAAGGGCTGCTTTGCCGCCTGCCTTCCGCATCCGTAGCAGCAGCAGCAATTTGAAAATATGACTTTGGAAATGCTTCTCTCTCCTTGCAGCCACTTGAGCCTGATGAGATGCAAGTGGAAAGCTGTGCTCGGGAAAGAGAAATGCAATGGGATCATACTTGTTTTGTACATTTTCGTGATAGTAGAACCGGTCTTCATCTGTTTGAGGTCCCATATTATATAATATTTCCCCAATTTGAAATAGTAGGGTATTGGAAGTGTCCAAAATGTAGCCTTGATGAAGTAGCTTCATGCTAATGAACTGTGTTTGTTCCTGATAGTGTGTCTTTAAGAGGCGCTATTTTTTTCCTTTTCCACTATAACTCTTAATAGACGCCATATATCACGTACAATTAAATGAGTGGGGCAGGAGGACACAAACATTAGCTAACAGTGCACTCATATTTTACATCAACATTATGCTAGCTTCTAATCGCTCCAAGCATTATTTTAAGACGGGTTGTGAAGCCTGAATTGATTTCTCTTGTACTGGCTTCGGGCGTCACAGCGGTCTAGTGGTTAGCACGCAGACCTCACAGCTAGGAGACCAGGGTTCAATTCCACCCTCGGCCATCGGTTTGCATGTTCTCCCGGTACTCCGGTTTCCTCCCACATTCCAAAAACATGCTAGGTAAATTGGCCATATGTATGATAGGTATATGTATGATTCATATAGGTATGAATGTGAGTGTGAATGGTTGTTTGTCTATATGTGCCCTGTGATTGGCTGGGCACCAGTCCAGGGTGTACCCCGCCTCTGGGATAGGCTCCAGAACCCTCCGCGACCCTCGTAGGAAAAGTTTTTCTTGTACTGACTTCCATGTAGCAAGTCCATAAGGTTTTTCCTTCATGACATCATGAAAAGATCACAAATTCAAAGGCAATGGTTTGATCAGAGCAAATTGAAGGAGATGATTATGTCACGATTCTCAAGTTAGCCTGTGTGACAGTTTAGTTATTTTCCGCTTCTATGCCTTAGTTTTTGTTTTATGCTCTTATTTTGGTAACGTTTCCTGTTTGCCCTGGGTTTTGTCCACCTACTTTGCTTTTCCTTTTTCACTCACACCTGTTGCTATTTGTGTCCCCCTTCTATTTAGTTCAGGTGTGTGCATCCTTGTTTGTTGTTGCATTGTTTGTCGTAGCTCCCCACCGTAGCAACCGTCTTTGCTGGTGTTCTGCTGCTGTATTTCAGCCATTAAAAGTCAAATTTTATCTGCACTTGGGTCTCCTGCTGTCTGCATACTGAGGTTGCGTCACAGCCCAGACGTAACACATTAGGCCTGTCAAAATGTTGCCAGCCTTGATAAATTGACATGTGCATGCGTGCACATTTGTTTTTCTTTCTATTCTCACTCTTTCAGACTCAAGCTGGATGGCAAGAGAAGAGGGTTCACTCTGCATCTTTTTTGGCTGTGTTGGTTCGATATTGGAATGAACAGAGAGAGTGAAGCCTCCTCTTAGCCATCAGGCCTCTTTGTCCCAGTAGGTCATTCATTCATTCATTCATCACAGGGCACATGTAGACAAACAACCATTCACACTCACATTCATACCTATGGACAATTTGGAGTGGCCAATTAACCTAGCATGTTTTTGGAATGTGGGAGGAAACCGGAGTACCCGGAGAAAACCCACGCATGCACGGGGAGAACATGCAAACTCCACACAGAGATGGCCGAGGGTGGAATTGAACCCTGGTCTCCCTGGACCACCGTGCCGCCTCCAGTAAGTCAGTGGCTCTCAATTATTTTCTGTCATGCCACCACTACAGAAATAGGAATGTTTTCATGCCTCTTCCCGATTTGAAATATTATCGAGAAACTGATAATATCTATTTATTACAACTATCAAATGATTTTTAAAAATGAATCAGATTAATCACAGTTTTTAAATTAATTAATCATGATTAATTACCATGAGCAACCATGTCTGAAAAATGCCCATTTTTAATTTATCTAATGAACGGAAGAAGGACAGGACGATATGCCGTGAAGGCATCGTGACAAAGCTGTTTTCAACTTCCCAATTGTTCCCAAACAACCATTCACACTCAAATTCATACCTATGGGCAATTTGGAGTCGCCAATTAACCGAAAAGGGGCGGCACGGTGGACGAGTGGTTAGCGCGCAGAGACCAGGGTTCAATTCCACCCTCGGCCATCTCTGTGTGGAGTTTGCATGTTCTCCCCGTGCATGCGTGGGTTTTCTCCGGGTACTCCGGTTTCCTCCCACATTCCAAAAACATGCTAGGTTAATTGGCCACTCCAAATTGTCCATAGGTATGAATGTGAGTGTGAATGGTTGTTTGTCTATATGTGCCCTGTGATTGCCTGGCCACCAGTCCAGGGTGTACCCCGCCTCTCGCCCAAAGACAGCTGGGATAAGCTCCAGCACCCCCCGCGACCCTCGTGAGGAAAAAGCAGTAGAAAATGAATGAATGAATGAATTAACCGAAGATGTTTTTGGAAAACCCATGCACAAATTGCGAAAATATTCAATTTGGAAATAAGGAATCCTACTTTAAAAAATTGACTTCTGGTTCTGGAACTGATGAATTGTGATAAATGAGGGACTAGGTACCTTTAATGACTATGCAGAGGCTTATGTTAGCATTGGCAAATATTTGAGTGGAAAAAGCGCCGCTATTGAAATGTGAGTCCAGACCCCAGAGTGACAACATTGCATGGAACCAGACACTCACTGTTCAGACGTGCTTGGCTCTTTTAGAACTCACTGGGAGAGTAGAGCCTTTTTCCATGCAGCATCCTTTCAGCTAAGTCTAAAAAAAAAAACCCAATAACGTTCACTGAAGAGGCAGCGTGAGCGTTCCGTTCATTCGCTTGTGTCTCCTAAATGGTTATGGATTGCAAAGCCCCATTTTAATGCTCTCAGGAAAGGCCAAGTCTTGAGTACTTTTTGTCTTCTGGATTTGTTCAGTGTTGGGCTGATGTCTTGCAGCTCAAACACCTCAAAGTCCATTTGGGTTCGGTCCATTGTATCAAGTCAACCAGATAGTACATGCACCCTTGCAGTCAGTCTTCTTAACCAGTCAAACACTCGTCTTTCTGTCTGTCCGTCTAGCATCCGTCCATTGTACCGACCCTCCCACCCATCATTCTGCCAACTGTCATCCATCCATCGTTCCTGCTGTCGGTCCGTCCATGCTTCTCAACCAATCAAACATGCACCCGCCTGTCTTCTGTCTGTCCGTCCATCGTTCGTCCATTTATCATCCATCCACCAACCAATCCACCCACCTCTTTGTTACGTGTCCTGGAGTTCTGGAATGTCAGAACAAAGATGATAAGTTGCCTCCAGAAGGAAACCCGGCTCAGACCAGAATAGGAACGGATTGATTAGACCTTGATTGTTGTGCCGGACCGCCTGTGGCAGCGTGATAGACCGTGATAGATTGCTTGCCAGCTGCCTTTGGCATGCTCACACGGCGTTTGGACATCACAGACTTCAATAGACTTTGTGGTGGTTTCGTTTCCGGCTGAACCATGCAAGAGCTTGATGCTTCCAAAACCCACAGCGGTACTGATAATTATGAATAACATCATACACAATTTTTGTGACAAGGCTATTCATGCAGGATATCACCCAGTGAATCAAGTGTTTATTTTTATCCAAGGTCACATCAGTTCATGTTTTTTTTTTTGCACAGGGAATTGCAATTAAATCTTCAAGCATCGTCAAGCTCCAAAATGAATGTGTCACATAAACAAAATGGGGACTAAACTGAGTTTGCCCTTCACATTTCAACAACCATTTTATGGTATATTGTCAAGAGATACATAATACAGCTAAAAGTCAACTTTAGCATAGTCATTGTAAAGCAGTAGCTGCTCTATAGGAGACCACAATTCAATACAAACGGGTCAAATAATGAGCATAATAGGTCCCAATATAGTTACACTATCTTATCACTTCTTTGTGTATTAAAAATCACATATCGATAACACTCTTGTTTGGAGAGATAACCAAAAAGTGTTTAGAAGCTACTAGCAGCTCATGACGACTGGCTGTGGAGACCACTGACTTACCGTGGATGAACTCAGAGTGGTAACGTAGCATCGCTACGGACATGTGGCAACCTCCCCTGCCCTGGGGATAGCACTCATTGTCGTACACATTTTGTCAGAGGCGGCGGTGGTGGTGTGGAACTCAGAAGCCGGACGTCAGGGCCGCACAGCGTGAATCTTAAGCGTACTACTTCTGGCTCCAGCAACAATTTGGCGGATATTTCATGTTCACATTCATAAAAACAGTCCCATGTGAAATGCCGTTGACGGATGAAATTATTTTTCTCTTGCTTAAGCAGAGGTAAAACAAATATAAACAGAGAAGGAGAGCTTGGGGAAGCAGAGAGTTTACATACAAAGAAGTCCACCCCTCTGTGACATCACAAAGTAGCAGTTTAACCACGCCTTTTGAAACTGAGCATTTTGAGTCATCCCAAACTTCCTTCAGGGTTCACGCTCAAATGCGCAAACATCATTATCTGAAACTTTGGCATCGTTTAACACGAGAATACAACATTCCAACTTCATTTACAGGTCGGAAAAGTCAAGAAAGCATAATAGGTCCCTTCCATCCATCCATCCATTTTTCTCATACGTGGACAGTGCCATTGCCTTGGCTGAGGTATCTGGGGTGGTCAAAACGCTCCTCAGTGGCAAAGCTCCGGGGGTGGACGAGTGGACGAGAATTCCTCAAGGCTCTGGATGTTGAGGGACCGTCTCGGATGGCACGTCGTGAAAGTCGGGAACAGTACCTTTGGATTGGCAGACCGGGGTGGTGGTCCCCCTCTTTAAGAAGGGTGACCGGAGGGTGGGTTCCTACTATAGGGGGATCACACTCCTCAGCCTCCCTGGGGAAGTCTATTCCAGGGTGCTGGAACCGTTGGTCAAACCTTTGCTTCAAGAGGTCCAATGCAGTTTTCATCCTGGTTGCGGAACACTGGACCAGCTCTACACCCTCACGAGGGTGCTTGAGGGTGCATAATAAGGGTGCTCTTTAACATTGAATCCTGTATTGTGGAAATTCATTTATCGCTGTTGGGTGTGGAACCTATTAGCCGCTAAATATTGCGGATGACTGTACACTATCAAAATGAAACTGAATAATAGAGAGAAACTGAATAATATTTGATTTGATTTATGCAAATTCTTGTTTATTAAGCATTCTGTTTTTTAAACATCACAAAATGGACCTATATAAAAAAAACAAACACAAGTAGACAACAAACACAAATAATCTGACAAAATATATGTCAACGTACTACTGTGTAAATGACACAAAAAATACCTGCAGTGTGTCGGCGGTTTCTGCAGCTGGGTCCAGCGGGTGCTGTTTGGTAGTTTTGGTCTTGTCAGGAAAGCCATTCAAGGTTGCCCTTTTCTTCGTCCATTTCTGTTCCTCCTTGTGGCTCGGCATTGGCCAAGTCTCGTAAAAGAGAATTTCCGATAACTTGTTGTTATCATGTTAACCTTGACTTCCCTAAATATTAAATAAGATCATATCATATAAATGTAATTCTTCTATTATTATTGAACAAACGTCAACAAAAATATTTTTGTTTAGCTACCAAATTGGAACCAGTTGACATGGAAATATTTATTTTTCTATTTCCCAAAACATGTTCACTTGTCATTTTTGGGTCTCCGTTACTTTTATGTAACATAATATTATGTTGTATTGAACAGTATGTTTTAATTTTTCATTCATTCATTCATTTTCTACTGCTTATCCTCACCCTGGTCACAGGTATGCTGGAGCCTATCCCAGCTGTCTTCGGGCGAGAGGCCGGGTACACCCTGGACTGGTGGCCAGCCAATCACAGGGCACATATAGACAAACAACCATTCACACTCACATTCATACCTATGGACAATTCGGAGTCGTCAATTAACCTAGCTTTTTTTTGGAATGTGGGAGTACCCGGAGAAAACCCACGGATGCAAACTCCACACAGAGATGGCCGAGGGTGGAATCGAACTCGGGTCCCCTAGCTGTGAGGCCTGCGCACTAACCACACGGTTACAGTTATGTTTTGTCCTAGTAAATTAAAAGAGGTCAGTGAATTATCATCATGTAAACACACCCAATGACATAAGTTTTGAAGATAAGATATGTCGTGATTATCAATGCCTTCAATTAACATGAATTGATTTGTGTGCCGTGACTTGGCTATCTACCCTGTGACGCATATGACAGTGTACCCATCAGTTTGTTAGCACTTGTCGGTACGACGGCCTCATATCCTGAATCCCTTCTCTAAAAAGGACTGCAAATATTGATCTTGCGTTTGCATCTCCATGACCAATTATGGTGGGACTGCGCTAGGAGGACATGTTACATAATACACTATGTAAGCGTGGTATGGCATACTAATTTGCTTTGAAATAACCTGTGAGTCAAGGGAACCCTGCAGAGATGTACTATTCTACCTTTTCTATAAAATAAATAGACCAGTGTGGTTCTTTTATATAATAACACATCATATTGCAAAGAAGTGATTAATTGCCATTATAAAACTTTGTAACATAGGTTAATATGATCACAACATATCATGGCATTCCCATGATATTGTGTGAATATGCAGAAAAAGAAATATAAAAGACATTAACATGATAAGTCCATCTTGCTAATCAGTGCTAATGCTGACAAATGCTAATGCCAAAACATACAATGAACCCAACATCCAGCGGCGATCCAACGTTGTTTATCATCGTCACTTCAAAAGATTTAACAAAATTCTGAAATGTGAGGTCCGTACACCTTAATGCTGGATGAGATAGATAGTGGTGTACTCACTCATCCCTACCTATTATGCGCATTTTCGGCTCTTTGGATTGAGTTGTGGACTCCACAAGAGCAGCTACACACAGAAAGCTTTCTTGATCTTCCAGAATCTTAACCTATTCCACCCATTCCCAGGATTTGCTGCTCGCCGCCAAAACAGTTTGTTTAAATGGATTCCACCCATGGTGGAATGCCTCCAGGTACGATCACTGCACTGTGATCGGTCACACTCCCAAGCACTCCCAAGGACTTCTGGACAGCTGCCGAACCCCACTTTCTAGTTTTGGAGGTTTTGGTGTTGATTACAAATGAACAAACCCTTTGGGAAGCTACTTGAAAAGTGGTTAGGAGGTCCTGGTAGCTGTAGGAGACCCCTGACCTCTGACCCCTGTATGAACTCAGAGATGTTCAAGTGGGTCCACGTTTAAACATTTTTTGTGGGGCTTTTCCGTGTTTGAAAAAACTTGGGTATACAGACTAATTGTGGTGGACCCCGACTGGCATGCCCATATAAGGAAGTCTGACGTCATAAAGCTCATTTGCTGCTCGCCGCCAAAACAGTCTGTTTAAATGGATTCCACCCATGGCATGCCTCCAGGTACGATCACTGCACTGTGATCGGTCACACTCCCAAGCACTCCCAAGGACTTCTGGACAGCTGCCGAACCCCACTTTCTAGTTTTGGAGGCATGCCCATATAAGGAAGTCTGACGTCATAAAGCTCATTGTTAGAAAGAACTCTCTGGAACTGAGCTTTCAGAGCCAGCCCAAACTTCTTTCAGGCCTCACTTTCAAATGCGCAAACCTCATTATCTGAAACGTTGGCATTGTTTAACACGAGAATACAACATTCGAACTACATTTATAGGTCAAAAAGTAGAAAAAACATAATAAACTGTCCACTACTCTCACTTCCACTCCCCCCGGTTGAGCTGCTGGGAGACGTACTGACAAAAACACACTCCTCCATCCAGGTGACCCAGATAGGAGTCGGGCTGAGGGAAGGGGAAGTGTCTTTTAGCAAGGCAGCAGGCGTAACCCGACGAGAACATGAGCAGGGCTTTCTTGAAGGCCTCATCTGGGCTGACCTGCTGCTTAAATGTCTCCTCAAACTCGCACTTGCATCCGTCCAGAGAAACGTAGACCAAGTATATTTTTGAATTGGAGCGACAGCCCATCAGGAGCTTCTCCTCGTGGAGGATGGTGTTGGCCCGCCCTGCAGCTTTTTGCATCTCCCTCACTACGTGCTTCTCATCGTCGTTCTTCCAAAGTGAAAGGTGAAGAATGAGTCCGATTGGAATAAAGAAGAAACACGCGATGACCGGTATCCACTCTCCAGTGGGTTCATTGTTCACACGTCTGGGTATGATGCTGGTCGTTATTAATGCTGTCAAATACACAAACATCCCAACTAAAATTATGAACATTATCACACCACTAATGTAGAGCAAAACCCTGACCCAGAGGGGACGCAGCCAAACTTGAAGATCAGACACACTATTGATGATGCCGATGGCGTTCCTGTACTTGTCCTGGTCCTCAATGATCAGGCGCAGTTGGTCTGGCACTTCCATTTCGCTAAACGTACCCGAATCCCACTTGTAAAGACTTTCCACATTAACAGCAGTTAACGGCTGCAGGGCCTTGCCGTTGTAGATGGACGGAGGCTGGTAGGGAACCACCGTGGAGCCCTGGAGCTGCCGGTTGGGGGTGAAGAGCACCTTCATCAGCTTGGTCATGAACTCGGGGTCGCTGACCTCCAGGTAGGTGAGGTGGCACAGGTGGAGCGGGACGGTCACTCCCGGCTCCAGAAGCACGGGGACAATGGGCTTCCTCTCCAGGCAGTCTCTGAACAGAGACATGTTGGCCTCCAGGAGACACCAGCGGCTCCGCACAAACTCCGAGCTGAGGACCAGCAGGACCTTCTGGCTCTCCTGGATGCACTCGGACATGTTCTCCAGCACGGTGCGGCCCGGTGTGAAATCACGCTCGTGGTAGCAGACGTGCAGGCCGAGGGCCTCCAGCTGGTCTATGAGGGCGTGTGTCCACTGGTAGTCTGTGCTGCTGTAGCTGATGAAGACGTGGAACATCTCACCTTCCCTCAGAGTGGGAGGGGCGTCGGTGGACGACATCTCCTGGAGGAAAGACTAAGGAGGTGTTGCACTTTTAATCTTTGCCAAACATTCCACCATTATAGTACTTATTATATAATACCTCCAATAATTATGACTGCACGACAGTGGAACCTCTCATGTCCAACTTTTGGGTGCTGGTCTACATGCCACCATTTATTTACAACCTTTATACACCGTATAGGCCAGGGGTGCCTAAACTTTTCACAACGTCGTACTCCTTCAGACAGCCGATGAGTGTAATCTTAACCAATGAAATGAACACCCTTTTATCATTGCATTGAAATCCTCAGGGCCCACCGGACTGCTCATCAAAGGCCTTAATGCTTGTTTATTAAGCATTAAGCATTCTGATTTTTAAACATCACAAAATGGACCTATGTATAAAAAAAACACAAGTAGACATCGGTAACGTAAACTGCCCATACGTCAAATATCACTCTCTAAGCAAATAATCTGATAAGATATATGCCAACATACCACTGTGTAAAAATACCTGCAGTGCGTCGGCGGTTAGCCCTAACCCTAACCCTAACCCTAACCCTTCAGACAGCTGATGAGTGTAATCTTAACCAATTAAATGAACACCCTTTTATCATTGCATTTAAATCCTCAGGGCGCACCGGACTGCTCATCAAAGGCCTTAATGCGTGTCCTGCAATTGCACTTTTAATCTTTACCAAACATTCCACCATTTTAGTACTTTTCCTTCTAATTATAAAATACTTAAAACAATCATAACTACATGACATTGGAAGCTCGAACCTTGGGATGCTGGTCCATGTCCAAACATTTCACTGTACATATAGGCAATGTTAACATTCTCAAATGGTGCAAAAACAAGCATGTGGAGGATTGTTGCTTGCTGCTTCAATGCATTTGTGGTTGTTTGATTGTACACACTTGGACATAAAACTTTTATTTTCGTACTTCCTATGAATGAAAAAACGCGCCCATTTTTCTTAGTACAATGTACATTCCTACCTGTTTATGGCCGACTGAGCGCACACAGAGTAACCTCACTGTGTGGAGGAGCGAAGTGAAAGTAAACACAGGAAGCAGGAAACTAGGACTTCTCTGCTTTTTTTTTTTAATTTAAAGAGACAGTAGCTACTTTTTTTTTCCTGTGGAAAACCTTCACGCTCAACCAATTCAACCAAAGTTGTACCAAAATGGTGGTACAGCTTTCATATTGGATTCTGATGATTGGAATATAGACCTCACCACTTTTGGGTTAACTACTAAAGTGTCACACATGTTTATGACACACATCTTTCATAAATGTGATACTGATATGATGTATATTTCGTATCTTTGATATAAAATAACTAAAAACCCACCTAATTAAATCTGTTTTTAATGTCTAACTTTTTATACCTGACTGCTGTTTCTCATGTTTTAACTGTGTATTAACCAATGAATGTTGTATTTTAATGTATCTTTTACTCTGTTTACTTGCTTTTATTCAACTCCATTCTTCTGTAAAGTCTTTGAGTATTTTGAAAAGCGCTATACAAATAAAATGTATTATTATTATTATA
Source organism: Doryrhamphus excisus (assembly GCF_037039965.1). Taxonomy (NCBI): domain Eukaryota; kingdom Metazoa; phylum Chordata; class Actinopteri; order Syngnathiformes; family Syngnathidae; genus Doryrhamphus; species Doryrhamphus excisus. Next base: position 17,489,304 of record NC_136357.1, on the reverse strand, counting down.
AAAGTGCCATAAAAGGTAGATAACGTTGGTATGTACTTTAGCAACTTTTTTTTGACTCCTTGTTTGTATAGAGATGTTTTATGCTATATTGTTCATTATTCACCAGACAACATGAAAATGACGGCATTATTTAGATGGGGACTGGACAAACTTTGATTGACCTATAAAATTAATTGTAATAACACCGTAATAATGTAATAACTCCAAAATGAAAGCAGCACAGATGTTTGTCTTAACTGCACAAAACAGCAATCACAACCACAATCACATGATCCAAAAAAGGAAGTGAAACTTTGTGAATTTCTTCACTATACTGTGGGTCAATACTGTGGTTTCATCGAAACTCAGCAAATACACAATCCAGCAACCCAAATCACACAAGTTGTGCACATTCACCACATTCCGTCCATCCACCCATCGTCCTCATTAGGCTGGCAGCTGACTTTGGGTGAGAGTACACCTTGGACTGGTCGTCAGCCAATGGCAGGGCACATAATTGTACCTCATACCTATGGACAATTTGGAGTGGCCAATTAGCCTAGCATGTTTTTGGAATGTGGGAGGAAACCGGAGTACCTGGAGAACATGCAAACTCCACACAGAGACGCCCAATAATGGAATCGAACTCGGGTCTCCTAGTTGTGTGGCCGACGTGCTAACCACTCCACACCGTGCAGCCCCTCGATAAAAAATCTTAAATAAAATTTCTATATCTACAAATAATCAGGACAGAAATTCTAGATTGAAGCTTTTTATACCTAAAAATAAACAGGACCTTTAAGATGGAAATACAAATTTTACCTTGTTACAACCAATAAAAAGTGAAATACACAGTGACAGTGTGGGGGAAGGGGATTGAACCAACAACCTGTGACTTTTTGAACGACCCGCTCAAGGTTTTATTTGTTGGGAAAAACAAAATAACTTATTTTTAGAGTTATTCGCTCAGTTTTAACTATAGGCGATCGACCGATATGTTTTTTTTGGGGCCGATGCCGATACCGATTTTTTTCCATCACCCTCAGCCGATGGCGATTTTGCTTGGGCTGATATTTGTGGCCGATACTGCTTTTGATCCCTCAATTTACATGAAAAAATGACCATGATAACAAATATTCCAGATCTCATGTTTAAAGAAATATTTATTGAAATGTAAACGCTGAACACAGTAGGATTCAGCTTTCTTAAACACACATTTAAACAGCATTATCAACTTTAAAAGGAATAAATATTCAACCATGTGCAAAACACTTCTGTCGTAGTTTAAATTTATCTAGCATTGATGTGATGACTGCTCCTCTGCAGCGTGACCCCCACCCGTCTCCACACACACAAACACATCACACTGACACAATTTAGTACGATATATAAAACATTTCTCTCATCATTAAAGACACAGCTGCTCCAATTCCTTCTGTGTGTGTGTGTGTGTGTGTACGTGCTCGGAGAGAGCGCACACACATAACACGACACGCATTTAAAGTTGCATAGTTGTTCATTCTTGTTCTGCTCAACTAGTGAGAGTGCTTTTATTCGTCTGTTGCGTTGGTATGTGATGTTTTTGGTCTTTCTTGTTGTCCCACCGTGACTTAAACTGGTATGCCTAGCGATCACCCAGTGAAATGTGATGGGCTTAGTAAAGTGTTAAAAGCAAGCTAACTCTATTACTTGTGAAAACGCGCCCTTGATGTGATTCAACAGTGGGGGCGGGGTACCGTGACTATGTGTTTTACGGGGTCCTCTGCAGGACAGATGCCTGGCTGTAAATCATGCAGTGAAAAAATACATCGGCGAATCCATGCGCGTATCGGCTGATACCGATACAAGGAAAAAACGCAAATATCGGCCCGATATATCGGCCGGCCGATGTATTGGTCGATCCTTAGTTTTAACATTTCTGAACTAAACGGGACCAAAAATATACCCTCATTCTAAAATGAATGTTATACTATAAAGTCAATAAGCAAATGGGCCTTAAAACCAGGAAAATGATCAAACATGTCCAATAATACGATTTTAAATTTGGCAATTGGCAAATCATTTGCAGTGCAATGGGAAGAACGGGTGGAACTCACCAAGTAATTGTCCATAAAGCATTGGCCATTTCTTAAATTATTCAAAAATATATTCTAGATAGACTTCATTCCCTCCGGGTTGGGAATGAGGTCCTGCCCCAGGTGGAGGAGTTTAAGTATCTCAAGGTCTTGTTCACAAATAAGGGAACGTGGGAACGTGAGGTCGACAGACATCGGCAGTAATGCGGCCGCTGTACCGGACCGTCGTGGTGAAAAGAAAGCTGAGCCGGAGGGCAAAGCTCTCAATTTACCGGTGGATCTATGTTCCCACCCTCACCTATGGTCATAAGCTTTGGGTCATGACCGAAAGAATGAGATGGCGGATACAGGCGGCTGAAATGAGTTTCCTCCGTAGGGTAGCTGGACTCACCCTAAGATATAGGGTGAGGAGCTCAGCCATCCGGGAGGAGCTCAGAGTCGAGCCGCTTCTCCTTCACATCGAGAGGAGTCAGTTGAGGTGGCTCGGGCATCTAGTCCGGATGCCTCCCGGACGCCTCCCTGGTGAGGTGTTCCCGGCATGCCCAGCCGGGAAAAGTAGAACTAGGAATCGCTGGAGGGATTATGTCTCACAGCTGGCCTGGGAATGCCTTGGTGTCTTCCCGGTGGAGCTGGAGGAGGTGGCTGGAGACCGGGAAGTCTGGGCTTCCCTACTAAGACCCGGATAAGCGGAGGAAAATGGATGCATGGATATACTACTAATGCCCACTAATGCCATGAAAGCCATGAAACTGACGGTATCTAATGTTGTAAAGTGTACCTTCTCAATTCCACTCCCCCCGACTCAACTGCTGGGAGACGTACTGACAGAAACACACCCCTCCCTCCAGGTGACCAGTGAGGGATTCCGGTGTGGGGAAGGGAAAACTTCTTTTGGCAAGGCAGCAGGCGTAGCCCGACGAGAAAGAAAGCACGGCTCTCCGGAACAAACTCTCGACACTGGCCTGCTCGGAGATCGCCCCTGCAAACTCCCGCCTGCACCCCTCTAGGGAAATGTACACCAGGTAAAATTTGGAATTGGACTGACAGCCCATGAAGACCTTCTCCTCCCAGAGGATGACGTTTGCTCGACCCGCCGCCTTCTGCAGCTCCCGCACAGTGTATGCCACGCCATCTTTCTTAATCAAAGACAACTGAACTAGCAAGCCAAGAATAACACAGCACTGACTTGTGAGAGTCAGTACCCAAAAACTGGTGTTGTGGTCTTTATTTCTAGAGACCAGATCCTGTGTGAGTAGATTGCTTGTATACCCCAAAAGACCAACTGAAGTAAAATAAATTATCACAGCAATAACTATCAAAATTGCTTGCAACCACTTTGGGTAAACTTTCTGCTGAGACACACTATTGATGATGCCGATGGCGTTCCTGTACTTGTCCTGGTCCTCAATGATCAGGCGCAGTTGGTCTGGCACTTCCATTTCGCTAAACGTACCCGAATCCCACTTGTAAAGACTTTCCACATTAACAGCAGTTAACGGCTGCAGGGCCTTGCCGTTGTAGATGGACGGAGGCTGGTAGGGAACCACCGTGGAGCCCTGGAGCTGCCGGTTGGGGGTGAAGAGCACCTTCATCAGCTTGGTCATGAACTCGGGGTCGCTGACCTCCAGGTAGGTGAGGTGGCACAGGTGGAGCGGGACGGTCACTCCCGGCTCCAGAAGCACGGGGACAATGGGCTTCCTCTCCAGGCAGTCTCTGAACAGAGACATGTTGGCCTCCAGGAGACACCAGCGGCTCCGCACAAACTCCGAGCTGAGGACCAGCAGGACCTTCTGGCTCTCCTGGATGCACTCGGACATGTTCTCCAGCACGGTGCGGCCCGGTGTGAAATCACGCTCGTGGTAGCAGACATGCAGGCCGAGGGCCTCCAGCTGGTCTATGAGGGCGTGTGTCCACTGGTAGTCTGTGCTGCTGTAGCTGATGAAGACGTGGAACATCTCACCTTCCCTCAGAGTGGGAGGGGCGTCGGTGGACGACATCTCCTGGAGGAAAGACTAAGGAGGTGTTGCACTTTTAATCTTTGCCAAACATTCCACCATTATAGTACTTATTATATAATACCTCCAATAATTATGACTGCACGACAGTGGAACCTCTCATGTCCAACTTTTGGGTGCTGGTCTACATGCCACCATTTATTTACAACCTTTATACACCGTATAGGCCAGGGGTGCCTAAACTTTTCACAACGTCGTACTCCTTCAGACAGCCGATGAGTGTAATCTTAACCAATGAAATGAACACCCTTTTATCATTGCATTGAAATCCTCAGGGCCCACCGGACTGCTCATCAAAAGCCTTGTGGACACATGTAATCCGTCCCTGTGTCATGAATAGGAGTACAAAATTAAGTACTCTGCCTCTCGCCTGAAGTCAGCTGGGCTTAACTTATTTAAATACATTTAAAATGGGTTTAATTTGATTTTGTAAACAATTTAGTGCAATTTACTAAAAATTATGTTGATGTTGAGGTTTATGATATAATTTATTTGACATTCATTCATTCATTTTTCCGCTTATCCTCACGAGGGTCGCGGGGGTGCTGGAGCCTATCCCAGCTGTCTTTGGACAAGAGTCAGGGTACACCCTGGACTGGTGGCCAGCCAATCACAGGGCACATATAGACAAACAACCATTCACACTCACATTCATACCTATGGACAATTTGGAGTGGCCAATTAACCTAGCATGTTTTTGGAATGTGGGAGGAAACCGGAATACCCGGAGAAAACCCACGCATGCACGGGGAGAACATGCAAACTCCACACAGAGATGGCCGAGGTTGGAATTGAACTCCAGTCTCCTAGCTGTGAGGCCTGCGTGCTAACCACTGAATTTATTTGACACTTGTTAAAAAATATTAGTTCAGTCAACATAATTAAAATATCTAGTCTCAACAACTTAGAATAATAAAAGTACAATTTAAGTCTTGTGAGGAAAAATGAGGAAGGGATGTCCTGGGGCGCGCCCCATTATTTGAAAAGCACAGACTTACAGCGATATGTCGAGGTGAAGTAGCACGTCCTTGCCTTGTGAAGAAGCAGGAAGCAAAAGTGAAACCTTGCACAGTTCAAACCAAGGAGTCTAGAGTTACGAACAGGATGAACGATTCCAACGCAAATGAACAGAAGGGAATGAGGTATGGCGCGGAGCTGAAAGTCCACCATGATAGAAGGTAAAAGAAGTGGGCGGGGCAAGGTTGCCAATGGAATAACAATGTATACACTGGCTCTGAACGGAGTATAAAATAAAGTTATAAACTGTGGATACACGTATTTAGTAAACACAATGAATATACAGGGTGGCCTTCCATTTCCTCACTATGTTCCTCAGAGTGGAACCTGATGAAATATCTGAACTAGCTTTTTGTATCCTTCCCCTAAACCATGATGTTGAACAGTGTTTGCTTTCAGGTCATTTGACAGTTGTTTTGAGGCTAGCATGTTGATACTTTTCAGAGAAGATGCAAAGAGGACTTTGTCATGATTGGTTTCACTTGTGTATGTAGGTCAAAGGTCAATGAGTTTACCAAACACATTTTCTGTTCCAATAATTAGTATTAAAGGTATTCGAATCAATAAAACAACAAGGGTGCCCAAATTTATGCACCTGTCTACTTTTTTTAAAATAATTATTATTAAAAATTATTATTGGTCTGCTATATGAGATATATATTTTTTTCTTTAATACTCCACTTTGTGCTACTAAAATTACTTTATTTTTTAATTTTTTATTAATATTTTCATAATATCTTAACCAGACTCTCCTTTTTTCCATTTCTGCTATTTTTTTAGTATTTCAACATTCTTCTTATAACTTTTCCTGTCATAATTCTTTATTTCCATTTTGACTTTATTCTCATGATATTCTAACTTTTTATAACTTTTTCATAATTTAATTTAACCAATAGCGCGCAGACCTCACAGCTAGGAGACCAGGGTTCAATTCCACCCTCGGCCATCTCTGTGTGGAGTTTGCATGTTCTCCCCGTGCATGCGTGGGTTTTCTCCGGGTACTCCGGTTTCCTCCCACATTCCAAAAACATGCTAGGTTAATTGGCCACTCCAAATTGTCCATAGGTATGAATGTGAGTGTGAATGGTTGTCTGTCTATTAGTTAAAACGTGACAAATCTGATCTTTTGGACGGAAGTGAACGCAGAGTCGTTTGTCCTACTTTATACTGTCCCTGGTTTCAGACTTGCAGGTGTACTGCGGCTTTTATAAGGCGTGGCAAGCTGAGAAAAGGAATCTGCCCCTTTCATCAACAACCTTCCATATCGTGTTTCAACCTGCAAGCTGTGGTTACATGATTACAAGAGTCCCTCACATTTCAATAAGCATTTTATTATATCTTCTCAAAGGACCACACTATAAAACAGGGGCCCAAGTTTGATATGGATGCTGTATGGTATCATGTACCCATAAATGACATCTTAAAGCATAAATGCAGGACATTATTGGGAATTAAAGTGTAAATACGAGTCACAAGATAAAGCGTCTCATCAAACATGTTGTTAAAGTTACCACGCTGCTCCCAGATGGAACTGAGTACGATGCTAACTTGCTAATTGGGTTAAATTATTAAGTTTCATTAATGTTCATGTTAAAGGTTAAATAACTGTTACTACTGTACATTTGAATTGGAAAAAAAATAATTTCGCTACACACCAACTATATGTGGTTTCTTGCTGTTTTATTATTACATTTATTTATTACTGATTGATTATATTATATTATATTATATTATATTATATTATATTATATTATATTATATTATATTATATTATATTATATTATATTATATTATATTATATTATATTATATTATATTATATATTATATTATATTATATTGTATTATATTATTGATTTGTTTATTTATTTTTCATCTTATTTTGTGTATAAAAATAAAGCACTGAAAAGGTGTAGGGTATACCAGAAGCAAAAGCATTGATCATTATTTTATTTATTTTATTATTTATGTTTATTTTATTAATTTATGTTTTTGATAAATGCGTTGCGTTGCTCCAGTGGCCCCCCAGGTAAATTGAGTTTGAGACCCCTGCTATTAAAAAAATAAAATTGGATATAAGACCAGGACATGGGTTCTCAACTGGTTTCAACCCCCAAACTATAATTATTATTATTTTTAATCTAATTTATTTTTTGGGTTTTTAAACATTTCACTTTTGATGTGACCTCGTCTGACTGTTTTTGGCTATGAGAGCCTTGCTAATTACATGTTGTCAGGGAGTAATTATCCAAATTACTATAACTATTAATACATATTACCTAGAAGTGAAAGCAAACTAAAAATAATACAAAGGATTACTAATCGTTGCAATAATGACGTCTAATAAAGACATGTGCAAAACATTGTCATTGTTTAAATCCCTCCCACTCTTTGCAGTCATCATTTGTGTGCTATCTCTACTTTGCTTGTCTCCCTCCTGTTTATTTTGTTGTTCCGGATCGCTTGCCCCGGGCTGGAGGCGGAGCTGCTGAACTAGCACTTAAGCTAACCTCTGACGGCTGTGCAACGCTGGATTATTCTTCTATGCCACCCTGCGCTACACGTGCTGCTGCCTTGCTCATAAATCTTGTTAGTGTTGTTCATGCGTTCAGCAGCACTTGCCTCCACCCAGCTTGGCTCTGTGTGTTTTTTTCACGGTGCACCCTTTTGACACCATCACTCTTTGTTACTCTTTAGACTCATTAAACTCTTTACTCTTTACTCACCTGCGTCCAGCGTCCGCATCTGGGATCCAGATCCAAGCGAGAACATGACAGAATCAATGTCCCAAATGAGTCCCCGATGGGACTCGGAGTGCAATACCGACTCTATCGACGATCTATTACTACCATATTAGTCACTTCTGGGTGCAGGGAATGCAGGTCATTAAGTCCGGACAGATGATTAGGTATAGTGCTGTTTATTGCACTACTTGATCAATCATCAATCAGTCGGCTGTGTGGCGAGTGTGGAGGTCTGGTGCAACCAGCATGAGTGCAGCCGATCATTCAGGTGAGTCTGCATGGTACAAGTGGTAAAAACTCACCTCCGCACCCAATAGTGTACCTCCATACTGCAACCAGTGGTAGTCTGAGGGAGCTGCCAATCGTCCCTCACTGATCAGGTGTATGCCCCACCTACACACTCATGTTTCTATTTGTGTATATAGCTGGCTTTTGTTATTTACACATATATTTTGGTTAGTACTTATATATGCCATTTAAGTTGTGTAATTGCCACTTCAGTTAGTTTTTCATATAGAAGTCATTGGTTTGCTTCCTAATTTCTCATTAGTTTCTCCTTTCTTTGAGGTGATTGGTCGGGGGCACAAGCATGGAGGCCCGCCCATGTGAGTGCAGGCCAGAGGCTGATCACCTTGATTGGACTCTTCCAAGTGTCACCTGGAGGAGGGCGGGGTTAACTGGGTAGTTGTTGGGTAATCTAAGTTGTTAAATGTAATCTAGTGTTTAAGATGTATATAGAAAGTGAAACTTCAGTGTGGTACTATTGAAATACTTTTGTAACATAAAAGAAGGGTGTTATAAATGTAAATACCTTTTAGACATATTGCCTCACCCTCTCATTGGGTGAATTGTTGTGCAGGGGGAGGCCTGTTGTGTGTGCGCTGGGGGGGGGGGGGGGGGGGGGCTATTGGACTGTCTGGCAAAATAAACTTGTAGAGCTCTCAAGCCCATGGTCTGGTGTGCATTTCAGATGCTAAGGCTATCCCGGGCTAGTAAGAGGCCATTTTTTCAACTTCAAATCTTACAGGTACTAATACAGAAAAATATGTTGTGTGTTCCTGTGCGTCAGAGCATTGACTGTTTTTCATTGCATTTTTCCTCCATCTAAAGCCAAAGAAGCTTCAAACACGATGCAGTAGGGTCGATTCCACAGCTGTGCTTCCCACCTTTAATATATTCCTCCAAGAGTTTGATGTCTGATATCATCGAGGAATCCAACTCTTTGGTCTTGACATTGTGGCTCTGTGGAGGCTCAAAGGGTAATGGTAATGGTAATGGTAATGGTTTTATTTCATTTGAACATGCATCAGATTACAATTGAGTGCATCCCATAATCAGTTCCCAGTTCCACATGTCCAAAAGGAGTAGGAAGAAGCAAAGCTTATTAAATTCTACCCCTCCATCTGGTACTTTTACAATCACTAACTGTTACATTTGTTCACTTCCTGCTTTCCATAATACAGTTTAAGGTTGTTTTTTTTAATAATGCACCTCATACCAAAGTACAAGGTGATATGAGCATCCAATGCCATAATGGGTACCATAGTAAGTGTCAATATAGTGATATATATAGCACATCATGACTGGTTCAAGACTCTTCATCCTTGTATTTAGCAAACATCAACTGCTTGTATTGTTTCTTGAATTGGCTCATCGTTGTGCATTGTTTGATTTCCTTACTCAATCCATTCCATAGTTTGATTCCACATACTGAAATGCTATGGCTAGCATAACGTAGTCCTAGCATAGAAGTGTTTCAAATGTACTTCTTCCCTGAGATCATATTCCTCCTCTCTTGTAGAGAAGTATTGGATGACATTTTAGCTAATTGGTTATTTTTAGCCTTATGCATTCTTTTAGCTGTTTGAAGATGAACTATATCAGCAAGTTGAAGTATTTGTGATTTTTAGAAATAAGGAGTTAGTATGTTCTCTGTAGGCGGCATTATGAATTATCCTTACTGACCTTTTTTGCAGTACATTTAGCGAGTGAAGATTGCTTTTATAGTTATTAACCCATATTTCCACACAATAAGTAAGATATGGTAGAACCAGAGAGTTCAAACAACAATATGGTCAAAGGCTTGTTGAATATTCACTCATGACAACAAATGTCTGCAGGTCACGTTATTGACGACGGTGGCCTAAATGATAAAGGTGTGCTCTTCAGTGGTGTCAAATGACAATCATTAAGATACAATGGAGTGGGGTCTCCCGATGATGATGGAGGTGAAATGAAGGAAGGAAGAAAGGATTCTCTAACAAATAAACAAGGCACCGCCACCTCGGTCTCAGGTGGGTCCATGACCACTATTATCTGAACGGGATGTTAACAAAAGTGATACCACTAAAGACCATCGGTGGGGAGGACAGACCCCACTCCATTGTATCGTAATGATTGTCTTTGATCGGCACCAACCATCCCATCTGGACATCAATACATTGGATCTTGCACCGAGTTCTCAGACTCGAGCCATCCCAGGATGAATGACAATGACCAGGATGAATGACAATACAGACAGGAAGAAACTTTGATTGCCACTTTGGGAAAAAAAAAAAACTGTGCAATCAGGCATTCCAAAAAACTGACTGCTGACTTGCTGGCAATATTCAAAAGTGTGCTCTCCACTTGAGTTTAATATGCAAATATTTGCTAATTTGTTGAAATCATGTGTTTTTCGGGGATAAGGTTACAAAAAAATCTGAAAACTTTGATAAATTCAAAAATCACACACTGACAAAACATGACAACTTTTGCCACAACAAAAGCTGCTGTGAAATGAGGCATTTTAGGTCGTACCAATCACAGAAAAGCCAGGGAAATCCTGGAGGGACTGATTATTGCCCAGCTACATTTCTGTTTTTATTCCAAAATTCTATTGTGTGCGATCAAAGCTGCCTCGTCTCCCTGCCTGCACGTCCGATCAATTTTCATTAGACTTCAAACACAAAGACTTTCTTTATTGGACTTCATTCTTCTTGCTGGCTTTTTATACGTTTCTTGGGCAATGTGGAAAAGAAAATGTTGCCTGTAAAAAAAAGCATCTGAGCAGTGCTGGGATTTGAATTGTGTTCTGGAATAGCATGACTCAAACATCCTAATTTAGAAAATGGGACCGATATCGTTTAAATCAGGGGTCTCAAACTCAATTTACTTGGGGGCCACTGGAGCTAGGGTCTGGGCGAGACTGGGCCGCATCAGGTTTTACAAAAAAAACCAATAAATCAAAAACCATAAATTTCGAATTTAAAAAACTTCGCTTTGGTTCCAATTTTCTGCAATAAAAGCTCTGTTCTCACACATCTTATTATTATATTTTTCTACACAAAATAATATGAAAAATAAATAAACAAATCAAGAATAAAGAAAATCAATCAATCAGTAATAAATAAATATAATAATAACAATAAAACGGCAAATAATAAAAACTTAAGAAACCACATATAGTTGGTGGGTAGACAAATTATTTTTTTCAGATTAAAATGAACAAAGCATTATTAGAGCCCTGTAGACATGACAAAACACGACTGTAGTCACATTTATACTCTTTTTATTTACAACATATTGCGCAACTGCAGGGTCTTGAGACACATGCTAACTCGCAAACTAGAGAGCTAGCGACCTAAATAGTAGCCTTCAAGTTATTTCCTTTAAACTTAAATAGCCCAAAACTTACCACTTCCACACGGATAGGGAGGATAACTATTAACAGTTATTTAACCTTTAACATGAACATTAATCAAACGTAATAATTTTTTCTGGGTACATGATACCATACAGCATCCATATCAAACTTGCGTGGGCCGCACTAACATTAAACTTTCATATCAAGGCGGGGGGCCTCAAACTAGTGTCCTGCGGGCCACATTTGGCCCGCGGGCCGCATGTTTGAGACCCCTGGTTTAGATTCATATATTATTTAGTGACATATGCAAGAAAATGTAGACTCATTCCGAAAACAACTAAATCACAAGGATGAGATTTTTAATAATAAAGAACACTTTGATTCTATTTACATTTAACATGGATTTCATACTTTAGTTTTTGCTTTATGCATCAGAGACACATTTATGGTGTATGTTTTGATCAGCAAACACTGGAGCCCTTGGAGCTGTTGCTCAACTTTGAAATGATGACGCATGCTAGCATAAGTCGAATCCACACAACAAAGAGCCGAGCTTCATGATGATGAGTTACCTGACAGGCTCTTTAAAGACAGGAACCTGCAATCAATCACGCTCAGCACAGTTTCCCCTCAAAAAAAAAAACAAAAGCATGCAAATCAGACCTGGGTTATACTGTGGAAAATGTATTGCCGGGGCAGATGTGGGAGTTTTTTTTTCTCCCCTATCTCTGCGAGGGGTTAGGCGATACCAGAAAAAGGGAGTCATGTGCCCTCACAGCTGCAGCAATAAACAACATCCCTGCCAAAAGCACTGCCGTCATTCAGAAGCATTTAGCGCTGTTTTGCAAGAGCATGTGTTCACATTTGGTTGTGACCTGAAAAAATCAATGACACCGTTTGGAGTTGTTGGAGGCTTCCACTACCCATAAAAGCTCCTTCCATTGGTCGCTTGTTCAGTAGGGATAAAGCTTTAAAAGCAATAACAACTTTGTTGCATAGTGCAGTGTAGAACGGCCAATGAATAGTGAGTGACCTAATTGACTGAATGATTGACATTTCCATACGCTGTTAACCCAGTATAAATCCTTCCAATGATAAGAAAGTCACTTATACCGATAAATTATTATTTAAAAAAAGCAAAGGTGATGATGTGTTTTTCCTGTGACATAATGACACAATGGGGCCTCACGTCTACCTCAGCAAGGAAGCAGAGCAAAAAACAAAACAACAAAAGAGAGAAAATGAGAACATTGCTGCTAAATTGGGAGGGGGAGGTGCCTCTGTAATGTGGAAGTGGTTTGGTCTGGAGTAAAGACATGTGGATTAGCCAAGCAACCAGCGACTGGACTTTCAAGTCGTCCCGTTTCCAGACAAGTTTTTTGTTTTTCAAACATCGTGAGTGAGTTTAAGGACTTTATCCAGGAATGGGATTCCGATAAGAAGAACCAAGTGTGTGTATTTACTAGTGGGACAACGATTATTGGACGATAATCAGAGTCAATTTGTGGAATTTTGATGTATACCTTTTTATTTTATTTTAGTTTTTTTGTGTGTGTCCTGTCCAGCCATTGGGGCAGATAGTATTGTTGATCTAAATGCCCTTACATGCTAAACCGATTTGCTCTGTCGGGAAAGGTGTGAGTTCCAACTTCCTTGTACTATGAAATTTTATTTGCCGTTATTTGATGTTTTTGTTATGCGAATTTGGAGTGGCCAGACCGGAGAAAGAAAAAAAACAGAAAAGAAGAAGAAGAGAAACTGGGATTGGGGCGCGTCAACCTTTTATTTAAATCCGACTGGTCGATATCAAGAAATCAATTTAAAACTGGGTTGTTTAGGCTCGCTCATGTGTCTCTCTTGTTTTTCCTTCCTGCCCTGCAACTTCTATCTCCTAACCACTTTTCAGGTAGCTCTCCAAAGGGTTCATTCTTTTATTATTAACTCCTACACAGACAAAATGAGAAAGTGGGTTTCGGCAGTAGTCCGGAAGTACTCTGGACTACTGAGTAGCAGAATTACTGTTGCAAGGACACATCACCAGTCGGGTAAAACTAACCTGTCTCACGACGGTCTAAGCCCAGCTCACGTTCCCTATTAGTGGGTGAACAATCCAACGCTTTACAATGATAGGAAGAGCCGACATCGAAGGATCAAAAGGCGACGTCGCTATGAACGCTTGGCCGCCACAAGCCAGTTATCCCTGTGGTAACTTTTCTGACGCCTCCTGCTTGAAACCCAAAAAGCCAGTGTGACCAGCGGAGTGGGGCATGCCTGGAGACGAGTAAAATGAAACACACCGTTTTGGAAATCCGTTTTTGGAAAATATGCGCAGATTCTGGAAGATCTAAAAAGTTTTCCGTGCGCCCAAGCGCCCATTTAAATGAGTTCAGGGACTACAACGTGAACGAGTGGTTAGCACGCAGGCCACACAGCTAGGAGACCTGAGTTCGATTCCAACCTCGGACATTTCTGTGTGGAGTTTGCGTGTTCTCCCCGTGTTTCTCCGGGTACTCCGGTTTCCTCCCACATTCCAAAAACATGCTAGGTTAATTGGCCACTCCAAATTGTCCATAGGTATGAATGTGAGTGTGAATGGTTGTTTGTCTATATGTGCCCTGTGATTGGCTGGCCACCAGTCCAGGGTGTACCCTGACTCTTGTCCAAAGACAGCTGGGATAGGCTCCAGCACCCCCGCGACCCTCGTGAGGATAAGCGGAAAAATGAATGAATGAATAAATGAGTTCAGTTGCTATCTCCATCCATCCATTTTCTACGTCCTCACTTTTGGTTCTCACTTTCCTTAGCATATGGTGCTATTAAGGACTTGTGTGTTTGTGTGTACATCAGTGGTGCCAGTTGGCACAGAATATGCACGCAGGTTGTAGTGGACCGATGTGGACCAAAAAGTCCTGGCCCACATTTTTGTACCCATCCAGCCCTGATTGTGTGTACTCTGTGTACTGTATATTCAAGGCTGCCGAATGTTCTCCAAGTCCTCCAATTTGACAGCTCATTTTTTAAGTGTGACCTGGTTTCCCAACTCTGACAAGTTGCCGTGAAGTCACTACATCTGCATCTCTCTCACATAAACATGGACTTTGTACTCTAAGTTAGGAGGCCTATGCAGTTGGGAAAGAATTTCCACTGCACGATTGATTGATTAATTGGTTTTGTCTGAAAAGACTCCAGATATTCTCTTGAGGTAGTATGTGGGGGGAAAAAAAAAAACAGTCAATAAATGTTGAGGATGCAACACATCTCTGACCTTTGACATGATGGACTGCACAGTTCTTCCCGCAATACTCCCAGACCTGCTCCCCTAATGAGGATTATTGGCTTTTATTGCAAAACTCACTGGATTCTTCAATAACAGCCAGTCAGCCAAGAAAACTTTCCTCCAAAAGCAACATTAGAGCATCTGTTCTCAGTAGTGCATTGCTGGGAATCCCTTTATAAATGAATCAGAAAAAAAACATCTATATCGGCCAAGAAGCCTTTATTTCTCCTTCCATTCCTACTTTGCCAATCGCAGCTTTTCGTCCTATGCTGTTGCCTTGTCTTCAGTCAAAACAAACACACAAGTACACAGAGAAACATTGTTCTTTTACTCATTGCTCTTGTTAAATGATATTTTTAGAATGTGCCGCGGCCAAATAAAAAAGCAGCCGTGGGCTGCAAATGGCCCCCGGGCTGCACTTTGGTTATCCCGGTTTGAACTGAAATAGCATAAGCGTTTACTTGTTTGTATGTTAGCAGGACACTTCCTGGTTCTTAAAGGATGATATAAGACGTCGAAGCGGGAGAAACGATCATGATTCAAAAAAGAAAAAGGGAATACTATGGGGGGGGGCACAAGAGGCAAGGAGTACTTTCACTGTCAACATGTACAAATTTATAGTACTCAACATGCAATTTGACTTTTGAATCCGCTTGTATGTTCTCCATTTTGTTGCATTTTTGTGGTTTCGGTTTCAAGTTCATTCTGCACAGTGCAGATAAATAAATAGATATGATCAGTTGTCTCCAGTATTTCCACGCGGTGGCGTGATGGAAAATATTTGCAAAACACGGCTCTCGTAGAAGTGAAATGAAATGTGAAATGTTTGTTTGTGTGTTCACAGAACGCTTTCTGGCTCATAAAAGATGATCTAAGACGATGTAGATAAGACCATTTGTGGTTCTAAGGCAGACAGGATTAGTTCTGTCGCAACTCAAACAGCAAAACAGACAAATTAATTCCTCTAACAAAAGGGAAAATATTGTAGAATTACTTTATTCGTATGTATTAAGCTACTTCCTGTGTGTTAGTATGGTCTGTCTCTCTTCCATTGTTAATTCCATTTTTTCTTGCCAATATGCCAGCAACAAATGACTTCCTCCTGTACAAAGCTGTTCAACTGATGTTCATGAAGGTGTAGTACCACGGTCTGTTGCGAACAGAACTAAGTACTCCAGAACTGTAGATAGAACATGGAACTGGAATTAACTGCGAGATAGATCAACCTTCATTTCTGCAGAACAGCTTTAAATTTTGTGGTCTCTGAAACACGTTATTTTTGGTAATGGTAATGGTAATGGTAATGGTAATGGTTTTATTTCATTTGAACATGCATCAGATTCCAATTGAGTGCATCCCATAATCAGTTCCCAGTTCCACATGTCCAAAAGGAGTAGGAAGAAGCAAAGCTTATTAAATCCTACCCCTCCATCTGGTACTTTTACAATCACTAACTGTTACATTTGTTCACTTCCTGCTTTCCTAATATAGTTTAAGGTTTTTTTAATGTTTTTTATTTACATTTTTTTTTATTTTATTTTAAATTTTTATTTTTGTCATGTAACAAAGTACACCTTGAGCTCAAACATGATATGTAACAACAAAAAGTGAAAATATAAGCCATAATGGAGTCTAGAACACGGCTTCACCGCTTTTGGGAAGACAAATATTAAAGCAGAAGCAATCATATCATCATCGAAAACATGAGCAATGTTCAGTTTGGTATCTTTTTAATGGTAATGGTAATGGTTTTATTTCGTTTGAACATGCATCAGATTACAATTGAGTGCATCCCATAATCAGTTCCCAGTTCCACATGTCCAAAAGGAGTAGGAAGAAGCAAAGCTTATTAAATCCTACCCCTCCATCTGGTACTTTTACAATCACTAACTGTTACATTTGTTCACTTCCTGCTTTCCATACTACAGTTTAAGGTTTTTTTTCAATTTTATTTTATTTTTGAATTTTGTAAATTTTTGTCCGGATCTATGTCATTTTCCAATTCCAATTGTTTGTGATTTGTCAAGCCAAAAGTGTCCACTGGCAGATCTTCTTGTGTCGTAATGGTAATGTTTAAAATGTTTTCCATTTTTAAGTTGGAGTAATCTTAGAATTGATCCAGATCCGCCATATTTTTGAGAACGAGCACGCTGGCATCCGGTCCTCCATTTAACTTCATGAAAATTTTGCAGTTGGCACTCCAAGCTTGAATCTTTCCCTGCTTTCTTAGGTCTTCCTTCGCAATTTCAGCACAGGGCTCGACAATAACGATGTACCGATGGCCCGGGGCAAGTTAAAACAAAATTGGGGCAAGTAAATCCAATCAGTGATATTCCCATTGGGCAAGTGTACTTTGGCATGCCATACTGCCAAGAGTTTTTTTAAAAGCGGTTCTTGTTGGGTGTTGGTAAAACACAGACTGCGTAAATCCGGTGGTAATTTGCAAACCAATCCTTGCAAATCTTGAAATGGACCAATCAGAATCCTTTATTTTGACCCGTTACTTAGTTTTACCCACACCCGTTCTTGTTGGCGATCAACCAATCAGCGATGGTTTGACTAGGAAAACATCTATCATGGCGTCCCTGCCAACATGGTCTAATTGTTCAACAACTTGTGAAGGAAAACAGCAAAAAGTGATGAACCAGTGCCTCCTAAACAAGTATTTTATTAGCGGCAGCAAATCAAATGATGGCACAGGTGAGTGAATCACATTGCTGTGACAATTTGAAGTGGTCACAATGAAACACCACCCATTAGATCCAATACCAAGTGCTGATTTTGCACAAGCTACAAAATCTAGCGCTTCCATTTCTCTGTGGATTTTTATCACCTTTGCTTCACAAATTATTGTTTGACTATTAAGCATTTTTTTCTGGATTAAAAACACTTTACTAGTACACAAATGTGTCTATTCAATAATGTTTCATTGTGGTGCACAACTTCTAAAAGGCAAAGTGCCTAGAAGTCTCTTGACAATCCAGATTTCCATGCAAAGTCATGATCTATGTAGGAAAACAACCACAAGAAATGATAATCATTTCATTTTTATTTGGCAAAAAGCAAAAATGTTGTAGTGTAGAGTCCTCTAGCAAATATGAAACAAATTGTTTAATGTTCATGTTTAATGGACCGGACCATACAAAGTCCTGCTGGACTGTCATGACTTAAGTCTCTCCCTCTAGCGTATACAACGATGGCGTCCCAGGCCAAACGTAAGCTCCAATAAGACTCGTTCCATTTCTCATGGAGGAAGTGTTGAAGCCCTCCAACACATTCTGGAAGAACTACAAGACCATCATGTCAGCCAAAGTGCTTTCACTCTGTGGTCTGCCTCACTGTTATTGCTCTTGGGACTTTATAGAAGCAAATCTTTGGCTGCCGGGTTACAAAATATCATCCCGGTAGGGTTGTTGCTTATGCTCATTCACATGCGGGTGTCAGGCCCCTGTGTATTTCTCAGCCATGTGGTATCTTCATTCATCAAAATATGAATATGTCGCTGTCCAATGCTGACCGCATGTATGGCACATACATTAAGTAAAGTATTCCAGGTTTCCAGGCTCGAGTGTTTAAATGTTCACCACGTATGAGACGCTGTGTGTATAAACCAAGAAGAAACATTCATCATTAAGCTGTGGAGTGAAGGGAAGGGAAGCACGCTATTCCCATGCAGGGGTCCTCTGTTTGGTGTCAAATGGACTCCTAACAGGAAGTCAGTGGTGTCCCTTATTTGGACCATCTCCTGGTGTTCATCAGGCAACTGATGGTATTCATGTTTACATTCATTCATTCATTTTCTACTGCTTTTCCTCACGAGGGTCGCGGGGGTGCTGGAGCCTATCCCAGATGTCTTCGGGCGAGAGGCGGGGTACACCCTGGACTGGTGGCCAGCCAATCACAGGGCACATATAGTCAAACAACCATTCACACTCACATTCATACCTATGGACAATTTGGAGTGGCCAATTAACCTAGCATGTTTTTGGAATGTGGGAGGAAACCGGAGTACCTGGAGAACATGCAAACTCCATACAGAGATGGCCAAGGGTGGAATTGAACCCGGGTCTCCTCGCTGTGAGGTCTGCGTTCTAACCACTCGCCCGCCGTGCCGCCCTTCGTGTTTACATTCATTCATTTTCTACCACTTTTCCTCATGAGGGTCGCGGGGGTGCTGGAGCCTATCCCAGATGTCTTCGGGCGAGAGGCGGGGTACACCCCGGACTGGTGGCCAGCCAATCACAGGGCACATATAGACAAACAACCATTCACACTCACATTCATACCTATGGACAATTTGGAGTCACCAATTAACCTAGCATGTTTTTGGAATGTGGGAGGAAACCGGAGTACCCGGAGAAAACCCACGCAAACTCCACACAGAGATGGCCAAGGGTGGAATTGAACCCTGGTCTCCTACCGACCGCCGTGCCGCCTTTGGTGTTTACAAAGCATGTTAATTTCAAGCACTCATTTTGGACCTCCAGTTCATTTTTAGCTCAGGATAAAGCTTGTAGAAATATCCACTTCCTCAAATTGTCTCTGCTTTTTCTCTCCTTGACCTGGAAAAAGGATGTAATGATATACTATGAATACAGTTGTGTATACAACATGAGGGAAAACGTTGTAAGGGACCCACAGATGCAACATCCAAGTGTTGGGATGGTGTTTGTTTTGCCTCTTCCATCCATTTACTAGATGACAACTAGAAATTACAACTAGATTGCAGTAAATTGGAGGGTAAAAACACGCTGTCGCCTGTCACTCATGCACATCAAACCATTCGTTCATTTATTCATTTTCTACCGCTTTTCCTCACGAGGGTCACGGGGGGTGCTGGAGCCTATCCCAGCTGTCTTCTTTGTTTATTTATTTTTCATCTTATTTTGTGTGGAAAAATAAAAATTAAGATATTTGAGAACAGTGGAATGTTTTATCAGAGCTTTTATTGTAGAAACTCGAAACCAAAGCAAAGTTTATTCATTTTTCTGTTTTTAATAAATGCGTTTTTTTTGGGTTTTTTTTGAAAACCTGATGCGGCCCAGCCTCGCCCAGACCCTAGCTCCAGTGGCCCCCAAGTAATTTGAGTTTGAGACCCCTGGTTTAGAGAGTAAAATGTGAAATTATTGAAAAATGTCCAAAAAATTCAGCTAATTATTAACTAATAAAACACCTTTTCAATTATATCACAAATCTGAGAATTACACTTTTGAAAATTAATTAAAGTGGCCTTTGCATTCTTTCATTTTTCACTATGTGGCCCTTGGTGGAAAAAGTTTGGACACCCCTGCTATACTGTATCAGTGATGGTTAATGGAATAGGCATTAACAGGAGCTTGTATATCCACACCAATAAATCTACAATCCTTTTTTTTTAATTATTTTCATGCCAAGTTTAATTTATGTAGTGCTATGAACGATTAGGCAAAGGCAATGCTGAGTTATTTTGCTGAGCTTTACAAGGAGTCTGTTGGGTGATGATGATGATGAGCATCACTGGATGTTGTGCACTGGATAACCAGAAGTTTTAAAAAAACACCTTTGAACCTCACTCTGGTAAATCCTCTCTAGAGCATTCTGACCCTTGCCCTGTTTTCTTTCTAGCACAAGCCAGGAGTGCATCTTTGCATTTTTTGGACTATGAATCATCCTATGACTTTAAATGATATCGGCAAAGGGTGCGAGGGTAAATAAAAAAGGCTTTGATTATGCCTGCCATTAATCTCCCCTCTATGTACAGAAGCAACAGTTTTATAGCTTCACATTTAAGGCGACCGACCCACTGGCAGGCCTACTTACCATTCTGCTGTTGTAATCTGATCTTCATATCTTGATGTCTAAAATGTTTTTCTTTTGCTGCCGTAAAAGACAAAATTGCCTCTCTCTTCAATAAATAAATAAATGAATCTCATTTGGTCTTACCCCGTTTTGCTTCACTTAGTTAATTTTCTACAAACGAGTCTCATCATTCTGAGTAAACCTGTCCCTGCCTGACTTCACACAAACATTTTATCACTTTTCTGCAGTTTGCATTAAGGGGTATTTATGCATTATGTGTTTAATGCAGAGCAATTTCATTGCCAGATTATCATACATAACATACTAAATAAACATGGATGAGCAAGTACAACAGTATCTGTATCTAGATCTGTTGACCAATCTAAATGATCTGTAACAATATCCATATCCGGATGAGGGATAAACATGAAGTGGGTGTGGTTGAACCAGAAGCGGGGGAGGCGGGGTGCTTTAATCTGTACGTTATTTTAAGTCTGAAATTGACATGGATTTCTATGTGTATTGTTTATTATTAAACCATATGTGTACTGTGTACGTACATGTATGTGTAAGTGATCCTTGACACTTTATTCTTAAATTATTTTTAATGATCTGTGCAAAGTTGGTGATTCATAACATGACAAACATGACAAATTAATTGTCAGTTGACTGTATTTTCCTCAAAAGCACCAAGTTCAGTACTAAAAGCAGTTTTCCAAATGACTTTATATCACCAACCACACCAGCCGAAGCAGGGATGAAAAAAAAACAGTTGAAAAAAAACCAACACAGTCAGTGACCAATGCACAACCGTGCTCGCTGTCTTGTGAAATGCACCATTTATAGCAGGGGTCTCAAACACGCGGCCACACTAGTTTGAGGCCCCCGCCTTGATATGAAGTTTAATGTTAGTGCGGCCCGCGCAAGTTTGATATGGATGCTGTATGGTATCATGTACCCAGAAAAAATTATTACGTTTGATTAATGTTCATGTTAAAGGTTAAATAACTGTTAATAGTTATCCTCCCTATCCATGTGGAAGTGGTAAGTTTTTGGCTTTTTAAGTTTAAAGGAAATAACTTGAAGGCTACTGTTTAGGTCGCTAGTTCTCTAGTTTGCGAGTTAGCATGTGTCTCAAGACCCTGCAGTTGCGCAATATGTTGTAAATAAAAAGAGTATAAATGTGACTATAGTCGTGTTTTGTCATGTCTACAGGGCTCTAACAATGCTTTGTTCATTTTAATCTGAAAAAAATAATTTGTCTACCCACCAACTATATGTGGTTTCTTAAGTTTTTATTGTTTGCCGTTTTATTATTACTATATTTATTTATTACTGATTGATTTTTTTTTGATTATTTTTCATTTCATATTGTGTAGAAAAATAAAAATTAAGATATTTGAGAACAGTAGAATGTTTTATCAGAGCTTTTATTGTAGAAAATCAGAACAAAAGCAAAGTTTATTCATTTTTCTGTTTTTAATAAATGCGTTTTTTGTTGGGTTTTTTTTTTGGAAAACCTGAGGCGGCCCAGCCTCGCCCAGACCCTAGCTCCAGTGGCCCCCAAGTAAATTGAGTTTGAGACCCCTGATTTACATTATTTCCTATATGGGAAAAATTGCCTCGATTTTCATAGATTCTCTCTTCTGACCCTTTGGAACAAATAATAACGAAAACTGAGGTTCCACTGCATTTCAGTTATTCAGTGTAATGATGTTCCTGAGTGATTTTTGGGTGCGGTGTTTTAGTAGTATTGGTTAACTTAACACTCTTCTACGGCCAATTTCAACTGGCCAGGAGGAAACTGCTCTGTTCGGCTCAGCTGGGCGTTTCATCATCTTCCACGCCAAGGCAAGGTCATCTTTGTGGGATTCTTCGGCAGCGACTTGGGTATGGACTTTTAACCGCGTGAAAGCAGCAGCGATCTTCACGAGGAAACATTATGTTGGCTTTGTGTGACAGAAGCGGGGCGGCCTGCACACGCCAGGTCAGGCCTTGCGGGAAGTTGTAACACGAGCAAAGAAAATATATGTGGTGTGCATTGTATGTCTGACTGAGGACATGAACTCATTTTCCTGTTTGTTTTGTCTTTAGCTTTAAGCAGAAGTCATCTCAGTCTGGAGCTTCTTTTTCATCCCCAGCAGGAAAATGTCTGCTGTTAGCATAAATCCAAGCAGTCTGCTTGACGGTGTCCCACTTAAATTTTTATGAACCCTCCATGGGGCCAGGGACTGATGTCGCAAAACAAAAACAATCATATATTTTCACCAGTAATCACACTCCCGCTCCTCATTATCACTGTTTTTTGTGCATGCTTCCCAAATTGGGGCAGTCGGCGGGAACATCTGGAAACGATTTTCTTTGTTTCTCATCGAACTTTGCAGCCAGGAACATACGGGTAAACTCCAAGTCACATCAGGGTACAAATGTGTGGGGGGGCACTAAGGACATTGATGTGGTTACACAGCAGGAATTTACACCGGATCGACCAACAACTTTGCATTAGGGGCAAGTGGAGAACTGCCCCACCATGAGCAACAGATACCTCTAAGATGAATAGAGCATTTCTTGTTGCGTGTGACTGAGGCTCACACTGACATTGCATGAATATACAGCATTACTGCCGTATTTCCCTGTCCTTTCTTTTTTCTCCCTGCCGTCTTTTCCCTGTCAAACAAATTCTGCCAAATTGTAAGCTTAAGAAAACATTTACTGCCGGTTGAAAACATTGAAAACTAATGCAGTCGGATTTTTCTGGGTTTAGTACAGCCAATAAACATATACTACTACATACAATACTGTATTCCTGGTGTTTCTGTCACGGTGTGTCGAGGGTTGGACCCCTGATGTAGAGGAAGGCAACAAGAGGTGCAGTCTTACAGTCTTTTAATAGGAAAAAAATCCAAGACAGGGGTCTCAAACATGCGGCCCGCGGGCCAAATGTGGCCCGCAGGACACTAGTTTGAGGCCCGCGCCTTGATATGAAAGTATAATGTTAGTGCGGCCCACGCAAGTTTGATATGGATGCTGTATGGTATCATGTACCCAGAAAAAATTATTATGTTTGATTAATGTTCATGTTAAAGGTTAAATAACTGTTAATAGTTATCCTCCCTATCCGTGTGGAAGTGGTAAGTTTTTGGCTATTTAAGTTCAAAGGAAATAACTTGGAGGCTACCGTTTAGGTCGCTAGCTCTCTAATTTGCGAGTTAGCATGTGTCTCAAGACCCTGCAGTTGCGCAATATGTTGTAAATAAAAAGAGTATAAATGTGACTATAGTCGTGTTTTGTCATGTCTACAGGGCTCTAATAATGCTTTGTTCATTTTAATCTGAAAAAAATAATTTGTCTACCCACCAACTATATGTGGTTTCTTAAGTTTTTATTATTTGCCGTTTTATTCTTCTTATTATTATTATTATATTTATTTATTTATTTATTACTGATTGGTTGATTTTCTTTTTTTCTTGATTTGTTTATTTATTTTTCATCTTATTTTGTGCAGAAAAATAAAAATTAAGATATTTGAGAACAGTGGAATGTTTTATCAGAGCTTTTATTGTAGAAAATCGGAACCAAAGCACTGAAAAAGTTTGTATATTTTTCTGTTTTTAAAAAATGCGTTGTTTTTATTTTTGGAAAACCTGATGCGGCCCAGCCTTGCCCTGACCCTAGCTCCAGTGGCCCCCAGGTAAATTGAGTTTGAGACCCCTGATCTAATATAATTAACGTATGCTTATATTAATGTATTCCTGCATTACTCATATTTTCCTGCGGTTTTGAATTCTGCCTAGCAACAAGCGGCTTCAAAATTGAAACAGCAAAGTATTTTTGTGTTTAGTACATCTCACAATTATTTATTTTTCACTAGGGGCATGTGCATTTTTTTAGCATATTAAAATGTATCAGAATGCACACCTATCATGTGTAACAAAAAACTCCTAAGGCAAGTGAATAGCTTTGCCCTCACTTAGCCGTCCTATGAGCTTTGCAGTAATCTGACTGGCTTATAGAAATATATACAGTACTGAAGTACAAACTGTATAGCTACAGCAACCAGCACTTAGGTAATGTTCCAGTAAAACAAACATGTGATGAATTATAACGTTGTCCCCCTGTTGCGTAACACCGCATGTAAATATTTCAGAGCAGGAATTTTTGCAATGTGCAACATCCATTTTTTTTTCCTTTTCACTGGAAGCTGCAATACCAGAAGGAAGTAAGCGCTGTGATCTAATGTAAACAGATGAGGATTTTTATGAGGCATGTTCGCTGTTAGCCAAAGAGATTTTACTGCATGCAGAGTTCATATAAAGTACTTCATGCACACAACATCGCCATTACGTAATGAATAATGATAATGTATGTAAAATATCCAAACCAGTTCCAAAATCTGCTACTGAGCAAGTAGGTACAAATACAAATCTAATTTAATTCTATATGTTATATTTCAAATTAAATAAAAGCCAGTAAATAAAATGACATTGATTACAAAGTGAATGATAAAATATCAACTATATGTAATAATCAGGGTCTAATAATTGAGTATAAAGTCAAAACAAGCTGGTTACATTGAAAAAAAGTTTAAATAAATAAATAATATGAATAAATGTAGTTTAAATAAAATATAATTTTTTATATATTAAAATATAAGTAAAAATGTTGAAACATTCATTCATTTTCTACCGCTTTTCCTCACGAGGGTCGCGGGGGTGCTGGAGCCTATCCCAGCTGTCTTTGGGCGAGAGGACTGGTGGCCCACCAATCACAGGGCACATGTAGACAAACAACCATTCACACTCACATTCATACCTATGGACAATTTGGAGTGGCCAATTAACCTAGCATGTTTTTGGAATGTGGGAGGAAACCGGAGTACCCGGACAGAACCCACGGGGAGAACATGCAAACTCCACACAGAGATGGCCAAGGGTGGAATTGAACCCTTGTCTCCGAGCTGTGAGGTCTGCGCGCCAACCACTCGACCGCCGTGTCGCCATGGTGAAACATATGAATTAAAATGCTAATTAAATAGAATCTAGTAAAGAATGTTCTTGGTCTTGATCCACTACATTATCAAGTGATGTGCTGTCTACCATGTGGTCCACTTAGGTTGAACTCGTGGTCACCTCCTGCTCCTGGGGTGCACAGCCATAACAACACATGCATCACACACGCTATAGCGCAGCTGGAACATGAACGCTTATCCCTTTGATTTTGATCGACCCAAACATTGTTCTCCAACCTGCACACCCGCGGCCCACGGGCGGCTACAGTAACATCAAATATGGAACTGATCTGAAAAACATCTGGTCTGTTCCTAAAGTGTGCGTAATTCATTTGGCCTGCAAAAAACACACATATGGCCCACCAAGGTGAATGCATGGTTTCACCCAGACACACCTGAACCTCGGGGATGATGAAACAGAAACTGAGGCCTGGAATATGTCACCATTCTTAAGCCATTCCACTGGAACATGGAAGAAAAAAGCTAAATATGTAAACGTTTGTTGCCAATTCATAAATCATCAGTTGTAGTGTACTGGCAAGTTGCTGATAGGTCAGAACACTTGACAATGCACGATGTGTGTCGGCAGTAGACATTACGGTACAAGAGGGACGGCCATTGTCATTAATCCATAAAAAGTGGTACGCCAACTTTTAAGAGGAAACTATCAAGCAGTTGGAACGCGAGACAAACATGCGAGAGAATATTTCCACTTGACAAGAGATGATGCTCTCAACTTTAGTTGATGCACATGCATGACATGGGTTACATGTGTTTGTAGTACAATGGACCTGCTTTTGTTACTGAAAAACTCCTCAAGGCCCATTTCACTGTATTATTATTATTATTATTATTATTATTCCGTGCATGCGTGGGTTTTCTCCGGGTACTCCGGTTTCCTCCCACATTCCAAAAACATGCTAGGTTAATTAGCCACTCCAAATTGTCCATAGGTATGAATGTGAGTGTGAATGGTTGTTTGTCTATATGTGACCTGTGATTGGCTGGCTGGCGACCAGTCCAGGGTGTACCCGGCTTCTTGCCCTAAGACAGCTGGGATAGGCTCCAGCACCCCCGCGACCCTCGTGAGGATAAGCGGTACAAAAGGAATGAATGAATGAATGCATTAATAATAATAATAATAATAATAATTATTATTATTATTATAAGTATAATAATAATAATTATACTTAATAATAATAATAATAACCATAGTTAATAATAATAACAATGGTTAATAATAATAATAATAATTATTATTATTATTATTATAATTATAATTATTATTATTATTATGTATTACTTATTATTTATTATTTATTATAAATATAATTAATAATTAATACATATTAATTATTACTATGATATATTATTATTAAATATTATTAGTATTATTATTAGTAGTATTATAAAATAACAATGTTTCATCATTTGATATACATGCGGTGATCATTCATTAAGTACATTGATATAGTATAATAATAATAATAATACTTAATAATAATAATAATAACCATAGTTAATAATAATAAAAATGGTTAATAATAATAATAATGATTATTATTATAATTATAATTATTATTATTATTATTATTATTGTTATTGTTATTATTATTTATTACTTATTATTTATTATAAATATAATTAATAAATATTAATTATTACTATGATATATTATTATTAAATATTATTAGTATTATTATTAGTATTATTATAAAATAACAATGTTTCATCATTTGATATACATGCGGTGATCATTCATTAAGTACATTGATGAGTATGTCTAATACTTACAGTATCTATTTTTGTCGTATTTTGATGATTTAAACTATTACCAAATGTTTTTTTCCTAGGCGCATTGATTTAGCACAGGAGTTTCCCCTACTTCTGTCAACAACAGCAGCAGCACTTACAATGTCCGCTCTCATTGGGGTGGCTGTGTCTTCCAGCACAAGACGTGGGCTTTAGTCCTCAGATAAAAAATGCTGGCAGCAAACAGAAATCTTCTGCATCTTCATAGCGAAATTGAAAGCTATAGGTAGCCACTCTTCTGTTTGGGAGTGATGATGATATGAGCAGCTAGTGAAGAGTCCTGTTACTCCACCAGATATAGTTTTTGTGCTACACTGTAGCTTGGTTAATATACAAGTCAGTTATGTGGGTGTTTTTAGTGTTGTTTTTTTTTCAACTTTGTTTGACGTCCAATGTTGGCTAGCTCATATTAACTCATTTTCTCCCGCTAGAACACACAGAAAAGGCAAAGAAATATGTTTTCATGTTTCATAAAAGGATTGCGAATAATGTGCAAAATTCACCCAAAACTGCTGTTTTCTTTTTAAGGGGAATTTGTAGGCCAGTTCTTGATGGGGAATCGACTTCTGGTGGCGGGGAATCATCTTGATGGGCAAATGACCATAATCCTATTAATCTGTGTTCTGCCCAGCATGATGGCCGTCATTCAAGCCAGAACCGCCACTGTTCATAATTGTGTTAGACGCTAATTGTTTTACATTTATTCACGTATCCCCTGTGCCAATTGTTCCCAAACCTTTTACAGTCACGTTCCCCTTTGGACATTTGACCTGAAGCCATGTACCCTTCCCTCCTGCACATTTCAAAAACTGTATTATGTTAATTATGTTAATTAACTTCAAATATTGAAGGAGAAAAGTTAACAATAATGATAAAGTAGTATCTATCCAACAGTTGGTTGGATAGATGCCACTGGGGCCGTGCAGGGATTAATTGGAACACCAGTATTAATGCACAGAGTAATCATTCAGACTTACTTATTTGTTGATATGATGCACACCAAATCACTCAAATGCCCTTCTTGCATTCAGGCACACTCATAATTTTGAGTGTTTGCTGCCAATTGTTTTTTCATTTTTATTCACGTACCCCCTATGACAATCGACGTACCCCTCTGGGTACGCGTACCCCACTTTGGTAACCACTGCCCGATGACAATCGGGCAATTAAATTCCATCCAAATGCATTCAGAAATGTTCAAGTTATTTTGAACACAGACAAAAAACATAACCTCTGTGGTGCGCTGTGATTTACTCTGCATTTGGAGGATAATAATAATAATGAAATGAAAGGCACCAAAGACGACTCTGGTGGGACTCGAACCCACAACCTTTGAATGACTTTCTCCTGGTTATTATCTAGAAGTCCAATGCGCTATCCGTTGCGCCACAGAGCCACATACTGAGAGCTAATCATGGTTGCCATAGCGTCGTTTAAAGTAACTCTTGTGGAACTCAAAAACTATTTTTTGTCACTTTCAACAGTTTCAACTGCCAATAGGCACCAAAGACCACTCTGGTGGGACTCGAAACCACAACCTTTGAATGGCTTTCCTTTGGTTATCTTCTAGAAGTCCAATGCCCTATCCATTGCGCCACATACTGAGAGCTAATCATGGTTGCCATGGCGCCGTTTAAAGTAACTCTTGAACGCAAAAACTGCTTTTTGTCAATTTCAACTTACTGCACAATTTCTGTGTGAAATAGGCACCAAAGATGACTCTGGTGGGACTCGAACCCACAACCTTTGAATGACTTCCTTTTGGTTATCGCCTAGAAGTCCAATGCACTATCCATTGTGCCACAGAGCCACGTATCATATGGCAACCATGGCTGCTATGGCGCCGTTTAAAGTAACTCTTGTCAAATTCAAAAACTTTTTGTTAATTTTCAACTTACTGCACAATTTCTGTGTGAAATAGGCACCAAAGACGACTCTGGTGGGACTCGAACCCACAACCTTTAAATGACTTTCTCCTGGTTATTATCTAGAAGTCTAATGCGCTATCCATTGCGCCACAGAGCCACATACCAAGTGTCGACCATGGTTGCCGTGGCATCCAATGTTTATATCCAATAGATCCAATGTTTTGTTGTTCCTAGTTCATATTGTTGCTGCAGCTGGACTACCCAGCATGCCTTGCGGGTATTTGGAAATAAAATTTTTAAGCTATGTGTTATGTTTAGCCTCAGCTGTTGTTTATCGCCCAGTTAGTATTAAGTAGTTGATTTATGTGATGCCTTAACTTGCTGTGGGTGTGTTATTTTTTTGTTGCACTGTGAGCTAGCTTGTTGTGCTTTATTGAATCTCTTAGGAAGGGATAAAAGGACAGCATTGGAGATAGATGTAGACCTCCCCTGTCTGTTATTGACAGAGAGGCGACATCAGCGGTTGTGTCTCTCCTTGACCACATGTGGGGACATTACGATGCAAAATGGTGCCAATTGTAAGGTTAAATATTGCCATATATTTGACCACATGTTACACAAGGTATCATTGCAGGCCAAAAAAAACCCAAAGACCACAGGTTTGGATCCGATTCTTACTCACTTCCGAATAATAATAATAATAATAATAATAATAATAATAATAATAATAATAATAATAATAATAATAATAATAATAATAATAATAATAATAATAATATTAATAATAATAATAATAACAACAATAATAATAATATTACTAAATGGGTACGTTGATTGTCATAGCGGGTACGTGAATAAAAATGAAAAAACAAATTGCGGCAAACACTCAAAATTACGAGTGCGCCTGAACGCCTCACAGTGAGAGGAGCCGCAGCAAGAAGGGGATTTGAGTGATTTGTGATTATAATATAATATATATGATTATAACACACATATGATTATGCACGGGGAGAACATGCAAACTCCACACAGAGATGCCCGAGGGTGGAATTGAACCCTGGTCTCCTAGCTGTGAGGTCTGCGCACTAGCCACTAGACCGCCGTGCCGCCCTATTATTATTATTATTATTATTATTATTATTATTATTATTATTATTATTATTATTATTATTATTATTATTATTATTATTATTATATACATATACGATTATATTATGATCACAAATCAATCAAATGCCCTTCTTGCTGCGGCTCCTCTCACTGTGAGGCGTTCAGGCGCACTCGTAATTTTGAGTGTTTGCTGCAAATTGTTTTTTCATTTTTATTCACGTACCCCCTATGACAATCGACGTACCCCTCGGGGTATGCGTACCCCACTTTGGTAACCACTGCCCGATGACAATTGGGCAAGCTCGTACCGCACTCCATCCATCCATTTTTCTATGCCGCTTAGCCTCATTAGCTGTCTTTGGCCGAGAGGCGGGGTACACCCTGGACTGGTGGCCAGCCAATCACAGGGCACATATAGACAAACAACCATTCACACTCACATTCATACCTATGGACAATTTGGAGTCGCTAATTAACCTAGCATGTTTTTGGAATGTGGGAGGAAACCAGAGTACCCGGAAAAAAAACATGTACGGAGAGAACATGCAAACTCCACACAGAGATGCCCAAGCGAAGATTCAAACCCAGGTCTTCCTGATCTCCTAACTATGTGGCCGACATGCCAACCACTCATGCACCGTGCGGCCCACCACTTTGGGAAACAAGGTACTAAAATAATTATAGACAAAAGGAAAAGAGATTCGGAATTAAGAATTGGGTAGTTCAGTAGGAAAAAACTGGGTTTGATTAAGGTTCTAGTGTTCTGACACGTGCCTATGAAAAGGGGAGGAATGTTCCCGAGGGCGGGGGTAGCATTGGAGAAGGCTCTTGGACGAGCATAAACACATTGCTTCAGTTTTAATTTATAACTTCATGCCTGCATTTTTGACTCTATTTATTAGCCATTTGGTTATTTGCTACGTTATTTACAAAATGAAAGTAATAATGGAGCGAGAGGTCCGGCCCCAACAACAGTTGACATAAATAGGCCTGCTGTAAACCATGAGAAGAGGTGTGTGCTGTTTAGTTGTAGTCAAGGGAACGTTTTAGGTTCCAAACGTTTCAGTCATGTTCAAAGAGGTGCAATGCTGTTTAATGTTCATAAGTGTGCAGCTGTTTTGACAGGAAAGCCAGAGTGTGCACTCACAACCTCAACAGGATGCAAGTGTACTAAATCAGTAGTCACGGTAAATACATGAATACCATGAGGTGTGCTTTTTTGGAGTCCACTTTAAAATCCAACAACAAAAAATTGTTGCTCTTTTTTTAAAAATCTATAATAAATTGACGGCGCGCAGGCCACACAGACAGGAGACCCGAGTTCAATTCCGCCCTCGGCCATCTCTGTGTGGAGTTTGCATGTTCTCCCTGTGCATGCGTGGGTTTTCTCCGGGTACTCCGGTTTCCTCCCACATTCCAAAAACATGCTAGGTTAAATGGTGACTCAAAATTGTCCAAATGTATGAATGTGAGTGTGAATGGTTGTTTGTGATTGGCTGGCAACCAGTCCAGGGTTTACCCCGCCTCTCGCCCGTAGACAGCTGGGATAGGCTCCATCACCCCCTGCGAGGATAAGCGGTAGAAAATGAATGAATTAATGAATGAATATGTATTATGTTATAATAAATAAATATAATAATAAATAATAATAATAATAATAAATATTATGTTATAAACATATATATAACATTTAACTGGTAAACTTTAAATTACTATTGCGAAAATTAATGATTAGTATTTCACATTAACATTTTCAAGTTAACAGGGAATAATACTACTTGATATCGTAATTATATTCCATAGAGCAGGGGTCTCAAACACACGGCCCGCGGGCCAAATGTGGCCCGCAGGACACTAGTTTGAGGCCCCCGCCTTGATATGAAAGTTTAATGTTAGTGCGGCCCGCGCAAGTTTGATATGGATGCTGTATGGTATCATGTACCAGAAAAATTTGGTACGTTTGATTAATGTTCATGTTAAAAGTTAAATAACTGTTAATAGTTATCCTCCCTATCCGTGTGGAAGTGGTACGTTTTTGGCTATTTAAGTTTAAAGGAAATGACTTGAAGGCTACCGTTTAGGTCGCTAGCTCTGTGTACCCTGTGATTGGCTGGCCACCAGTCCAGGGTGTACCCCGCCTTTCGCCCCGAAGACAGCTGGGGTAGGCTCCAGCACCCCCGTGACCCTCATGAGGATAAATGAGGAGAAAATGAATGAATGAGTGAGTAATACATTGACCCACTTAAATCATATTTAGGGTGTCTCTTTGGACTGGTGTCATGGCTGTGAAATAAAGATACTATAGATACCATAGCCAGCACTATAGCACAACAATGAAAATAAAATACAATAATTGTTTGTGAATCAATATTGTTCAAACAGAGCATAAATGTAAATGTGCAGGGTTGGAATGTGCCATTTTTAACATGTACTGTATATCATGTGAACAGGTATACAGTGCATCCGGAAAGTATTCACAGCGCTTTACTTTTTCTACATTTTGTCATGTTACAGCCTCATTCCAAATTGTATTAAATTAATCTCTTACCTAAAAATTCTACACAAAATACAGGCCTGTATGGTAGAGTGGCCAGACGAAAGCCACTCCTTAGTAAAAGGAACATGGCAGCCCGTCTGGAATTTGCCAAAAAGCACCTGAATGACTCTCAGACCATGAGAAACAAAATTCTCTGGTCTGATGGCTTTCGTCTGGCCACTCTACCATACAGGCCTGATTGGTGGATTGCTGCAGAGATGGTTGTCCTTCTGGAAGGCTCTCCTCTCTCCACAGAGGAACGCTGGAGCTCTGACAGAGTGACCATCGGGGCCTTGGTCACCTCCCTGACTAAGGCCCTTCTTCCCCGATCGCTCAGTTTAGAAGGCCGGCCAGCTCTAGGAAGAGTCCTGGTGGTTCCAAACGTCTTCCATTTACGAATAATGGAGGCCACTGTGCTCATTGGGACCTTCAAAGCAGCAGAAATGTTTCTGTATCCTTCCCCAGATTTGTGCCTCAAGACAATCCTGTCTCGCAGGTCTACAGACAGTTCTTTTGACTTCATGCTTGGTGTTTGTGCTCTGACATGCACAGTCAACTGTGGGACCTTATATAGACAGTTATTATATTTCCAAATCATGTCCAATCAACTGAATTTACTGCAGGTGGACTCCAATTAAGCTGTAGAAAGATCTCAAGGATGATCAGTGGAAAAAAGATGCACCTGAGCTCAATTTTGAGCTTCATGGCAAAGGCTGTGAATACTTATGTAAATGTCATTTTTTTGTTTTCTATTTTTAATAAATTCAAATAAAGTAAAAAAAAACTTTTTCACATTGTCATAATGGAGTATTTTGTGTAGAATTTTGAGGTAAGAGATTAATTTAATTCAGTTTGGAATGAGGCTGTAACATGACAAAATGTAGAAAAAGTGAAGCGCTGTGAATACTTTCCGGATGCACTGTACAAATAGATACATGGACATTGAGTATGGAAGCCCAACACTTTAACCCCAAAGTTATTAAGTGTACTAGTGCCTTTTTATTTTGGAGCAGTAATTTTCCAACAAGATGTTGAAAGTGTCTGATTTGACAGTTCGTAATTGTCACTTTGTATGCGAGATAGGCAACTATAATTGTAGACAGCAGAAAACATCAGGACAAGTGCAGGGTCCCTCCATTCTACCCTCTGTCATGCAGCACAAGACGTATAATTTGTTCACACAAAAAGAAGCACATTGATTGCAGCACAATACATGTGTGATGACTTCCTTTTACAGTGTGTTGCATGGAACTCTACCACTCTATCCTTTTTTTAGCTATATTTTGTATGTGGTGTATCAAGAATACAGTCTATGATTATTGATTATTTCAACAGTATGTTTCCCTTTTGTATGTTTAATTATTCATAATCACAATTATAATGTGTGGTTATACTGATTATGTATATGCAAAGAACAGATTGTACTGCCTGTCCAGGAAGGGTGAGCTATTACTTTTCACGTGTATGTGTGTGTGTGTGTGCAGGAAAATTAAAGGTGAGATCATGGAAAGAAAGAAAAAAAAAAACCTAATGATGTCATGGCACTGCCTCCAACCACTTACCAAGCAATCCCATCATCTTCTGATGCATGTTCTTGTTGGCTCATTGTTGTCTGCCTTGTCCTTGCAATGCAACCAAACAAGTCGTGCCTCTTGGTGTACATGTAATATAAATCTTACAGAAAACACATACATGCCTGGTATAAGAGATTTGGATTATGCTTTATCTTTTCTGTCCTCTCCTTGCACCGTAGTCTGCGTTTTTAGTTGCTTCTTGCCAGGTTTCTTCCCAGAGAAACACTGCCACCGAGTGGTCGGCTTGTGCTACTACAGAAAATGGAACTCGGTGCAGAACAGGAATATAAAGTATTCTTAACTTTATTTAACTTTTAAGGCCAAGCAGCAGGATGGAGGTCCAGATAGAGCCAACAAGCTGAATGTGTTCTTCAATAGGACTGTGCTGGACCCCCCTTGCTGATATAGTTAATTTTCAAACAGCTAAAATAACCAATTAGCTAAAAATGTCCTCCAATACTCCTCTACAAGTATCTGCAAAAGATATTCATGAGCTCATAATTCATTCACAACATTGTAGCGCTGTACAGTTGTCTGTCCTCCCCTGTTTACAGTAGAATGTAAATGTACTATTACTCATATTTTATATATATATATTATATATATATATATTATATATATATATATATATATATATATATATATATATATATATATATATATATATATATATATATGTATTATGTTCCATTCATATTGCATTGCATTTTCTCTTTTTGCTGCAATTGAGCTACGACGACCTAGCAATTTCCTTTGTGACTCAATAAAGTCCGTCTAAGCCTAATGTAATGCGCTTATATGGTTTTACCTTTGTAGAGCTTTTGGTCAAAATGCAAGGTAACTTCACGGGTAGTTTCCTGCCCAAAACAAGCCCTCATCAATTAAAATGAAACATTAAAACAGAAGGCACAACGATAATTGACACATGCGACACTACACCGGAAGGGAGAGCCAGAGCTCTCGTTTCTTCCGATGTAAACACGGAAGTAAAGTATCTTTAAATTCCTCTGTTAGGTCGTCAAGGAAATTAATTTGGGGATATATCTAAAATTAGTATATATTACTGTTGACCCTCCAAGTTGATTAAATATCTGACACCAGGTAGCGACAGTAAGCCGACCCTGTCTATTTCATGTAACTTGTCAGATGACGTATATCTGGACTTATTAAATACTCATTAAAACTGCGATACAGTGAGATGATGGTACGTTTCTGTATAAAGCAGGCACTCGTAGATTATGTGAAATTAGTAAGATTGGAAATAAAGTGGCGCCATGAGCTCAAAATATGACTTGGTTTGGAGCCACAACATTGTATGAAAAAAACTAGGGTATGAATAACTGAAAATGTTTCTGTTTGTTGTCAAGTTTGCTCATTTAAGTTACAAGTGCGTCATGTAGCGAGCCCACGTCTGTGGCACTCTCATGTCGGTTCAGCAGGTTGTAACTTTCCTTCCTTTTTGTAATACTGAAATGTTAATGTCCGGATGCCAGTTTAACTGGTTATATCAAGCTATAATTACCTTCATGGACAGTCCGGGAGTTTTTTTTAATAACAAAGTGCATCATGCTAGTAATGTGGCTAGCCTGCAACAAGATGGCGCCCTACTGTCCGGCAGTTAATTGTAGTCCGTTTATTGCTGTAATACTAGAATATAATATACTCTGCCACTTTCGCGTCTCAAGTGAGTTATATCAAGGTATATTCCATTTCAGAGGCAGCCACTAGGAGTAATTAAATGTGGGCGGCTCATTTTGGGCAATAAGGAGGTCCGCCTTTGATGATCCCGTCTTTGAATTGCCGTGTGTCCCTTTGCAGCTATCCAAAAATGAAGAGAATACTGTCCAGCATCTCCAAAAAGCTACGAGCAGGCACAACAGACCGTGGCTCTGTCAACTCTGTTGGATATGAGGTGAAGAAAGACGAGCTGAGAGGTATCCACAAGGCTGCTTGGAAGGGTGATGTGGCCAAGATGGAACGTTTGTCCAAGAGCAACGATATCAATGAAGTTGACCAGCAGAACAGGCAAGTGTTATATTTTAACGTATTCCTCTCACATGTCACAAAGAATTTCATTATTTCTTCACAAGGGACAATACTTTTTAAACTGAACTTGGATATAAGTTGATATTAGTTGGTGTCCAACTTGTGTAGTAGTCTCTTTCATTTAGCAAGATATGAATGACAGTATAAAAAGCGTGTCATTATGAGCAATGGGGGTTGCGTTCAAAGACATCAAGTAAATATACTTGTTTTCAGTGTTTTCCGGCATACTTAAAAGGGATAATTCTGATTTTTTGACATGTTGTGACTCACTCCCCACTTCGTGTCCCAAGCCGAGCTCTGGTGGGACTTCGGTGTTGGGGAAAGTAGTTCCAGCTAGTCACTGGGGACAGTTTAGTAAAGAGTTTGGCTTCTCAAAACGTAATGTGTTCAAAAGCATATTGTTATGTTTGAGCACTTTGGTTGTGCCTTATCCTTTGTCTCTGTAGGAAGCAGCTGATTGGCCCCACCCCTTGTTGGAGCAATAAATGGGTGCAGGTGTGCTGGCGAGCTTCCTACCGCGTGTGCTCCCTCTGGCTGGGTGCTCCACCTTCCAGCCAGTAGTCGGCCTTCACTAGTGGCAGACTTGCCGTTGCTCCAGGGCCTCTTAGCTGCTTTGTGCTGTCTGCTTGTTTCATGCAGAGCACCAGGCTAGTTTTGTGTGTTTGTATTATTTTGTTCTAGTTTGTCCTGGTGTGACCGGCTGTCCTGTATTCGGTTTTCGTTCCGTTTAGGGGCTTGGTTGTGTTTTTTTTAGGGTAGCGGTTAGGTTCCAAAAGTATTGTACAGTACAGTGAGGCCAATTCTGTTATTTTTGCTGTTAACTGAAAACATTTGAGTTTGACACCAAAAGTTAAACATGAGAAAAAAGAGCAACATTTCATCATTTTTTCCCAGGTATTTACATCTGGATGTGATAAACAACTAAGACGATTATTATTATTTGTAAAGGAACACTACATTTTTAGGTGAGCTAAAGTATTGAGGCATATGACTGACAGGTGTGTTTTATTGATCACATTGATTATTTAAACAATAAATAGCACTGAATGTCGCCGCTCAGTTACTGGGTTGGGTACAAAGACGAGCCTCAAAAATTCTGGTACAGAGTTTTATGGACTGATGAGACAGAGATGAACCTTTACCATAGTGATGGGAAGGCTAAAGTTTACAGAAAGAAAGGATCTGCTCATGATCTCAAGCATACAACTTCACCTGTGAAACATGGTGGAAGTAATGTCATGGTCTGGGCTTGCATGGCTTCTTCTCGGACGTACTCATTAATCTTCATGGATGATGTAACCCATGATGGCAGCAGCAAATTGAACTTGTAAATCTACAGAAACATTTTGTCTGTGAATTTACAGAAGAAATTGTTTTTCTTCTTTACTTCATTCAGCAAACCTACTATGTCCTTTAAAGTGTCCTCTGTTTCACCAAATGGCAGTGGTGGCAGGCAGTTCACTTCAGCTTTCGTCGGCCTTTTGATCCCTCTGGTTAAACCTTATTCATTGGAGATTCTTCTTTTCAGTGTGTTAATCTCCAATTCTGGAAAGGCTAGTTGTCTTCTTAACTTTGTCTGATAATTGCCCATTTTATACTTGAGTCTCTGTTGCCAGCGTATAAGCCATTAAAAGACCCTGGCTCTTTGAGGCATGGGTACTTTTTTACCAAGGCTTCTACCAGAGCTAAAAGCCGGACACCAGAAGGGTATGCTATGTATCTAAATATTGTCTCTGCTACCCTCTCGAGTACGCTACTTGTCACTCTTGGCTTGTTCAGCAGTGTGCCATCATTTTCATAGGCATGGTTTCCTGCTTCCAGCACAATGTCTACATCATAAGAAAAGGTCGGTATTTCAAACTCAGACCTGGATAATGTTCTGCTTTCATCTGAAGAAGACAACAGGATTGTGTCCCGAGACCCAGATGAGTGAGAAGAGCTTGTATCAGAAGATTGTTGGGAGTTTTGAGAATTATAAGTGGTTGAGTCATTACAAGCTTTAGGGTAGCCTTGTCTTCTACGTCTTCAATTGAGATGAAAGTGAAAATAAGGCCACCAAAATCCATGTCTTGATACATTACAGTAAATGACCCTGGAATATGAAATGTCTCTTGAATAACATCAGTAAGGTCCTGAAGTGTAGTGGGGACGCCTGAAGGTAGGACCGGTTTGCGAATGTTGTCATCTTCCAAAATGATCCGCAGCTTTGCTGGGGTACCCATCTCAACAAGGGAAAGCTGCATCAGAAACAAAGACATTAATATTTAATACATTTCAGATAAACCCTTCACATACATTAGTGCAAAAATGTATGTCATACCTAAAAGGAAAGGCAATTGTCATGCTTCAAAGTTGATTTCCTGCTAGAGTGTATGCGGCCAAAGGGTCAAAATCTGTAAGCTCTCTTTACTCAAGTAAACGCACTGCGCATGTGTTTTCTAACTCGTAGCTCCTCAGATGTTCACTGTACCGGGCGTTTTGTAGTCTGACAAAAAAAGTCAGTTTGCCACAAATCACAATTATTTGCAACACCTCTGCTAAGTCAGGTAAACCTGCAGTGGAACCACAACACACCAACATTCCAACTGCATAGCGAGCGCCTAAATGGCACACATGCACTGCTGTGACAGCTGGGAATCTGCACCTCACCAACACTTTTAAGTTATCCTTAAGTACATCTAAAGAGACCTAGTATGTTGTTTTTGTGACTTTGAGTGATGGTTTGCAAGCATTTGACTCATGGTAGGCCATCATAAGCTGGGGCTTGTTTGGAAGTGACAAGAAGATATTCCTGAAACACCCTGTTTCCCTGACAATTCTCTTGAAGAAGCTGTGTTTGGCCTCAAACCTCATTGTCCACAGAGAAGCCACATAGCCAAATTCCTGAATTAGCTGGGAATAGTGCTCAAGGAAGTGGTGCTTAGGTTGGAGCTTTTCTTGGGGGGGAAAGCTTCAAGAAATCTGCTTAGATGTTCACGAATAATGCTGTCAAGATAACAGTTGTTAACCATGAACAGGTTCACAATGTCTTTCAACGCCATCAGCCTATGGCTGATGCAGACACAATAAGCACCAATTGTCATGTGCATTTCCTCCCAATGATTTTCAAATGGCAACGTTACCAGGTACCAGATTATCGCTCCACTTGTATGGAAACTGACAAATAGCATTGAGTTCTATGAGAGAAAAATACTTCTTCTTGATCAAGACTTCACATAAGGTCACGTAAATCTGGAGGATAACCAGATGTCAAAAGAAAATGGTCAAGTTTTTCTGACAGTCACACAATGTGTGTGATTTGGTGAAGACACAGCTGTCTGGACAGGCACCCTTTGCTGCTCTTTGGTTCGCCGCTGAATAAAAACCCAGATCTTACTTCTTTAGCCTGAAATTCAGATCAGTCCCCAAGACAAAACCGGCAGATGTATGATGCTGTTAAGTTTTTGACAAATCCCGCCACAGAATGGGCCCTCAAATTATCAGCCATCACACAAACCACAGTCCCTTTAACAACTTTTCCTAACTCTTGAACAAAAAGACCACCTTTCTCCTAGCTTTGAATATCTGCTAACAGTGGTTCTAACATTCACTGGAATCCAAACTGCTTAGTTTACACAGAATTGCTAGATCGATAGATGTGGACCTTAACTGTACTGGAATGGTTTCCAACACCCAATATATAGCCGTGACCTTTTTTTCGGGATGGGATTGCATCCTAAAGTCGTCAATGTACAGAATGAGACTAACTCTGTCTTCTTGTACAGAGAAAAAAATATTTTTCTGATAGAGCGTCATGAAATGTCCGGTATTGCGCTGTATTTTCTGAATTTCTTTTACACCCGAGTGCCGTTTTTTTGAATATTCTTATTATTTAAGACCCGCAACAAGGACCGCAATATTGGGACATACTGGAATGTTTTCCCCTTTTTTCAGTCAAATATGTGTTCTTCTGGTCAACAACTCAAAAATGTTGTGGAAGGCCCCCCTGCCTCCAAATAAGTACTAATAAGATGTGACTCAGAAATATTTAGAATAAGAAATATTTCTTATCGGAGATAACAGCCAAATTCAGTTCACATTTATGGCTTTTCAACGTAGACTCAATCACATCTCTTAGAACTGGACCTGATTCACTGGGGGAGATGAACAGAAGCCCATCAACTATTTCATCAATACATCTGTTTTGCACATTGAAAGTGCTTTCGAACTTTAAGAAGAGATGGCCAAGCGTCTTCTTTACGTCTTCAGACAACTCCTGTGGTACCTCATCCACAGGCTATGGATTACCCACAGAAGTGTCTTTTCCACCAAGAGTGGTCTTGGGGCGTTTTATGACCTCAGTTTTTAAATCCTGGTGGGAATTTGAGGCATGTTTTCTGTGTTTATGAGATGAAAAAGTGGAATAAATGTTTGTACTGGAGCAGCAGCTTTTGAAGATGCAAACAACTACATCAAACTTCTCTAGGTGGCTGCCAAGATGGTCAAAATACTGCTTCTTTGAACAAAAAAAACTACAACAGCATAGTAGACAACTACATGAAAGAACTTCCCTTTATGTCACCAACTCTACATGGTTTCGTGACAAATCGGCCCATAGGGCATTCAATATTTTGAATGAACAAGAGCAATAAGTGTGAAGGCAAGGGACTGACTGACTGCTGCCACAATTTCCATGTTTTAGCCTGTAGTGTTTTAACGATTCTATCCGCTTGTTTGATTCAAAACTACACAACTTACACCTCCATCTCATGTTGGGGTACCTGTGAAATTAAACATCTCATAACTAAACCATATTGGTGTCATTACATATTTCTGTTTAAAACTTCAACAGCACTATTTTGATCTTACCTTGTTGGGACCAAATTCAGTCAACGTCCTTCAATATTCTGTGAAATAGATCGAGAAATTATTTTAATTATGACCACAGCACACACACACAGAAAATAAATCTTAAACACAGAGATACATAGCAAGCTTTGTTGCCCTGGCGTATTTAAGTAATTCTACAATCCCAGAAATAATTTCAAGCGTATGTGGAAAATCCAAGACTGCAGTGAGAAGCAGAACATCACTCTGGTATCTGGTATCTAAACTACAAAGCTGCTTGACAATATTAGTTTGTTTGTTTTTAAAACAAAACATTCAAAATCAACTCTGTTTTTTTATGACTAATATTTATTCATGTATGTCTTGAAAACTAACCTGAACAAAACTACTGTGTCAAGTTTTGTTTCAACAAAAGTGTTGACACATCTGTGATCTACAGATCATCTTTTTCAAAACTAGATGCTCTCATGTGATAGGATAGAATGAGCTGGTGCTTTAAAGCAAGTGAGAGACACACATTTTTAAAGCAGTTTGAGTGTCGAATAACCTGTTTAAAAAAAACGTGCTTGGCCTCGAACCGCATGGTGCAGAGACCAACAAGAGGACCAAACTTCCTGATGAGTGCTCTAAGTAATGGTGTTTGGGCAAAAGCTGAACATGAGGAAAGAGCTCTTGGTATATTTTTTCGGTGATCCAAAATTTTGCACTCAAGGTACGCGATGGATTCTTCTGTGTGTGTTGGAGCAATCAACACACACACAATCAACACGCTCTGCAACATCTTTTATGTCCAGTTGAATTTTACATGCTTTTTCAGGGCTCTACATTAAAAACAAAAATTACTTGCCCATGGGGAATCCTTAAGGTGAGAACTACTTGCCCGAATATGCTGATAATTCATCAGATAATAGTACTGATGCATTGTATTTGGAGGAATGTCTGAAACGTATGTTAACATGGCATGCCATACTACCTTACACATCATAGTTGTAGTAAGCAGTGATATTTATAAGTTGTGCACCACAATGAAATTATTGAATAGACACATTTGTGTACTAGTAAAGTGTTTTGAATCCAGAAAAAAATGCTCAATGGTCAAACAATAATTTGTGAAGCAAAGGTGATAAAAATACACAGAGAAATGGAAGCGCTAGATTTTGTAGCTTGTGCAAAATCAGCACTTGGTATTGGATCTAATCGGTGGTGTTTCATTGTGACCACTTCAAATTGTCACAGCAATGTGATTCACTCACCTGTGCCATCATTTGATTTGCTGCCGCTAATAAAATACTTGTTTAGGAGGCACTGGTTCATCACTTTTTGCTGTTTACCTTCAGGAGTTGTTGAAGAATTAGACCATTTTGGCAGGGACGCCATGATAGATGTTTTCGTAGTCAAACGATCGCTGATTGGTTGATCGCCAACAAGAACGGGTGTGGGTAAAACGCGGACTGCGGACTGTGGTCTAAATAAACGATTCTAATTGGTCCATTTCAAGATTTGCAAGCATTGGTTTGCAAATTACCACCGGAATTACGCAGTCCGTGTTTTACCAACACCCAACAAGAACCGCTTTTAAAAAAACTCTTGGCAGTATGGCATGCCAAAGTGCACTTGCCCGATGGGAATATCACTGATTGGATTTACTTGCCCCAATTTTGTTTTAACTTGCCCCGGGCCATCGGTACATCGTTATTGTCGAGCCCTATGGTTGTAATAATTGGGATTGTACAAATAACTGCTTCAAGAAACATCACCATAAAAATATTTGGTCAGAAAATATATAGAGGAACACACCATCCATACACGCACACAAATTAACATTAATATTTGATAACACATATATGGGGATGAAAAAACCTTAAAAGGAGCTGGGATTGTCTTCATTCTGTATAATATGAATGTATAATCTGGCTTGCTGCTCTATCAAGAAACTTGTGATTTATGTCCCGCTTTGTGAAATAATGTCAATATATACGTCCATAAACTACTATTTTATCATATACCTGCACATACATTTGGTGCCGTGCACTTCAGTCAACATGACCACTTTAGCTTCAGCCATTTTTAACTTTATCTGTAATTCACAAGTAAATTTTTACTGGCATGTGAACGGCACATTGTCTTACAATTGTTTGTTTTTCCAATAAACCAATAAACTTACTTTAACTGGTCTACTATGTCACACATGGTGTTTAACAATTGGCAGCAATTTAGTTTTAGCTAAAAGGTAACAACACAAATTACAGTCATAAGTATCTAAAATACATTAAAAAAACAAAAGAAAGATCACAGAATTAAAAGGGAAAGTGAACTTACCAATTGAGATCTTTCTCCACCAGGGATGGTTTAACTCTTGGTGGATGTAAGAAGATTATGTATGTATGTATATGCTTCTCCACCGGAAGCTGCCTTAGCTGATGAATAGGGCCTGTCATGTGTTACTGACACCTTCTGGTGTGGAGAGGTATTGCAAATGGGATTCCAATCTGAGCCCATTAGGTTGTGCTGACATTAAGCCATCAAGTAGTTTTAAGGATTCTGCTTGTCATGTTAAAACTACATGATTGAAAAATGTCTAACCACTAAACATGAATAAATATAGAGGAAACTACATGTTACACTTTTGTTGATAAAGCAGACACCCATGTTGCATTTTTTGAGTGTATAGGGGTGTCCGAAAAAATCCGAACTATCCCTTTAAATGTAGCAAATTGTACATACAACTAATTTAAGAGTTACGAAATGAGTGATAAGAGTATCCATTTCAGATTTTTCTTTATCTTTCTGTTGATTTACAAACACTGACACACACGTTATAAAGTGTCCATAAATGCCTCTTGCGTTCAAGTAATGAGAATGAGGAAGTCTCGTTCCCAGGATGATTGATGGTGTCAGTCTGCCATCATAACAGAGAAGTGTGCATCTGTTAATTACACAAACAAACTTAACGTAATTAATGGAAAAAATGAATTACTAGCGCATTGTTTTGGACAGCCCTAGGAATAATATAAATATATTAACCATGTAAGGTCCCTTTTAATTTACCACCCTTTGGGGACCTTAGAGGACAACAAAGTCTACTCCTAAAAACTGCTATAATACAGAAAATATTAATATTTTATCTACTTTTTTCCTTACATCTCCACTACCGCTCAAAAGTTTGGGATCACTTGCAAATTTCTGTTTAGG
Organism: Doryrhamphus excisus; assembly: GCF_037039965.1. Lineage (NCBI taxonomy): Eukaryota > Metazoa > Chordata > Actinopteri > Syngnathiformes > Syngnathidae > Doryrhamphus > Doryrhamphus excisus. The sequence continues at coordinate 17,444,823 of NC_136357.1, read as the reverse complement.
TTTCTCTAGGGAGTAACTGTCAACTTTGGACCATGTAGATTAGACACAATCAGAAGAACTTCTATTTTTTCACAGTTGGGTTAGACCAGGGGTCAGCAACCTGCGGCTCCAGAGCCGCATGTGGCTCTTCAGCCTCTTTATTGTGGCTCCCTTTGCGATGCTTGAATATTTTTAACACCCGAGTGGAGAAAATGCACGTCTTTTGTAATGAGTTTTAAAAAATCCAACTTTGTCTGAGACCATGAATGCATCCTGAGTGAGTTCTGACTGCTATCCAGTTCAGTACATGAAGAAAAACAAGTAATACTTACCTACAAATCTAAAAAATAAATTCGAGATAATTTAAAAACAGCGACATGGGAACTTGTTTTTACGTTTACAGTAGTTTACACATACATTTATGTAAGCTTATCTCCAAAACTAGCAAGAGTACTCCAACTCGTCTTTTCTTATCTGAACTACTTTGATACCCCCAAATTCCCTCCAATGTTGTTTTAAACATACTATATGTTTTGCGGCTCCAGGCTATTTTTCTTCAGTGGGCATTGGGTAAAATGGCTCTTTTCATAGTAAAGGTTGCCGACCCCTGGGTTAGACGATATGGACCTTAGTACATATCACGACATGACGATATAAAACCCAATAACATTTTTTATTCAGCGAAGTCTTATAGCTACGTAATATAGCTTAAGCCACTTGTCTCAAATTGTGAAGCACATTAATTTATTGGTAACAACCTTGGCTAACTTTTCAAGACAGCATTATATCCAACTGCTAACTTAAAATTAACAGCGATGGAGATGAATGTCCAACGCCCAGCATGAAATAACTTCACCATGGTAAACAAGTAAAGCGAATAGTCTGGTTACACAGTCTGGTCAACTTCCTGGCTAAAGCTAGCATTAATGTCAGGTAAAGTACACAGCATTAGTTAGCTGGACATTTTGAATTGGCCACAATATTCACAGTTTAAAGTATCATTTGTTTGCTGCTTCAACACTGGCATAAGATCCACCTCATTTATTGTTTTGCTTGCCTGGTTGGTTGAAAGACGTCCAGCATAGCCAATCAAAAACGGGGTGAAAAGTCCGGTGTAGAGCATCCTAAACGGGGCAGTAAACCGTGAATCCGGGGGGGTTTAATCCTTTGAGTGGTGCATCCTTCTTTGTGGCATCCTCATTTTTTGCACAATTTCAGCCAAATTAGCAAGTACCCTCGCACACTGTCTATGGTTGAAATGGATGAACACAGACACTCACTCCCCGCCTCTTTTCATTTGATGTTATTGTGCTAGCCAATCACTGTACATACACTGGAAGTTAAACAAATGAACGGTGTAAGATTTTAAGTTGGAAAAAATGGCCTCTTACTCGCCTGGGATAGCCATAGCATCTGAAATGCACACCAGACCATGGGCTTTATTTTGCCAAACAGTCCAATAGCATTTCCCCCAGCACACCCAACAGGCCTCCTCACCAACAATTCACCCAGCCCCTTTTGCCCGTGAAGGGCCAACCATAATTCCCCAATGAGAGGGTGAGGCAATATGTCTAAAAGGTACCATATTTACATTTATAACACCCTTCTTTTATGTTACAAAAGTATTTCAATAGTACCACACTGAAGTTTCACTTTCTATATACATCTTAAACACTAGATTACATTTAACAACTTAGATTACCCAACAACTACCCAGTTAACCACCCACCCCCTTCTCCTCTCACATGGGCGCGCCTCCATGTTTGTGCCCCGACCAATCACCTCAAAGAAAGGAGAAACTAATGAGAAATTAAGAACCAAACCAATGACTTCATTCATTCATTCATTCATTCATTCATTCATTTTCTACCGCTTTTTCCTCACAAGGGTCGCGGGGGGTGCTGGAGCCTATCCCAGCTGCCTTCGGGCAAGAGGCGGGGTACACCCTGGAGTGGTCGCCAGCCAATCACAGGGCACATATAGACAAACAACCATTCACACTCACATTCATACCTATGGACAATTTGGAGTCACCAATTAACCTAGCATATTTTTGGAATGTGGGAGGAAACTGGAGTACCCGGAGAAAACCCACGCATGCATGGGGAGAACATGCAAACTCTACACAGAGATGGCCGAGGGTGGAATTGAACTCTGGTCTCCTACCTGTGAGATCTGCGCGCTAACCACTCGCCCAAACCAATGACTTCTATATGAAAAACTAACTGAAGTGGCAATTAAACAACTTAAATAGCAAACAAATATAAGTACTAACCAAAATATATGTGTAAATAACAAAAGCCAGCTATATACACAAATAGAAACATGAGTGTGTAGGTGGGGCATACACCTGATCAGTGAGGGATGATTGGCAGCTCCCTCACAAACGGTTCCGGGAGAATCGGAATGTCGGAACCGATTCCAATCGATGCTCGATGCCCAACCCTAGGTCCAATCCAAATGTAGTGTGAGAAGCTCTGTTATACTCAATGTTATCCACATTGAGAGGAGCCAGATGAGGTGGCTGGGGTACCTGGTCAGGGTGTCTCCTGACGCCTCCCTTAAACACACACGGAGGTGTTTAAGACCGAGACCATGTTGGAGAGATGGGAATATTTACAGGTACTGTAAAAGGGCCTCCTGGTGTGTAAACGGGTGTATTGACTTTTGGGAGATATTGTATTTAGATTTAGATTATATATTTATTTGGCTTTAACCATATACATATCAGAAAATGTGCCTCTCCTTTTACAGGACAGCACTTCACTTCGCTTGTGACAGTGGACATTCTGAGGTGGTGAAGTTCCTTGTGGCGAAAAAAGCCAAGCTCAATTTATGTGATAGTCAAAATAGGTCCGCCTTGATGAAGGTAATCCTGGAAACTTTGACAATTAAGCTGAATATGAATTTTAATGATCGGTGATTTGTGTCAACCTACCTTCATTTGATAAGGCGGTGCAAAGACAGCACAATCACTGTGTGAGCATTCTACTGGAAAACGATGCCGATGCTAACTTGGTGGACGCAGACGGCAATACAGTTTTACATTTGGCAGCCAGGTTCTCAGCCAACTCCACTGTTGCCTTGCTCTTGACGAAGAACGTTGACATCAATGGTCAAAATCTGGTGAGTCACCCTGACGGCTGAACATGTGGTCAGGAAAACCGATGATCTTGTGTCCAATACCCAGACATGTTTTTTTCTGATGACTATAATATCATTTTTAAGGAAGGTCTGACGCCCCTGGCATTGGCAGTCCAAGGAGACTACGTACAAGTGGCTGATTGTCTGCTGAACACGGGCGCTGATGTGAATATTGTGGACAAAGATCAAAGGTTGGAGTTAAACAATGACATTTGAATGTTTAGGTACACCATAAGTTGACGACATAAATGGCTTGATGATGCAGTTTCTGAACAAACCTACAGGTCGCCATTGATGATAGCTGCCGGCAATGGATATGTCAACATGGTGCGATTGCTCCTGCAGTTTGAAGCCGATATTATGCTGACTGATAACAAAGGACAATCAGCTGAGGAGTACGCTGTGACGAACGGCCACCAGGCGTATGTGTTTTTTCTCATCTTTGCAGTGGAACATGGAACTACGATTGTGTGACATACCTGTAACAATGGCTCAAAGGGGAACTACACTTTGAAAAAATATTTGCCCATTATTCACAATCCTTATGTGAAACATGAAGGAGCTCATAACAGACAGAGTGTCTAGGCGCACAGTGTGATTGTCTGTCAGTCAAACGGCAGCGAAGGCAACCAAAACAATGGACAATACCACCCATATGTGCATGACAGTCAGAAAGCCTGACAAGCAAATACCGGGTTTGCTGAACCTACCCACCTGCTACTGGAAGTCCAGTTTGGGCTCCACCAATGTACTCAATCTCATTATTGACATAAAACCATATGTGTTCATGTTGAGGACAAAATCATGGTGACCTTGTCATGTCTTATACCTCTTGTAGATGTGCCCTCCTTATCACCGAGCAGGATGCCCGAAGGAGCCTGGTGGCCTCCTCGTCTCAAGCAGGTTCAAGTAAAAAAACAACACTGCAAACTCGACTCTCCGTGGCAGGTCCATTCACTGTTAAAGATGGTGAAGTTTTACTCCATACTGTACACCAGGGGTGCTCACACTTTTTCAGCCTGCAGGCTACTGGACCCAGGATCTACCTCCTCCTATAAATATAGAACAAATATATTTGTACTATATTTATTGAAAAAAATACCTTATTCATTTTTCATTTTTCTCCGGGTACTCCGGTTTCCTCCCATATGTAAAAAAAAACATGCTAGGTTAATTGGTGACTCCAAATTGTCCATAGGTATGAATGTGAGTGTGAATGGTTGTTTGTCTACAGTGCATCCGGAAAGTATTCACAGCGCTTCACTTTTTCTACATTTTGTCATGTTACAGCCTCATTCCAAACTGAATTAAATTAATCTCTTACCTCAAAATTCTACACAAAATACTCCACTATGACAATGTGAAAAAAGGTTTTTTGACATGTTTTGAATTTATTAAAAATAGAAAACAAAAAAATCACATTTACATAAGTATTCACAGCCTTTGCTTAATACTTTGTTGATCCACCTTTGGCAGCAATTACAGCCTCAAGTCTTTTTGAATATGATCCCACAAGTTTAGCACACCTATCTTTAGGCAGTTTTGCCCATTCTTCTTTGCAATAAGTCTCCACCAACTATATGTGGTTTCTTAAGTTTTTATTATTTGCCGTTTTATTATTATTATTATATTTATTTATTACTGATTGATTTTCTTTATTCCTGTTTTGTTTATTTATTTTTCATCTTATTTTGTGCAGAAAAATAAAAATTAAGATATTTTAGAACAGTGGAATGTTTTATCAGAGCTTTTATTGTAGAAAATTGGAACCAAAGCACTGAAAAAGTTAGTATATTTTTCTGTTTTTAATAAATGCGTTTTTTTTTTTTTTTTTTTTGGAAAACCTGGTGCGGCCCAGCCTTGCCCTGACCCTAGCTCCAGTGGCCCCCAGATAAATTGAGTTTGAGACCCCTGCCATAGAGCAATAAAGATAATTAAACATAATTCCACAATAGTTGTGTACATAACCCCCATTCATACATTTTCCATACCACTTATCCCTATTAGTGTCACAAGGGTATGCTGGAACCTATCCCAGCTGACTTTGGGGTACACTCAGTCGCCAGCCAATGACAGGGCACATTCAGACAAACGCTCACATTTATACCTATGGACAATTTAGAGTTGCCTATTAACATGCAAACATGCATGTTTTTGGAATGTGGGACGAAACCGGAGTAACCGGAGGACCCCCCCCCCCCCCACACACACACACACACACACATGCAAACCCATGTCTTTGCAATCTCTTGACTATGTGGCAGCACCAAGTGAAAGCATAACTTTTGTTACAGCTATAGACATCTTATCGGTGAGTTATGGGTGAGGGGAGTAAGAGTGAATCAGGACGGGAGCTTAATGTCAACTGACTGATGTCATATGATATCTACAAAGTAACATTTACACTCTCGACCCCATTTAACTTGGCGATCTACCGGTAGCTCATGATTGATGTGATGGACACCCCTGCTGTACACTAATACTGCTTGATTTATTGACTTGTTAACAATGTGCTACTTGCAAGCAGAGAAAATTACAGATGATGATGAGGCTTAGTGACTAGAGAAGACAAAACCAGCTGTCTTGTGGTTTTGTTTTGTTTAACAGGCATTCATTCCCCTGTAGCTGAACATGAAGACGGTGTTGATTCCATAAGTGGACACACTCAGAAGGAAGATCTAATACAAGCAGAGGTAGGCTCAACGCCGGCATAACAAGCAAACTAAAAGCACATAGTCCCGTTTGCAATGTGCACACACTGACTTCCTGTTCACTGCAAAATGTTCACTCACCTGGCACAGGAACACATTTCCAGCAACATGGATTATTTTTCTTCTTATATTTACTATATTGGGTAATACTAGTGTAAAGGTAACTACGGGTGTCCCTCGTTTTTCGCAGTTCATTAGTTCCAGATCTGAGCATTCAGTAGTAATAAATTTGAATATTTTCATAGTTATGGCATAAAAAATGTGTTTCACGGTCTTACATTTGTATTGTTTTTTTCTGGACAGCGTATTTGTCTCATGAATTTATTGTAATGGCGGCTTTAAATGGCTTTACACTTGTATGAACCAATGTTATACATGTAATAACAAGAAATTAGCCATTTAAGACGTAAATAAAACTGAATGGCAGGTGGACAGCTCTGGAGAGTACAGGAAGTTGAAGTTCAGAGCTGAGATTTGTTCAAGTTCAAGTTCAAAAACACTTTATTCATCCCCGAGGGGCAATTTAAAGGACACAAAGAGCAGCATGGAATAAAAATGTAAGAAACAGACAAGGACAAGTAAAAGAGCAGACACTACTGAACACACACATACCTAAAAGAATAAATAGTAATTAAATATTTTATAAAAAGTATAACAAGCTAGATGGAGGTTGTGCGAAATCTGGATAGGAAGGGGTCCAAGTTCAGAAGCTGGACTGCTGTAGAGACAAAGGTAGCCCTCCTCCTTTGTGTTCTACACCGTGGGCATCTTAGTCTACGACCCGATGGAAGCCACTCAAACCTCCCCACTTGTGCTGTCCAATGAGCGTGCACAGCAGTGGTGCCAAGCTCACGGACGAGTGCTGGCATTTTGTCTCCTCTCTGGGATACCAAGGGCACCTAGGAGGGTTTCGGCTGTATCTGCAGTTCAGAAGGCAGTGGATGTGGCTGGAGGGACCCACGAAAGGCAGGCAAACAAATGCTTTTCATTCATTTTTTCAGTTAATAATGTGGGAAGCCTAGAAATAAAAGCATTTTGAAATACAAAACAGGAGTTCTGGATATCAGCATTTTCAGAATGGTCCCACAATGTAGTTAAGGCATTCACCAAGGGGTCATACATTCTGGGAGGACCATTGGTGGTGTTGTCTTTCTCTTTGCTTATCAGTCCCTGAAGGACTGTCTCCACCTTAGACGAGCGATTTGGAAAAAGAAACGCCATGGATCAATAGCAAAACGTTTATTTTTCTTTTTGAAGATTTTGAACTTCTACATTTCAATAATACAACTATGTACAACAATATACTGTACAGCAAAATAAACAGTGTAATGTTTTTTATATTGATTAAACTACAAAATACAGTGCAATATTTCAACAGAGTTTGAAATATGTTGCTATCAATTTAATAGGCCAAAAAATAATAGGTTGTGTATAATAATAATTAAATAATCCATTATATATATTTTTCCCCACTCCACTAGGGTAAACGTAAAGGACCAACAGAAGGACAGATTGGTAAGTGGGACAGTCCCTTGCATTATAGTTTTCGCTTCATATTAAGGCTTTTAACATTTGACTTTTGTTTCTTTAACAGACCTGCTGGAAGAGCTTGGTTTGGGAGCGCTTGACAGTTTTAAAGGTATATAATGGTCTTTAACTGAGCTCGGGCTCTCACACTGGATGTGTTGCACAATTGATGTGATGGCTTCTTGTGCCACGTATGAATGAAAATGGCCCTTCGAGAAGTAGAATAGGAAGTAAAGAAGAATAGAAATGGTTCACGGTATACTCACTTATTTGATTACATGAGCGTGCAACGTAACGAGCATCTTGCATTATTAAAATCAAACAAATCAAAATAATTCAGATAGAATGTGTGCAAAGCAGTGTGAGTTAAGACCAGCAGGGGACGAGGGAGGAGGAGGAGGAGGAGGCCCATGTCGGGTCCAGTTGAAATAGCACAACGAGTGCATGATGATTCACACATCACTGACCTTGTTTGTCTTTGTACAGATTCGTCAGACGCAGACATGCCGAGTAATATCATCAGTAGAAGTCTTCCAGTGTGTGCCAGGACGTCTGCGACTGAAGACTTCCCAGAACGCTGCAGTCCTTCTGTTGAGGAGGAGGTGTTAGTTAATATGTCTCAGAAAATGCCGGTTCTTCCTCAGACAATCTGCTCAAATGAGACAGTATCTCCTTTCCCTGCTCTACGTCCCCAAACCCTAATGATGATTGTTGCAGAGAGTGAAGAAGGTGAGACTTAACTTTTTGAAGACACTGTTGACACTGGCCATAAAAACAATATCCAAGCATTCATGCTTTTCTTTTAAATAGCCATCTTCCTTTCCCACTTTTAGAATCAGTTTGGGACCAGGGCAGTTTTTCGTCATCATGCAGCAAGACCAAAGCTGACAATCAGCAGCTTCAAGCGGCAGCTCAAGCAGGCAAGAAGACTCACAAAGTCTATTCCCTAACAGTTAAGCTAAGCTAAGATGTGCCTTTATTAGTTCCACAAGGGGAAATTTTAGGTTTACAGCAGCAAAAGTACAGCAGCACACAAAAGTACACTGAAAAAAATAACTCATTGGACTAACGAAATTAAATTGTTGGCAGAATTTCCATCCAATTATAATGTTTAGTCCCAAGTCACAATAAGTATGTTTGTACATTGTAATATATTTGTGTTAGTTGATCTTGTTCTTTTCCTGTTAATCCAACTCAAATTAATCTAAATGAGGTAAAACAAAATATAATTGAGATGGGTCTATCCAACTCTACAGGTAACACAAATTAATTTCATTAAACCCTCCAAAAAATAACTAATTGGACTAATTCAATTAAATAGTAGGCAGAATTTCCATCCAATAAATATGTTTAGACCCAACTCAAAAAAACTATGTTTGCACATTGTAATATATTTGTGTTAGTTGATATTTTTTTCCTGTTCATCCAACTCAAATTACAGCAATTGAGGTAACAAAATGTAATTGAGACAGTCCTATCAATTTCTACAAAGTACAGTTAACACACAGTAATTTAATTCAACTAATTAATTGTTTTTACTTCATTTTAACTAAAAATGTATGATTAATACAATTATTAGTGCTTTGTACTATATATAGTACAAAGCACACAAGAACAGATAAAGTGCAAAAACAAATACAAATCAGAAATGATATACACTATATACAGCTGTGTACATGTTGACCAGGTCACAGGTGTCTTGCACGGTTATTGCAATGTTTATTGTACAGAGTTTTTGGATTGGAAGTTGGAAGTTTTTATTATAGAGACCTGTAATATCGCTCCTTAACATACTAATGATGTATCATCCTGTCACTAATGGAGCTCCGAAGTGCAGTGAGTGCATGTTGGAGGGGGTGGGCGACTTTGTTCATGAGAACAGTTTGGCCTCCGCTTGCCCACCTCCTCCACCTGTTCCAGAAGGCGGCAGGAAGATGACAGGTGGGAAAAGTCCGCAGTGTAGACAGTGAAGAGGACCGGTGCCAGCACTGTTCCTTAGGGCAGTGATTTTCAACCACTGTGCCGCGGCACACTGGTGTACCTTGAGAAATTGTCAGGTGTGCCGTGAGGAATTATCCAATATCACTTTTTATAATTAACATTTATTAATCATCATTTGCAAATATTATTTGCAATTATTATTATAATATATAGGGGTGGAATATTCCTTTCCCCAATCCGATTGAGGTGTCTTGTAGCCGCTCAAACGGAAAGTTGTCAGGGTGCGTTTTTCTTCTTCTGTTGTTTATTGGCGGTTGGCAAGCAGCTTTCGTGTGCATTAGCGCCATCTGTGGAACAGAATCTAAACTAAAGAAAAGAAAATATCTATCTATATATAACATGTACCGAGTTAAATTATAAAATATTAGCAAGATTGAATTTGATCGTTTCCAGGTTAAATTTATCATATCGCATGCTCAGATATGACGTACCACGCAGATCCAGACGTTCTTCACTTTTAAAAATGGAGGCCAGCAATCGGCACTGGACTAAGCAAAGTTTGTTTTTGATTCAAACTAAATTTCAAGACTGGACAAACGAAAAACTGGCAATACGGAGTTATTCCAACAAGTGAAAGAACAACTCGGGGAAGTCGGTATCACGTGATGTTGATGTTTATGTTTTACTGGTCATGCCCCATTCTGGTTGATTATAGCGGTGCATGTAGACAAGAGATTGGAATATTCCTTTCCATGGATACCATTGCAGGTAGGCAAGGACCAGGAACTCTGGGGCCTTCATGAGGTGGGATGTTAGAGCCACCGGCCTGTTGAAAGTAGGGTCCCTGGGGTGTTGGGTCTTTGGTACAGGTACCACGCAGGGCGTCTTCCAGGCTCATGTTGAACAGGTGTCCAATGATGCCACGCAGCTGGTCTGAGCAGGACCTGAGGAGCCTGGCACTAAGGCCATCCAGTCCTGCAGCCTTTGTTGTCTTTATCCTCCTCAGCTGAAACCCCACCTGGAGAGGTGAGAAGGACGAGCAGGGGGCCGTGTGTCTTGGAGAGACAATGGGGGGAGTTGGGCGGATTATTGGAGGTGAATGTGATGATGAGCTGAGCGCTGAACGGGGGGAGGTGAGAGGGAGGTTGACACAGCTGGGTGACAGGTAGATGGCTCTTCAAACCTGCAGAAGTAGGTGTTGGGTTTATTTGCCCACTTTTTATCTCCAGCTCCATGGGAGTTTGGTTTCTGGCGGCCTGAAATGGTTTTCAGGCCCCTCCAAACATCCCTGGTGTTATTCTGTTCCTCCATCTTCTTCCTGTACACGTCTTTCGCCTACCTTATTTTTCTCTCAGCTCCATCTGTACTGTTTTCAGCTCCTCTTTTTTTATCTGACCTCTTCTTCTCCTTTAGGAGAACCTTAATGTCAGGAGTAATGCAAGGACACTTGTACTTACATGCACTTGTGTAAAGACCTAATGTCTTTTCAGGCTCCCTTGAACTCCTGGCAAGTGAGGGAAAAGGTTTTTTGCAGTCTGACGAGCAGCAACGGCAGGTGTTGACTTTTTTCTTTAGACCCAAGCTTCAAGCCCCACGGATAATATTTATCCACAGTAGAAAGGCAATCTGCCTTTGTTGTCTGTTTTTCACCAATCAGTGATCCAGTACTATTTATTCTATAATCCTTTATTATTCAACTAGCGCTTGTCATATATGTATGTCATATAGCCTGTACTTATCTATATGTATTACCGCAGTATTTATTGGTTTTTATTTTTCTTTAGCTTTTTTAATATTGAACGTGCAATAATCAAACACCTTTATCTTACCAAACATCACCATCTTATGTGCAACAGTAAAATCTCAATGTCTTTTCATACACTTTTTTATATTTTTTAAGCATGTACATAGTTTGTGACTTTTAGCAAGTGTCATCTTTGTATAGATGACCTTGTGTGGAGATATGGGGTAATAACTGAAAAGGCAGACTTGACTCACTATTTACAAAAAAGATCAGTTTGTAATAATCAGTCAGTAATCCGTTAGTAATCATCCATAATGCCATGTATAGAGAACCAAGTCGACCTAGTAAATCTTCAAATGGCTAAAAATGGCAAAAAAAATAACCTGTTGCTCAAAAACACAATACACTTCATATCATGTGAAGAGAAATATGACCTCGGGAAAAAAACTCTTTCAAACCACTATAAACCTTCAGCATGTCAGTTTGTGGGATTAAATTATGGAATGGATCGAGTAACTCAAACTGAAACAATGCTCTAAAATAAGCCACTTTAAGAAACCGTATAGGTAGTTGATGTTTGTAAAATATAAGACAGAAGAATCCTGAATGACTGGGAAATGCTATGCAGAGCCATATGGCAACTGCACCTTATGCAATTTGTAACATGTTGAATGGTAACACAAATGTATTATCAATTGATGTGAAATGTGTTAACAATTGATGGGATGACAAATTTACCAAGTGAATTTCAACAAACTTCATAATATAGCTTGGAAATGAATGGTATTTAATCACGATTAAATGTAATTATTCCACAGCCTGTGATTAATCTTATTTTTTAAAATAAGTAATCGTTTGACTGGACTGTACATGTTAAACACGAGAGGTGACCAGTAATTGCTGCGACATGGAGAACGGGTAGGATCAAATCAACATGTGTGTAAACATATGATGTAATTTTGTAATAATCTAATCCTTTCCGTTACTAAGGAGACGTTGCCATCAGAGAGCCAGGATGAGAAGTCATACAAAGAAGTGGAGAAAAGCGAAACAAAATCCATTCTCACCAATTTAGTTGGAGCTTCAAAAGGGACTCTTGGCAGGCGGTCCAAATCAGAGGGCGTTACGGAGGAATGGCCGGTTGAATCATCCACAGCTGAACAAGAGTCATGTGATGAAGAGGAAGCGAGGTCCACGATGCCACCCACAGCAGAAGTGAAAAGCGCCGTCGTCATTGATGAACACCAGAAACGGGACTCTGTCCCGTCTTTTCATCAACCTGTACAACCCCTCCCGAGTGAGTCACCACAACCCCCCACAGTGAAGAAGGAGAATAGTGTGGACTCTCCCAAACCTGGGCCTTCTCACAGCCAACAGCTGAACCCTAATCAAGCAGAAGCGGAGGTGAAGTTCCTGAAAGTTGTGTAGCTTAGGCAAAAGATTTTTTTTGTGTGTGGACCACTCACTATTACTTAAAGAAACCCAAACACTGTCAAACCTTTTTCTCCTTGCTTTGCCCTTCTTTTCAGGCTGCCCGAGAGGATGCTAAAATTGTCTCAGTGGCAAATCCCAATGCTTCCACTGACCCCAGACCAAGTGCAGATGTGCAGCCTGCAACTTTGAGTGAAAGAGAAGCCTCTCATCAAGTAGAGAAACCAGCAACTTTTCAGAGGTATGCTTTATCTCAGTGATTTTCAACCACTGTGCCGCGGCACACTAGTGTACCTTGAGAAACCGTCAGGTGTGCCGTGAGGAATTATCCAATATCACTTTTTATATTTGCAAATATTATGTCAATAGCCATTATGTGAATAGTATACATGGACCCAAATATTCCAATTGCATTTGGTTTATTTGCTCAAACGGAAAGAATTGAACAGGGATGGAATATTCCTTTCCCCAATCCGATTGAGGTATCTTGTACCCGCTCAAACGGAAAGTTGTCAGGGTGCCTTCTTCTTCGTGGTGTTTTTCTTCTTCTGTTGTTTATTGGCGGTTGGCAAGCAGCTTTCGTATGCATTACCGCCATCTGTGGAACAGAATCTAAACCCTTCTATACGCCATTCACAAGTCCAGTTTTATTAAAAAAGAAAATATATATCTATATAAAACATGTCCTGAGTTTAATTATAAAATATTAGCAAGATTGAATTTGATCTTTTCCTGTTTAAATTTATCCCGGGTGCGTTCTTTCAGCGCATGCTCAGATATGACGTAACACGCAGATCCAGACGTTCTTCACTTTTAAAAATGGAGGCCAGCAATCGGCACTGGACTAAGCAAAGTATGTTTTTGATTCAAACTAAATTTCAAGACTGGACACACTGGACAAACTGGCAATACGGAGTTATTCCAACAAGTGAAAGAAAAACTTGGGGAAGCCGGTATCACGTGATGTTGATGTTTATGTTTTACTGGGCATGCCCTATTGACTATTCTGTTTGATTTTCACGGCGCATGTAGACAAGAGATTGGAATATTCCTTTCCATGGATACCATTGTTTCCAGAAAGGTCCTTCGGAAAGAGAAAAAGTGGTGATGTAAAAACGTGGCTACTGTGGAGTGTCTGTGGTGTAAAGACTGGCAGAGCAATGTAATATTGGTCCGTGTGGCAACACCTACCTTGTTCCTCCCATAGACTTATTGATGCACGTGTGAGGTCGTGGTGACATTTTGGAACATTTTTGGTTAGTGGTGTGCCACAAGATTTTTCCAATGCAAAAAACGTGCCGTGGCTCAAAAAAGGTTGAAAAACACTGCTTTATCTTATATCTGCTGGCATTAATAGTGCTTTGGAGTTAATTGTAAACAACGGTACTGCAGGTGGACCATGCATCATCGGTTTCACACTGCTGAGTAGCACAAGCCAACATTTTAAAGTGCATGCAGAGATAGATAAGATGACTGGATGCTGACCACTCATGATACTTAAAGTGCAGCTACTGCCATCTTGTGGAGTTGATAATTACAAATCTACAAATTCCAATATTTTTTGGCCCAACGCTAACAAGAAACCCTGGCGGTTATCTGATTTTGTTGGCCAGACTTGGTGGCTAATGAATAGACGTTAATTGACGGGATATGGGTTGAGTGGTTAGCGCGCAGACCTCACAGCTAGGAGACCAGGGTTCAATTCCACCCTCGGCCATCTCTGTGTGGAGTTTGCATGTTCTCCCTGTGCATGTGTGGGTTTTCTCCGGGTACTCCGGTTTCTTCCCACGTTCCAAAAACATGCTAGGTTAATTGGCCACTCCAAATTGTCCATAGGTATGAATGTGAGTGTGAATGGTTGTTTGTCTATATGTGCCCTGTGATTGGCTGGCGACCAGTCCAGGGTGTACCCCGCCTCTTGCCCGAAGACAGCTGGGATAGGCTCCAGCACCCCCGCGACCCTCGTGAGGAAAAGCGATAGAAAATGAATGAATGAATGACGGGATGTGAAACCTGTTGTCTTACCTGCTCAATGGCAGGGAGCTGGAGGCAACGCGACTCACGCAACAGCTGACCTTCAGCATCGGCAGACCCGAGAGACGGTCTTTGGAGGACACCCCACAGCTGCCAGCGGTTAGTGAAGCACGCGGCCTCAGACTCCACCAGACCAAGAGCGGACTCAGTAGAGATCTCCCTGTGGTTGACAGCACTTTGAGCGATCTTTCGGAAGATGACATAAGGTAAATGTTTATCAGCGTTATCAATGACCCCTCTGTGGCGCTAATACAGAGTTACAGGGTTTTTTTTTCTCTACATATTCTACTAAATAGTTGCAACGAAACGTATTTCACTTAAGACAATTTTCCACTGTAACCACAATTGTTCTGTTTTTGTCACAAGCCGGTGGCAAATTAGTGAACGACTAAGAAGAACACTGAACAATATTTCAGTAAGTCAAAACCTAATTTGGGAATATTCAGTAAGAAAAAGAAACATAAAAATGGCTGCTGTTTTTCCCATTCAGAACGTAGAAGAAAATGAGCTATCTGAAGATACCGAAGAGCTCAACTTGTCATCAGAGGATTCTGACCTCCTCATTCAAATTCTGGACGCAGTCACAGGTGCTGCTATTTACATATATCTGTTTTTTTAGCCAATAAAACAAAACTGTGTCTTCATATCTGCTTCAGACTCTCTCTTATGCAGCTGCTTTGTATTCTTCAGACCCCAGACGTAAGAAGAAGCTACAGCATTTTTTGTCTGAGCGCTGCATTGTGAAGGAAACAGACCATCATGTCTTTCTTGCAGATAAGCTATGTCAACAAGAAAGCAATATTCGTGTCTTGGAGAAAAACAACTTGGAGATGGAAAATGAAATGGCACACCTCAGGTATGAAGTGCTTTTTGCTGATGTATATTCCTTACATTGTTTGCATTATGTTGTTTCTTTAGTGAAGATGATAGGTGCTATTTATTTGCTGACCCGATTGATGTATTTGCCCAACACAGACTTCAGCTGAAACGGGAGCAAGAGAATGCCAGCAATACCATCAAGATGTACAAAAACGCCAAAGAGAAGGTGAGCAAAAGCAGCATTCGTTTATTGCGGCTATTGCTTTTCATGGACGTTTGTCATCTGCTCAGCTCGAGGAAGAACGCAGACATGGCCAAATGCTTTGGACTGTGGATCACAACACGTTGGGCTCGCTGCTGCAGAAAGCCAACTGTCAGAAGTTCAAACAGATGGAGGAAATCGAGGAGGAGTACAAAAGAAGCAAAAGCAATGAAGTAACAAATGATAAAGATGTCTTATGGGCTCCACACACAGCAGGTGACTCGCTTGTCGCACAGATTCCTTTGAAAAAGAACGGACTAGAGACCACGTCGCTTCCCGTGTTTGGAGCCCATTAGCATGACACACAGCCTGCTATTTCAGATTAGTCCATAAAATACATGTGATATCCTCATACACATACTTCATCATTCAGGAACACCTGAGATCAGAACTTGAGGTGATACAGATGCATAACAACCTCAAACAGCGAGACCTCGTCCAGGAGAACGAGGCTCTCAAGGAAGAACTGGAAGATATTCGCCAAGACCTCAAACTTGCCAGTGACAATCAGACCCTAAGTGTCTTGGATTGGAACACTAAAATCCAGGAGTTAAGGTATGAGATAACGCTAGCCAACGCCCGTCTGGAGAAAGAGCAGAAGGATCGTGACATATTGGTGGCAGAGAACCAGGCGATCCGCTCCCGACTTACTGACGTGGAGCGAGCTCGGTTAGCCATGGAGAAAGCTCTGCTTCAAGAGAAGGAGGAACACCAGCGGCTTTCAAGTTAGTATGTACAACTAGGAGTGAATATTGATATTAGCACTGATCATACATACACTTTTTATTGTTTAGTAGGTAGTAGAAAGGTATAAAAAACTTTTGATCACATGATATTACTCAAACAGGACATAATATTCAGCCTCAGTAGGGTTTCCCACTTAAAAAGACGCAGGTCTGAAATTTGGAAACATTATGCTTTGGGGCTACTTTTCTGCAAATCGTGAGATTTTGTGCAATAACTTCCTTCCATCCAAAAGCGCATTCCAAACACACCGCTCGGGCAACGGGTGGCTCTGTAAGAAGCATGTCAAGGTCCTGGCACAGCCCAGTCAGTCTCCAGACCTTAACCCAATAGAAAATATGTGGAGAGGTTTTAACCCTTAGATGCATAAGTGGGTCAAAAATGAAAAAAATCTTTGTAATGAAAATTTTTCATCATGTCATATTCCAGATATTCCTCAAAAAACAAGTTTTTGCTATCATACCATTCACATTTTTGACTTACCTTTTATACATTTTAAGAAATTTTAGTTTTTGTGTTACTACCCCAACCTTCCATAAGTGGGTCAAAAATGAAAAAATGTTTGTAATGAAAATTTTTCATCATTTCATATTCCAGCTATTCCTCAAAAAACATGTTTTTGCTATCACACCATTCACGTTTTTAACTTACCTTTTATACATTTTAAGAAATTGTAGTTTTTGTGTTACTACCCCAACCTTCCATAAGTGGGTCAAAAATGACCCGGTCAGGTTGTTTTCTTGAAATATCTTCGTAAGGAAAATTTTTCATCATTTCATATTCCAGGTATTCCTAAAAAAAAACATGTTTTAAATATCATGCCATTCACATTTTTAACTTACCTTTTATACATTTTAAGATTTTTTTGTTTTTGTGTTACTACCCCAACCTTCCATAAGTAGGTCAAAAATGACCCGGTCAGGTCCAATCTTTGTAATGAACATTTTTCATCATTTCATGTTCCAGGTATTCCTCAAAAACATGTTTTTGCTATCATACCATTCACATTTTTAACTTACTTTTTATACATTTTAAGAAATTTTACTTTTTGTGTTACTACCCCAACCTTCCATAAGTGGGTCAAAAATGACCCGGTCGGGTTGTTTTCTTGAAATATCTTTGTAATGAAAATTTTTCATCATTTCATATTCCAGGTATTCCTAAAAAAACATGTTTTTAATATCATGCCATTCACATTTTTAACTTACCTTTCATACATTTTAAGAAATTTTAGTTTTTGTGTTACTACCCCAACCTTCCATAAGTGGGTCAAAAATGCCTCGCATGCATATGGAATCCAATAGGAACCTTTTATTCTTATCAACTTTGGCTGTCAGGAATAAATGAACTGTAGACCACACAGACTATATCAGAAGTGTCACCCCTCAGGAAGATTATTTTACACATCAATTGCTAATACAACAAGTATTATCTTCATATAATATTGTGTATGTGTCTTTCATGACTGTTAGTATTATCAACAAATGAGCCTACTTTATAACTAGCTGACACTAGCTGGCTAACATTACTATATGTATTGTTGGCCATTACTCTTTTGTTTACAGATGCTGGATGAAATCATTCTTGTGTGGTCCTAAATATAATACTAAAGAGTGTGGGGTTCAGTCACTCGTGCATCTAAGGGTTAGATGTAGTTTTGTCCATCGACAGCACCAAAACATCACAGATCTAGATGAGGATGGGCCAAAATACCAGCTACAGTCTGGCAAATCTGGTGAAGACCTACAGGAAATGTTTGGCCTCTTATTATTATCAACCAAGGTTACACTACAAAGTGTTGGGCTCAACTTTTGTTATTGAGCAAATATGTATTTTCTGCACTGTTGTACAAATACATTATTTTGAAATCATACAATGGAGCCAGGTTGCACGGCGTACAAGTGGTTAGTGCGCAGGCCACACAGCTAGGACACCCGAGTTCGACTCCACCCTCGGTCATCTCTGTGCGGATGTTCTCCCATGCTAGGTTAATTGGCCACTCCAAATTGTCCATAGGTATGAATGTGAGTGTGAATGGTTGTTTGTCTATATGTGCCCTGTGATTGGCTGGCCACCAGTCCAGGGTGTACCCCGCCTCTCGCCTGACAACAACTGGGTCCAGCACCCCTGCGACCCTTGTGAGGATAAGCGGTAGAAAATGAATGAATGAATGAACAACGGGGCCATTTTTTTTACATTCTGTCTGTCACAGTGGGGGTGTACAAATGACCGACATCTCTCACCTTTTCAAGCGCGATACTTGCATAATCAGTGACTGCCGAATACTTTTGTGCTCACTGTACCCATTAAGTAGATGGAAAGGCCGCACTAGCATGTCGTTGGGAGCTACAACGCTATTATTCCACTCGTTGCACACATTTTAACAGCAACATTGTGATTAGAAAATGATTCTACTTGCAGCTCCCATAGCTGTAGATTTTGGGTTTTTTTCATATCTGTCCACCATCAAGTGGTGGGCACACAGGGCGGAATTATCAAGCTTTGCGGTGTGGCATCAAGAGCTGGCATCAAGTCTGAGGAAGGCGGTATTTCCTTCATGACGTCATGAAATGCTGCTCCGTAAAAAGCGAGCCTTTGAGCACCTCTTGTCTCAAATACTGAGAACAAAAGTGAGGGATACCATAGATTTGTCTCACATAATCTCCGAGCACATACAGTGAAGAAAATAAGTATTTGAACACCCTGCTATTTTGCTATTTCTCCCACTTAGAAATCATGGAGGGGTCTGAAATTTTCATCGTAGGTGCATGTCCACTGTGAGAGAGATAAACTAAAAAGAAAAATCCAGAAATCACAATGCATGATTTTTTAACAATTTATTTGTGTGATACAGCTGCAAATAAGTATTTGAACACCTGAGAAAATGAATGTTAATATTTGGTACAGTAGCCTTTGTTTGCTATTACAGAGGTCAAACGTTTCCTGTAGTTTTTCACCAGGTTTGCACACACTGCAGGAGGGATCTTGGCCCACTCCTCCACACAGATCTTCTCTAGATCAGTCAGGTTTCTGGGCTGTCGCTGAGAAACACGGAGTTTGAGCTCCCTCCAAAGATTTTCGATTGGGTTCAGGTCTGGAGACTGGCTGGGCCATGCTAGAACCTTGATATGCTTCTTACGGAGCCACTCCTTGGTTTTCCTGGCTGTGTGCTTCGGGTCGTTGTCGTGTTGGAAGACCCAGCCACGACCCATCTTCAATGCTCTGACAGAGGGAAGGAGGTTGTTCCCCAAAATCTCACAATACACGGCCCCAGTCATCCTCTCTTTAATGCAGTGCACTCGTCCTGTCCCATGTGCAGAAAAACACCCCCAAAGCATGATGCTACCACCCCCATGCTTCACAGTAGGGATGGTGTTCTTCGGATTGTACTCTTCATTCTTCTTCCTCCAAACACGCTTATTGGAATTATGACCAAAAAGTTCTATTTTGGTCTCATCTGACCATAAAACTTTCTCCCATGACTCCTCTGTATCATCCAAATGCTCATATGCAAACTTAAGACGGGCCTTGACATGTGCTGGTTTAAGCAGGGGAACCTTTCGTGCCATGCATGATTTCACATCATGACGTCTTAGTGTATTACCTACAGTAACCTTGGAAACGGTGGTCCCAGCTCTTTTCAGGTCATTGACCAAGTCCTGTCGTGTAGTTCTGGGCTGATTCCTCACCTTTCTTAGAATCATTGAGACCCCACGAGGTGATATCTTGCATGGGGCTCCACTCCGATTGAGATTGACCGTCATGTTTAGCTTCTTCCATTTTCTAATGATAGCTCCAACAGTGGACCTTTTTTCACCAAGCTGCTTGGTAATTGCTCCGTAGCCCTTTCCAGCCTTGTGGAGGTGTACAATTTTGTCTCTGGTGTCTTTGGACAGCTCTTTGGTCTTCGCCATGTTACAAGTTAAAGTCTTACTGATTGTATGGGGTGGACAGGTGTCTTTATGCAGCTAACGACCTCAAACAGGTGCATCTGATTCAGGATGATACATGGAGTGCAGGTGGACTTCTAATGGGCAGACTAACAGGTCTTTCAGGGTCAGAATTCTAGATGATACACAGGTGTTCAAATACTTATTTGCAGCTGTATCACACAAATAAATTGTTAAAAAATCATGCATTGTGATTTCTGGATTTTTCTTTTTAGTTTATCTCTCTCACAGTGGACATGCACCTACGATGAAAATTTCAGACCCCTCCATGATTTCTAAGTGGGAGAAATAGCAAAATAGCAGGGTGTTCAAATACTTATTTTCTTCACTGTACTAGTATGTGAATGTCATTAAAAATTCTCTATTGCAGTGATTTTCAAGCGCTGTGCCGCGGCACACTAGTGTACCTTGAGAAACCGTCAGGTGTGCCGTGAGGAATTATCCAATATCACTTTTTATAATTAACATTTATTAATCATCATTTGCAAATATTATGTCAATAGCCATTATGTCAATAGTATACATGGACCCAAATATTCCAATTGCATTTGGTTTATTTGCTCAAACGGAAAGAATTGAACAGGGATGGAATATTCCTTTAACCAATCCGATTGAGGTATCTTGTACCCGCTCAAACGGAAAGTTGTTGGCGGTTGGCAAGCAGCTTTCGTGTGCATTAGCGCCATCTGTGGAACAGAATCTAAATCCTTCTATACTTTATTCACAAGTGCAGTTTTATTAAAAAAGAAAATATATATCTTTATAAAACATGTCCTGAGTTTAATTATAAAATATTAGCAAGATTGAATTTGATCTTTTCCTGTTTAAATTGATCCCGGGTGCATTCTTTCAGCGCATGCTCAGATATGACGTAACACGCAGATCCAGACGTTCTTCACTTTTAAAAATGGAGGCCAGCAATCGGCACTGGACTAAGCAACGTTTGTTTTTGATTCAAACTATATTTCAAGACTGGACAGATGAAAAACTGGCAATACGGAGTTATTCCAACAAGTGAAAGAAAAACTTGGGGAAGCCGGTATCACGTGATGTTGATGTTTACGTTTTACTGGGCATGCCCTATTGACTATTCTGTTTGATTTTCACGGCGCATGTAGACAAGAGATTGGAATATTCCTTTCCATGGATACCATTGTTTCCCGAAAGGTCATTGGGAAAGAGAAAAAGTGGTGATGTAAAAACGTGGATACTGTGGAGTGTCTGTGGTGTAAAGACTGGCAGAGCAATGTAATATTGGTCCGTGTGGCAACACCTACCTTGTTCCTCCCATAGACTTATTGATGCACGTGTGAGGTCGTGGTGACATTTTGTAACATTTTTGGTTAGTGGCGTGCCACAACATTTTTCCAATGTAAAAAATGTGCCGTGGCTCAAAAAAGGTTGAAAATCACTGCTCTAGTGCATATTAATATTAGCAGACCTTTCTCTATGCCCACAGGTGAAGCTCAGAGTCAGCGTGAAGCAGTCGCCAGGCTGACCCAGAAGCTGTCCAAAGTGAAAGCACATGCAGGCAACCTGGAGAGCGACGTACATAAATTTGAGGTCCAGCTGGCAGAGAAGAACCTGCATATGAACACCGTGCAGCATGAAAACGAGCAGATAGCTGCTCGTGTGAAAGAGCTGGAAGCGGCCGTGCAAGCTGAGAAGGAGCTGGCCACTCGTACTGTCGCTCGCCAGGAGGCCACTCAGGAGCTCCTGAACCAAGCCCAGCATGACGGCAAGTTGTATCGGCAACAACTAGAGGAGGCCCAAAACAAAGCCATCGCCAATGAGAATGCATTGACAGACGCCCAAAAGTCTTTCAACGACATGTTGCTCAAACTTCGCACCGACTCTGATG
Organism: Doryrhamphus excisus; assembly: GCF_037039965.1. Lineage (NCBI taxonomy): Eukaryota > Metazoa > Chordata > Actinopteri > Syngnathiformes > Syngnathidae > Doryrhamphus > Doryrhamphus excisus. The sequence continues at coordinate 17,422,676 of NC_136357.1, read as the reverse complement.
GCAGAACACAAGGAGTGCAGGAAAGAAATAAGGAGCTTACCACTAAAGCAGCTGAACAAGAAACTCATATTCGCAAATTAGAGCAGGAGAAAACAGACAGACAGGTAAGATCACGCCATTGTCTTGCTTCCTATTCCACCAGATCTCTGAGCCTGTATTCCAGCAACTAGACTTACAAAATAAACTTGACAACATTATAGAGTAGATCACCGCCACGACTATTGAGGGGGCAACATTGGACCCATAAAAAGTCCCCCAAAATTCTCCTTTTGATACTCCAAACTTTTTCTAGCAAGGGCCACATAGTGAAAAATGAAAGGATATTTTGTAAAGCAATATGCTCAGACGGGGCGGCACAGCAGTCTTGTGGTTAGCGCGCAGACCTCACAGCTAGGAGACTGGGTTCAATTCCACCCTCGGCCATCTCTGTGTGGAGTTTGCATGTTCTCCCCGTGCATGCGTGAGTTTTCTCCGAGTACTCCAGTTTCCTCCCACATTCCAAAAACATGCTAGGTTAATTGGGCACTCCAAATTGTCCATAGGTATGAATGTGAGTGTGAATGGTTGTTTGTCTATATGTGCCCTGTGATTGGCTGGCGACCAGTCCAGGGTGTACCCCGCCTCTCGCCCGAAGACATCTGGGATAGGCTCCAGCACCCCCGCGACCCTCGTGAGGAAAAGCGGTAGAAAATGAATAAATTAATGAATATGCTAAGACGTTACAGTGAAGAAAATAAGTATTTGAACACCCTGCTATTTTGCTATTTCTCCCACTTAGAAATCATGGAGGGGTCTGAAATTTTCATCGTAGGTGCATGTCCACTGTGAGAGAGATAAACTAAAAAGAAAAATCCAGAAATCACAATGCATGATTTTTTAACAATTTATTTGTGTGATACAGCTGCAAATAAGTATTTGAACACCTGAGAAAATGAATGTTAATATTTGGTACAGTAGCCTTTGTTTGCTATTACAGAGGTCAAACGTTTCCTGTAGTTTTTCACCAGGTTTGCACACACTGCAGGAGGGATCTTGGCCCACTCCTCCACACAGATCTTCTCTAGATCAGTCAGGTTTCTGGGCTGTCGCTGAGAAACACGGAGTTTGAGCTCCCTCCAAAGATTTTCGATTGGGTTCAGGTCTGGAGACTGGCTGGGCCATGCTAGAACCTTGATATGCTTCCTACGGAGCCACTCCTTGGTTTTCCTGGCTGTGTGCTTCGGGTCGTTGTCGTGTTGGAAGACCCAGCCACGACCCATCTTCAATGCTCTGACAGAGGGAAGGAGGTTGTTCCCCAAAATCTCACAATACACGGCCCCAGTCATCCTCTCTTTAATGCAGTGCACTCGTCCTGTCCCATGTGCAGAAAAACACCCCCAAAGCATGATGCTACCACCCCCATGCTTCACAGTAGGGATGGTGTTCTTCGGATTGTACTCTTCATTCTTCTTCCTCCAAACACGCTTATTGGAATTATGACCAAAAAGTTCTATTTTGGTCTCATCTGACCATAAAACTTTCTCCCATGACTCCTCTGTATCATCCAAATGGTCATATGCAAACTTAAGACGGGCCTTGACATGTGCTGGTTTAAGCAGGGGAACCTTTCGTGCCATGCATGATTTCACATCATGACGTCTTAGTGTATTACCTACAGTAACCTTGGAAACGGTGGTCCCAGCTCTTTTCAGGTCATTGACCAAGTCCTGTCGTGTAGTTCTGGGCTGATTCCTCACCTTTCTTAGAATCATTGAGACCCCACGAGGTGATATCTTGCATGGGGCTCCACTCCGATTGAGATTGACCGTCATGTTTAGCTTCTTCCATTTTCTAATGATAGCTCCAACAGTGGACCTTTTTTCACCAAGCTGCTTGGTAATTGCTCCGTAGCCCTTTCCAGCCTTGTGGAGGTGTACAATTTTGTCTCTGGTGTCTTTGGACAGCTCTTTGGTCTTCGCCATGTTACAAGTTAAAGTCTTACTGATTGTATGGGGTGGACAGGTGTCTTTATGCAGCTAACGACCTCAAACAGGTGCATCTGATTCAGGATGATACATGGAGTGCAGGTGGACTTCTAATGGGCAGACTAACAGGTCTTTCAGGGTCAGAATTCTAGATGATACACAGGTGTTCAAATACTTATTTGCAGCTGTATCACACAAATAAATTGTTAAAAAATCATGCATTGTGATTTCTGGATTTTTCTTTTTAGTTTATCTCTCTCACAGTGGACATGCACCTACGATGAAAATTTCAGACCCCTCCATGATTTCTAAGTGGGAGAAATAGCAAAATAGCAGGGTGTTCAAATACTTATTTTCTTCACTGTATATAAAGTATATTTCAAGAGTAAAACTGCATCTCAGCTTTGTGATAAAGGTGAACAAGTGTGTTATTGGTATGAACTCATTTTTGCTGTTGTATTTTTTTCACTACCAAATATTTTAACTTCCTTCCTGCATCATATTTTTGTCATAGTATGGCTTTACTCCCCATAGTATTATAACTTCATTTGTTTTGTTTGTTTTTCATAATACTCTGACTTTTAAAAAATAATTTTTAAAATGTTGGCTTTTTTTCTTTGTTGGAATACAACATTCATTCATTCATTCATTTTCTAACGCTTTTCCTCGCAAGGGTCGTGGGGGGTGCTGGAGCCTATCCCAGCTGTCTTTGGGCGAGAGGCGGGGTTCACCCTGGACTGGTGGCCAGCCAATCACAGGACACATATAGACAAACAACCATTCACACTCATATTCATACTTCAGACAATTTGGAGTCAGAATACAACCTCTCTTTCTTAATATAATATTTTGACTTATTCTCCTAAAATTTAAAATAAAATAGTTTTTTTTTCCTTTCACATTTCTAATGCTGTTATGGTACATTTTGTTCTGTTAATTATGACAATTCCCATAATATTTTGACTTTATTATCATAACTTTTAAGCAACCCAAGTTTCCAAACAATACAACTTTGTTTGCTTATATTCCGGATTTTAAAATATAACATCTTTTTATTTTTAATATTTCAACTTTATACTACTAAAATTATTTTTCTTCATAATTCAAAGATGTTCTCATAAAATTCAGATGTTTTTTCTTTTTAGATTGCATTTTTTCCACGTAATATTTTGACTTGAATTTATTTTTAGTTACTATTGCCTATTTACACATTTACACATCTTGTTAAAACATCATCCTGCTGGAAATATTCACTGACTTGTGAGACAGCGCCCTCTGCTGCAGCACTTTTTTTTTTACAAAAGGAAAAATAAAAGCAAGAATATGCAAGGATGCCATGAATAAGCGATGCATCTACTGTATCACCAAATACTGTCATGTGATTTTTTTTTTTTTGCCACAGATTAACCAGAGACAGCTGCAGCAGGACATTGCAGACATGTCAAGGAAACTGTCAAAGTGTGAAGCTTCCCTGGAGATCGCCACAACACATCGCAGTGATTTAGAGGAAGAGAAGGCTCGCCTCCAGAAAGATATTGACAAGCTTAAAGTAAAGGTAAAAAGGAGTGCGGCCACATTGATTTCCTCTGCATGGAAAACAAGTTAGTGCACGATTCTTGGGACTAACAGAAGAAGAAAACATTGTTTAAAGCGACTCTTTTAGAACTGCGGTTCTTCTAATAATAGACTAGTCCTGATAAAATAGCTCTCCGAGAAATGATCTACACTTGTTATGTAGGGTCGTAAATAGGGAGATTCTATCACAGGAGATATGTTACGTATATCAGTATTGGCTGATATCGGTGTCGGAAATATCAGCATATCGGACATCACTAGTCATTCATTCATTCATTTTCTATTGCTTATCCTCACGAGGGTCGCTGGGAGTGCTGGAGCCTATCCCAGCTGTCTTCAGGCGAGAGGCGAGGTACACCCTGGACTGGTGGCCAGCCAATCACAGGGCACATATAGACAAACAACCATTCACACTCACATTCATACCTATGGACAAATTGGAGTCACCAATTAACCTAGCATGTTTTTGGAATGTGGGAGGAAACCGGAGTACCTGGAGAGAACATGCAAACTCCCCACAGAGATGGCCCCACAGAGATTTGAACTCCTGCACGCTAACCACTCTCCACCGTGCAGCCCATCACTAGTCATTGCTCTTTTTTTTCATCTCAACTTGACCAACACGTCTGCTCTGTCATGCAGCTGGAAGAAAGAGAGGCCCAATGCTTACAAGCTGACAGGAACATGAACGATCGAATGATCCTTTTGGATGAACGAGAGAAGGAACTCGGCGTCGCTGCTCGCAAACAGAAGGAAGCCCAGGCTGCCGCGGCCGCCTCCAACGCCATTGTCAAGCAGTTGGAAGAGGCCACGCAAAGGTGAATGATCACGTAACCGCTGACAACCCCCTGCTCTGTTATGTTTTGACCGTGATGCCACTTTAGGCTGGAGATCGAGAACATCAGACTGCATGCCGCTGCAAAGCAACACAGCCACAAAATCGATGCGCTTCAGAAAGTCGCTCAAGAGGACGCCAGGGTGAGTGCTGCATTTTTTGTGCCACAATGAAATGAATGCAAATGTGGAAACAAATATACAGTAAACCTCGGATATATCGGATTCAATTGTTCCCACTGGTTTTGTCCGATATAAGCGAAATCCGTTATATGCGTATACTGGAAAATGTCCGTTTTACGCATATATCGTATTTATATCCGTTATAAAAAGGCACTTCCTTGACTATGTTTCCAATGTACCTGGACTGGGCAATGAAAAGAGACGTAAGCTAATGAGAATTTAACTTTATTGGACTCTGAGCATAACAAATTGTTAATTAAGCTAGGCCCTGTTACGCCCGTCAGGCCTACGTTATTTCCAATAGTGAGGTTAAGATCTCATTCACTGCTGTGCTAGTATTATTGACGTCACTCACTTTTATATTTGTCCTAAATCTGGAGCCAGGAGAAAGACACAATGTGGCCATCCGATATATGCGAGGGAAATTGGAACGGGACTGGAGATTTTGTCCGAAATAGGCGAAATCTGTGATAAAAAATCCGTTATATGCAATGAATTTTTATTGGAAATGCATTACAGAAAAATTGGTTCTTTTTTATCTGTTTGTTGTGAGCGAATTTCCGATATATCCGAGTCCGATATATCCGAGGTTTACTGTAGCATATTAAACATGAGGTGTCCATGAAGGCATTTTACAATTCAACAAATAATTTTTAACCGTTATCCAGTTGCTGTATATTTGCTTTTATATGTTCATTTAACAAAAAACTTTAATTAATTTATTAATTAAAATTAAAAAATTAATCAACAGTGTACCTGAAGTACACAAATGACTACGAGCTTTGACAGCCACTGAATACACAGAACAAATCTGCTAAACATATGCGTATCTCATCATTTGCTGTTAAAATAACTATTACAGTAAATTGTCAAGAAATTTGGTGGACATCCTGTATAATCTGTATGAGTAATGCGTTTTTTATTATTAAATTCAATTTTTGATTTATATGATCTGTTCATATATATCTCTTTCTCCAGATCAGAGTTCAGTTGGAGGAATTGGTGACAAGTCTCCAAAGCAGTAAAATTACTCTGGAGGACCAACTCAACAAAGAGGTGATATTTTATTTCCATTATGAGAGATGTTTACACAATTCTTGAGCCATGGAAAGGAATATAACAAAAGTACGTAGCTTGTTTTTGTACACGGTAATCCCTCACTACATCAAGCTTAATTTTGCGGCTTCACTTTTACCATTCATTCATTCATGTTCTACTGCTTTTTTCCTCATGAGGGTCACAGGGGTGCTAGAGCCTATCCCAGCTGTCTTTGGGCGAGAAGCGGGGTACACCCTGGACTGGTCGCCAGCCAATCACAGGGCACATATAGACAAACAACCATTCACACTCACATTCATCACTTTTACCATATTTTTTATAAATATATTAATTGATGAACCATGCTGTTCTGTGGTTGTGTTTGGCCTATTATTAGTCAAAATATGCATATTTAAATACAGTGTACATATATTTGCCTAAATTATTTTCAAATGGCTAAATTAACTAAAATATGAGTATAAGGATAGTGTGCAGACCTCACAGCTAGGAGAGCAGGGTTCAATTCCACCCTCGGCCATCTCTGTGTGGAGTTTGCATGTTCTCCCCGTGCATGCGTGGGTTTTCTCCGGGTACTCCGGTTTCCTCCCACATTCCAAAAACATGCTAGGTTAATTGGCCACTCCAAATTGTCCATAGGTATGAATGTGAGTGTGAATGGTTGTTTGTCTATATGTGCCCTGTGATTGGCTGGCCACCAGTCCAGGGTGTACCCCGCCTCTCGCCCAAAGACAGCTGGGATAGGCTCCAGCACCCCCAGCGACCCTCATGAGGAAAAGCGGTAGAAAATGAATGAATGAATGAATGAGTATAAGGAATTCAGAGAACACATTCAAAGGCGTTGCGATGATATGTATTAGTCTAGACTACTGTAGGTATCAGTAATGTTACTTTCATGTTCAGTCAGACACACAAGCACCAGACTGTTATTGGAGGATTGAATCATCTCACAACATATACAATAATTCCTAAAAATGGGCAGATGTTGCTGACCTAGCAACACACACTAGCACGTTTTCTTTTTATGCCTCAAATGTCTTATTTTCTGGCATATCATCTATATTGGGAAATACGAGTGTAAAGGAACTAGAGGGGTGTTATTTCATGGGTAGAGGGCTCCGACAATGTTAAAAAAAAATATTTACAATCACTGTTGGCTCTGGAACTACTGGTGTGACTATTGGAGAGACTTAAACATTTTTTTTTGTCGTAATACAAATTGGTCCTATTGAAATTTGTAAAAAGTTGGTTTTCAGTACTTTCTTATGCTGTCCTAAGAACATTCTATTTGTTGTCATTTTTATTTCCAGGTGCAGAGGCAAAGCATGCTATCTAACAATGCCCAAGACACTCATGCCATGTGGCAAGAAGAGATGAAGAGCCGCTCCAAGTTAGCGCTGCGTCTCGCAGAGCTTGAAAAAGAAAAACAGGAGCTGAACAGCCAAGTGACGATGAAACAATTGCATCTCGGTAAAATAGACGTACGGACTGTTGAGCAAGCTGTGGCTTGTGTTGCAGGTGGACATTGAGAAGAAGAAAGCAGAGAACGCGGCAGAGCAGAAGAAGGCAGTCGACTTGCGGCTCGAACAGGAGATGAAGAGAAACACAGATCTTCAAAAAGAAATGTACAGGTGACTATCCAAATATCTTCAATTCATCTCACCTGCAGTAGAAACTACCTTCAAGACCGTCTGCAGTGCTATTGTTTTATTTTTGGAATGTGGGAGGAAGCCGGAGTACCCAGACAAAACCCACGCATGCACGGGGAGAACATGCAAACTCCACACAGAGATGGTCGAGGGTGGAATTGAACCCGGGTCTCCTAGCTGTGAGGCCTGCATGCTAACCACCAGCCCAAAAGCTAAGATACGGTAGCTGAACAAAACATCAACATTCATTCATTCATTTTCTACCGCTCATCCTCACGAGGGTTGCGGGGCGTGCTGGAGCCTATCCCAGCTGTCTTCGGGCGAGAGGCGGGGTACACCCTGGACTGGTGGCCAGCCAATCACAGGGCACATATAGACAAACAACCATTCACACTCACATTCATACCTATGGACAATTTGGAGTCACCAATTAACCTAGCATGTTTTTGGAATGTGGGAGGAAACTGGAGTACCCGGAGAAAACCCATGCATGCACGGGGAGAACATGCAAACTCCACACAGAGATGACCGAGGGTGGACTTGAACCCTGGTCTCCTTGCTGTGAGGTCTACGCGCTAACCACTCGACTGCCGTGCAGCCCAAAACATCAACATCTTATTTTTTTATTATCGGTGACGAATAATATACAGTATGTCATTAAAAAAATAAGTGTTCTGTAAATGACCCTCAGGCCACACCTTGGACACCACTGGCGAGATTTTATGGATGTCTGTCATGCACATCTATGCCCATTAGTTGCTTTGTGTTTTACGGCACTGTTGTGGTAGGTGAGTATAAACTTTAGTTCTTTTTGCTCTGACTGTTTTGTGTTTTATTTTCACTTAGGCTGCAAACACTACTTAAAACAGCTAAGAGGAAACTGCAAGATCAGCAAACAAGTAGTGCTGAGAGAGAAAAGGTTTGTCCATCCGTTGCAGCACTTTCGATTTAACCCAGCCAACATAAAAAATAAAGTGTCCACTTAAAGTCCCCCATCGTCTTCATTTGCAATCGCAGCTCTGTCACCAGATCAACGAGCTTCAGTCGGACCTGGAGAGAGAGATGTCTTCTCGTATCCAGTTGGAGAAGAGCAGGAGGCAGCTGGAGGAGGAGGTGTTGAGTCTGAGACGCAACCAAGGACCCCCAATGGACATTGGCGCCCAGGGTTCAACGGGCAATGTTCTTAACACGCTGGGCGCTCATCTCTTGTGCCAGTGCTCAAAACAATTCAGCCCTGTGCCTGAGGGGCCAGCCTGCAGCGTGGAGGGGTACCTGTCCAGGGTCTGTGAAGACATTAGCTTGTATTCTTACACTCCTCATTATTAATTTGTATTAAAAGTGAACAAAGCTGTTATTGACTCAACTGTCTAAATAGGGGCTGGTGGCATTCATGCCATCACTTGTTGTTCTTATTTACTTTGCTGTGTCTCTGCAGATGCGGCATGACTTGGATATGGCCGTGTCGAGAGAGTTAGGCATGTGTGAGTACAATACTAAAGCACTAAACTGGGGGGGTGTTTGGAGTCAGGCAAGTTGCAGCTCAACACTGGTTTGTTTTTTTTAAAGGATAACATTTAACAAGGCATGCATCAGAACATTACCAAGGACGATTTTTAAGGCCACACTAAAATAAAAATTACAAAAGTTACAAAAAAAAGTATTTAAAATTGCAAAGTGAACACAAAAGTCATCTTCAGTTGTAATTGTCTTGAGCTGAGTAACATTGACATTGGTAAGAAAATAAGAATTATTGTTTAACTGTATATTAGACTGAAAAGGAACAACATAAAGACATTGCAATACAAATGGTGTGCATGTAACTAGGACATCTTGTCTTTGTCCTCAGCCTCAGTGAGACTGGACATGTCTTCGGGATGCGTATCCCCGGTCAGCAGGGCAAGGCAGCAGTATGCCAATGTGCTGAAGAGAAACCATGAGGTCTAAGCCCTTGGGAAGCAAACACTACAATGGAGGGTTGGATGCTCTTGGCTGTATTTTCATATAACATCTCTGTTTTTTTTCTTCTTATGAAGCAATCACAATGCAAAATGTGCTTAAATGTCCATCTTCATTGCATGAAAGCTTGAGTTCTACTTGAACAAAAATCATCTTTTTACTCCATAATTAACTGAAAACAGAACACAAGTTTATTGGTGAATGAAAAAACATTTGAAAATGTACACCAGTGGTCTCAAACTCGCTAGTTTTAGGCCCCCAGCTTGATACCAAAGTTTAAAGTTGAAATGACAGCTTAAAGCTGTGTGCACACCGGACACAATTAACATGATTTTGCCCCCGCCCATACTGTTACCCTACCCTGTTACCCCGCCCTGTTTTGCTTTGGATTAGCAATGAAGCTAAAGGCTTATGACGCTGGGTACAAATAAATGCAGGAAATGATTTGGAATAAAAGGGAAAATACACGTCAAGATAAAGCATCTCATCAAACATGTTGTTAAAGTTACCACGCTGCTCCCAGATGGAACTGAGTACGATGCTAACTTGCTAATTGGGTCAAATTATTAAGTTTCATTAATGTTCATGTTAAAGGTTAAATAACTGTTAATACTGTACATTTGAATTTGAAAAAAATAATTTCTCTACCAACTGTATGTGGTTTCTTACGTTTCTTATTTGCTGTTTTATTATTATTTTACTTATTACTGATTGATTTATTGTCTTTATTCTTATTTATTTTTTAACTTATTTTGTGTATAGAAAAATAAAAATTAAGATATTTGAGAACAGTGGAATGTTTTATCAGATATTTTGGTGTGGAAAACCAGAACCAAAGTACTGAAAAAGTGTAGGGTATAGCAGAAGCAAAAGCATTGAAGATGGGTTTTTTATTGATTTTTTTTTCCAGTTTTTAATAAATGCGTTTTGGTTTTTTTTTTTTTAAACTGATGCGGCCCGGCTTCACCCAGAACCTAGCTCCGGTGGCCCCCAGGTAAATTGAGTTTGAGACCCCTGATGTACACCAAGGGTGAATGACACTGCAGATCTTCCTGGTCGCAAGTAGTGTCCGTGTTTCTGCTTCACACAGGACATGAAGTCAAATACTGTTAACTTCCTTCCAATAATGTGCTGGAAACACATCCGAACCCCACAAAAAGGGGATCTATTATGCTCATTTAGCACAGCTCAATAGAGCAGCTACACACGATAACCAGCACAAAAAGCGTTCAATTTCTTCCAGGATCTGCACCTATTCACCTGCATTTCTTCAATTGACAACCTTGCCATCATTTAACACAAGAATACAACATTCTAACTACATTTATAGGTTAGAAAAGTGGAAAAAGCATAACAGGTCCCCTTTAAATATCTCACAAACCACGAGAATACAACGTTTTAACTACATTTATAGGTCCGAAAAGTGGAAAAAGCACAACAGGTCCCCGTTAAATATCTCCCAAACAATATATCCCTAGCACCATCTAGTGACCAATCAAAATAGTGAAACTCAAATGAGGGCACAGATGTTACAGTTGGGGGTCTAAAAGGTGAGGAGCTCAGTCATGTCGAAGTAGAACTGCTGCTCTTTCACATCGAAAGGAGCCACTTCAGATGGCTCCAGCAGCTAGTCCGAATGCCTCTCAGATGCCTTCCTGGTGAAGGTGTTACAAGAATACCTGACCAGGAGAAGATGTAGAACATGTTAGAGGGATTGTGTTACGCAGCTGACCTGTGAATGCAGCCAACTGGAAGACTTTGCAGGAGACCGAAACTGCTGACACTGCAACATATTTGTGAGCATTTTAACAATATATGAATACAGTACATACAAAGCATTGTAACAACATCAACTCAATATCCATTCTTCTGCTTATATGAGGTCAGGTTGCGGGGGCCCGTCAGCAGGGAAGCCCAGACATGGTCTCTCCAATGTGTCCTGGGTCTTCCCCGAGGACTTCGCCGAGCCCAGGGATGCTTCCCGGAGGCACCCGGACCAGATGCCTGAGCCACCTCGTCCGGATCCTCATAACGCCAAGAAGCAGCAGTTCTACTCGAGAGTTTCTCCCGGAAAACAGTGCTTCGAACTTCATCTCCAACGGAGAGCCCAGCCACTCTACGGAGAAAAACTAAATTTGGCCGCTTATCCTTTCGGTCACTACCCAAAGCTCATGACCATAAGTGAGGGTACGAGCATAGATGGGTCGATAAATTGAGAGCTTTGCCTTTCCAGCTTAGCTCCCTTTTCACCACAGTGGACCAATGCAGAGTCTGGATCACTGCACCAATCTACCTATTGACCTTGCGTTCCATACTTCCCTCACTCCTGAACAAGACCCCGAAGTACTTAAACTCGTCCAGTTAGGGAAGGCTCTCATCCCCTTGGAGATGGCACACTACCCATTTTCCGAGAAAGAGCCATGAAATCGGACTTGAAGGTCCTGATTCTCATTCCAGTCAGCTTTACACAGCTGTGAACCGATCCAGTTTGAGTTTTAGGCCACAGAAGGATTGAAGCCACATCTACACACATCATCTGAGCCAACTCACCGCCAGGTGTGGTCGCAAGTTTGATGTCCTGGCTGCTGAAACGGATGGACCATTTCAGGTATTTTTGTCAACGTATTTGTGAGCAATTAAACACTATATGAATACAACGGAGTGGTTAGCGCGCAGACCTCACAGCTAGGAGACCAGGGTTCGATTCCACCCTCGGCCATCTCTGTGTGGAGTTTGCATGTTCTCCCCGTGCATGCGTGGGTTTTCTCCGGGTACTCCGGTTTCCTCCCACATTCCAAAATCATGCTAGGTTAATTGGCCACTCCAAATTGTCCATAGGTATGAATGCGAGTGTGAATGGTTGTTTGTCTATATGTGCCCTGTGATTGGCTGGCGACCAGTCCAGGGTGTACCCCGCCTCTCGCCCGAAGACAGCTGGGATAGGCTCCAGCACCCCCGCAACCCTCGTGAGGAAAAAGCGGTAGAAAATGAATGAATGAATGAATGAATACAACGGAGTGGTTAGCGCGCAGACCTCACAGCTAGGAGACCAGGGTTCGATTCCACCCTCTTCGTGGAGTTTGCATGTTCTCCCCGTGCATGCGTGGGTTTTTTCCGGGTACTCCGGTTTCCTCCCACATTCCAAAAACATGCTAGGTTAATTGGCCACTCCAAATTGTCCAAAGGTATGAATGTGAGTGTGAATGGTTGTTTGTCTATATGTGCCCTGTGATTGGCTAGCGACCAGTCTAGGGTGTAGCTGGGATAGGCTAATGAGGATAAGGGGCATAGAAGATGGGTGGAAAGGAGGAGCTAATCGATGTGATACTGACACAATATTTGGATCGCCTCTCGCCCGAAGACAGCTGGGATAGGCTCCAGCACCCCGGCGACCCTTGTGAGGAAAAGCGGTAGAAAATGAATGAATGAATACAACGATGTAGTACATTATCACAACATGAACACAATTATAAAATTAGTTTTTTCCATTTTATTACAGCCAATTAACTTGAGAAAATGTATCATTCATTTATTTTCTACCGCTTTTTCCTCACGAGGGTCGCGGGAGGTGCTGGAGCCTATCCCAGCTGTCTTTGGGCGAGAGGCGGGGTACACCCTGGACCGGTCGCCAGCCAGCCGATCACAGGGCACATATAGACAAACAACCATTCACACTCACATTCATACCTATGGACAATTTGGAGTGGTCAATTAACCTAGCATGTTTTTGGAATGTGGGAGGAAACCGGAGTACCCGGAGAAAACCCACGCATGCACGGGGAGAACATGCAAACTCCACACAAGAGATGGCCGAGGGTGGACCTGAACCCTGGTCTCCTAGCTGTGAGGTGTGCGCGCTAACCACTTGACCACCGTGCCGCCTGTAAAAGTATCAATGTCATTCAAATCAGTTTTGAATTGAATTTTCATCATTAGTCCCATCAAAAATGTAACACTTACCAACACACACAAAGTAAAGGGGGAGCTAGAGCAGAGTGGTTAGCACCCCACAGTGGGGTGTGGGTTCGAATCTCAAACTCACTTCTGTGTAAGATTCTCATCTCTGGGTCGCATTAGCATGTTCCGGGTACTCCGGTTTCCTCCCACATTCCAAAAACATGCTAGGTTAATTGGTGTCTTCATATTGTCCATAGGTATGAATGTGAGTGTGAATGGTTGTTGGTGTATATGTGCCCTGTGATTGGCTAGTGACCTGTCCAGGGTGTAGCTGGGATAGGCTAATGAGGATAAGGGGCATAGAAGATGGGTGGAAAGGAGGAGCTAATCGATGTGATACTGACACAATATTTGGATCGATCCGCCTACTTCCTCAACGGACGGCTTTAAGATGAAGACGATGAAATGGCGTCACAACGAAGTTCACACCAAGGACTTTGGTCGACGTGGCCCGGTCCTAAAGACCGTGCTCGTTGTTTCCCCGTCTCTGTGTAACACAGGTGAGGCAGCAATACAAAATTCCCATCTGCTGTTTCGAGATGATTGGTGTCCATCGGCCATGTTTTCCTTTTAGATTGTACATGTTAGTGTACATGTCCACTATCCCCCGTTTTCAAAAGTTGACGTTTAAAACCACGTCACTCGGCAGAGAGAACTAATAATTAGTGCGCATTGACGCGTGTGACAATAAAGCCGTCGAAACCAATGATCTCATGACGCGTCTGAGATTGTCGTCCTTGTCTTTTGACTTCCATTTGTTGTAAAAACTTGAAAAAAAAATTATATAACGCGCATCAGAGATAAGAGTTGTGCGACCGATAACCAACATGCTCGAAACAATTTGCTTTAATTTAAAGTTGAATTATTGCGCGGAGCCATCTCGCTTTCGGAAAGTGTGGGTACGTACAATCTTTAGTTTTTTCTAATTTGCTTAAGTAAAAGGCGAAGCAACTTTTGGCTTGTTAACTACTTTGGACAGCTATTACGTAATGCGTTAGTGCCAACAAATGACGTCATGGCGAGGCACTGGTGTTTTTCGGTATAGGTGGACAGCACACGACAAATATTGATATTGGATCGATATTTTTCAGTTATTTTCTTAAATATTGCTTTAGTTGGAGGCACAAATCACAAAATCATACAATGATCTTGAAAAAAAGTCCCAAGTGAAAAGCATTAGTATTTGCGATACTAGCCCAGTATTTAGGCCTTGCTCACAAACATCAACTGTCCTGCCCAAAATAGAAAGATATTTTGCCTTTGCCATCAATGTGAACATGTAATTTAAAAAATCACAATGGAAGCTAAATTTTAGCACAGATATTGAATTTTTAGGACAACCGTTTGAAACTTGAATAACCGATGAACAGCCTGTTTGAGTTTTCAATAAATTGCTAGCTTACAATTGTTTACATATTTGTCCCTTGCTTATTTATTTTTATATTTGAATGCTAGATGTAGGTGATACTACACAGTTTGGTGATGACACATTGCTAAGTAAATACAGGGCCAGTATTGCCGATTTTCTTTTGTTTCGGTCCTTAAATAAGTGATTTTTGCCTTCTATTTCTTGATCATGATTATAATCAGCATAAATGACCCATTGCTAAGTAAATACAGGGCCAGTATTGCCGATTTTCTTTTATTTAGGTTCCTAAATAAGTGATTTTTGCCTTCAATTTCGTGATCATGATTCTTATCAGCATAAACACATTACAAAGTGTAACACTTATTCATGGACAATGTTTAATTCAAAATATATGAAAACATGTAACATGGGCTCCAGCACGCCCGCAACCCGAGTGAGAATAAACGTACAGAAGATGGATGGATGGATGCAACATTCACTTTCTGTGCCTCTTGCCCTCAGTAGGGTGGCTGGGGTATGCTGGAGCCTATCCCAGCGAGCACCTGCTAACTTTTCATTCATACCTGCGGGCAATTTGGAGATGCCAATTAACCTAACATGCATGTTTTTGGAATGGTAGAGAAAACTTAAGTACCCAGAGAAAACCTACTCGCAGGACATGCAAACTCCACGCAGAGATGTCCAATGTAGATTTGAACCCAGAGTTCCTGACTGTGGTCAAACTATGTAACAATATCAACAAAATAATACCATGGCTCCCTTTGATTACATATATAATTCAGTGTTTCCCACAGGACTGTAATCTATTTGTGGAGGTGGTTTGGAGCAGTAGGTAGCATCCTTAGTCATGATGCTGATGTACAGTGCATCCGGAAAGTATTCACAGCGCTTCACTTTTTCTACATTTTGTCATGTTACAGCCTCATTCCAAATTGTATTAAATTAATCTCTTACCTCAAAATTCTACACAAAATACTCCATTATGACAATGTGAAAAAGTTTTTTTTTTACTTTTTTTAATTTATTAAAAATAGAAAACAAAAAAATCACATTTACTTACGTATTCACAGCCTTTGCCATGAAGCTCAAAATTGAGCTCAGGTGCATCTTTTTTCCACTGATCATCCTTGAGATCTTTCTACAGCTTAATTGGAGTCCACCTGCAGTAAATTCAGTTGATTGGACATGATTTGGAAATATAATAACTGTCTATATAAGGTCCCACAGTTGACTGTGCATGTCAGAGCACAAACACCAAGCATGAAGTCAAAAGAACTGTCTGTAGACCTGCGAGACAGGATTGTCTTGAGGCACAAATCTGGGGAAGGATACAGAAACATTTCTGCTGCTTTGAAGGTCCCAATGAGCACAGTGGCCTCCATTATTCGTAAATGGAAGACGTTTGGAACCACCAGGACTCTTCCTAGAGGTGGCCGGCCTTCTAAACTGAGCGATCGGGGAAGAAAGGCCTTAGTCAGGGAGGTGACCAAGGCCCCGATGGTCACTCTGTCAGAGCTCCAGCGTTCCTGACTAAGGCCCTTCTTCCCCGATCGCTCAGTTTAGAAGGCCGGCCACCTCTCGGAAGAGTCCTGGTGGTTCCAAACGTCTTCCATTTACGAATAATGGAGGCCACTGTGCTCATTGGGACCTTCAAAGCAGCAGACATTTTTCTGTATCCTTCCCCAGATTTGTGCCTCAAGACAATCCTGTCTCGCAGGTCTACAGACAGTTCTTTTGACTTCATGCTTGGTGTTTGTGCTCTGACATGCACAGTCAACTGTGGGACCTTATATAGACAGTTATTATATTTCCAAATCATGTCCAATCAACTGAATTTACTGCAGGTGGACTCCAATTAAGCTGTAGAAAGATCTCAAGGATGATCAGTGGAAAAAAGATACACCTGAGCTCAATTTTGAGCTTCATGGCAAAGGCTGTGAATACTTATGTAAATGTGATTTTTTTGTTTTCTATTTTTAATAAATTCAAAACATGTCAAAAAAACCTTTTTTCACATTGTCATAATGGAGTATTTTGTGTAGAATTTTGAGGTAAGAGATTAATTTAATACAGTTTGGAATGAGGCTGTAACATGACAAAATGTAGAAAAAGTGAAGCGCTGTGAATACTTTCCGGATGCACTGTATGTATTAAATACACATGTATATTTAGATATTATAGCTGAAACAAATATGTTCAAGGATGGCTTCTCTAGTTCAAGGATGGCTTATACATTATGAAATATATGTGATGCTATGTGTTTTATAGTGCATCAATGTGTGAGGTCCATGTATGGGTGACGGAATGCAGGAGAATACAACCTTTTCCTCATAGATTTTTTTTTTGTACGAATACCAATTTTCCTTCCCTTTACTTTCCAAATACAACAAGTGTCAAAAACAGCATTTTCCATTTACGAACCTTAAAGAAAATCTGAAAATTCCTGCCACTACCAGAAAAAAATGAGTTCATGCTTTTGCCATCTGAAGGTTGGATTATTCTAATTGTTAATAGTTAATATAAATTATTAATAAATTATTCTTCTGTTAATAGGTTGGCCTAAGAAACCTTTAAATGCCATTCAGCTAGTCCAAAAAATACTGCCTCATGAGTCTGAACCGGAACCAGAAGAAGAGCTCATACCTCACCCACATTGGCCTCACTGCACTGGTTACCTGTACAATTTAGAATTGAGTTTGAAATTCTCCTCACATATAAAGCAAGTCATGGTCAAGCACCAACATATCTCCAAAGAGCTCCTGGAACCCTATCAACCCAGGAGAACACTTTGTTCCCTGAGCCTACAATTACTTGCCATTCCTGGAATTTTTAGAAGTTGAATGGGAGGCGGAGCATTTAGTTATCAGGCTCCTCTGTGGTGGAACCATCTCCCCTATTCAGTCCGAGAGCAGACACCAGATCCCTTTTTTTAAAGTTTAAAACTGATATGCTTATACTGTATGCATCAGAAACACTTCTCTATGATCCTTGGACTAAGAATTCTGGTTTGATCTACCATCTCTATTTCTATATCGCAACCAAACCGGTCGAGACAGACGACCACCGCCCCGCAGTCTTGGTTTCTTCCCCAGAGGGGGGGTTGGAGGCTAGTATGCACACAGAATAGTGCAGAAGAGTGTAAAGTTGTAGCAATTAAAATAGTAGATGGTAATATATTGTCATATTTTTTCATTCAAAAGTAATGTTAATCTTGTCTTGACTTTGTTCTCATAGACCCAATCCTGTGTTTTGAGAAAGTCTCGAGAAATGACACCCCTATAGATTTTTTTATGATGGTGGTTATATTTAAAATGTATTACTACAGTTTTATTTTGTGGTATTAAATTTTAGATATTTTTTTTTTGTAAATTGTAAACCAATAAAAATTGGGTGACATGATTGATCCCCCCCCACCTCTATTTGAGGCTCAGTGCATCAGTGCAAAATCTAAAAACTGCTGTGTACTACTGCTGCGATGGCTTCTAATGTATCTCTCTTGCATAGGGATGAAAGCCGCCATTGGTGATCCTTTCACGCCAGTTAAGTAGCAAATAGTGGCGGTGCGAAAGCATCGCTTTGCTGCTGTGTCAGGATGAAGAAGCTATTCGGCGGGTTAAAGACCAAACGGTCACATGAAGCCAAAGAAATTGACAAGCTGCACAGGGCTGCGTGGGAGGGCGACATGTCCAAGCTGAAGGAGTTTGCCAAACCCATCGACATCAATGAGGTCGACAAGCAGAACAGGTCAGTGTGGATCTTGACACGGGTTTGTGATGAGAGTATGTAGTTGCTGTGTTCCAGGGATCAGAATGAGTAGGGTTCAGTAAAAAGTACAGAAGATGGAGGACAGAAAAAAATTATTTCTTTTTTTTTTTGCACATTTACTTAAATAGTTCAGCTCATCAAACAAAATTAAATATTGGTCAGTGAGAACACAACTAAAAACAAAATGCAGTTTTTAAATGAAACTGTTTAAGAGACAATTCAACAATTCAAGTACCTTGAGTACAAAAAATAACCAAGGATTTTATTCCGCCTTGAGGAATCGCTTACGTTACCAACGCGCTTATGTCACCCGTGGAGACGATGAGAAAGGAAGCGGCACAGGAAGAAATTACAACGAAGGGGACGAAGGAAAACAAAAAAGTTACAATTTTGTCGCCAAAGAAATTAATAAGACTTACGTACCACGACACAACATCTTATATGTTGTGTCGTCTCTCGAATGGAGCTGAATATAATTAATGTAGCACAGATCGGCGAGATTAAAAGGGACCTACTACAGTCCCTGACAAAAGTCTTGTCGCTTATCCAAGTTGCAGGAACAACAAATAATAACTTGACTTGTAGTTGCTCAATTGGAATCAGAAATGACTTACAGTGAAGAAAATAAGTATTTGAACACCCTGCTATTTTGCTATTTCTCCCACTTAGAAATCATGGAGGGGTCTGAAATTTTCATCGTAGGTGCATGTCCACTGTGAGAGAGATAAACTAAAAAGAAAAATCCAGAAATCACAATGCATGATTTTTTAACAATTTATTTGTGTGATACAGCTGCAAATAAGTATTTGAACACCTGTGTATCATCTAGAATTCTGACCCTGAAAGACCTGTTAGTCTGCCCATTAGAAGTCCACCTGCACTCCATGTATCATCCTGAATCAGATGCACCTGTTTGAGGTCGTTAGCTGCATAAAGACACCTGTCCACCCCATACAATCAGTAAGACTTTAACTTGTAACATGGAGAAGACCAAAGAGCTGTCCAAAGACACCAGAGACAAAATTGTACACCTCCACAAGGCTGGAAAGGGCTACGGAGCAATTACCAAGCAGCTTGGTGAAAAAAGGTCCACTGTTGGAGCTATCATTAGAAAATGGAAGAAGCTAAACATGACGGTCAATCTCAATCGGAGTGGAGCCCCATGCAAGATATCACCTCGTGGGGTCTCAATGATTCTAAGAAAGGTGAGGAATCAGCCCAGAACTACACGACAGGACTTGGTCAATGACCTGAAAAGAGCTGGGACCACCGTTTCCAAGGTTACTGTAGGTAATACACTAAGACGTCATGATGTGAAATCATGCATGGCACGAAAGGTTCCCCTGCTTAAACCAGCACATGTCAAGGCCCGTCTTAAGTTTGCATATGACCATTTGGATGATACAGAGGAGTCATGGGAGAAAGTTTTATGGTCAGATGAGACCAAAATAGAACTTTTTGGTCATAATTCCAATAAGCGTGTTTGGAGGAAGAAGAATGAAGAGTACAATCCGAAGAACACCATCCCTACTGTGAAGCATGGGGGTGGTAGCATCATGCTTTGGGGGTGTTTTTCTGCACATGGGACAGGACGAGTGCACTGCATTAAAGAGAGGATGACTGGGGCCGTGTATTGTGAGATTTTGGGGAACAACCTCCTTCCCTCTGTCAGAGCATTGAAGATGGGTCGTGGCTGGGTCTTCCAACACGACAACGACCCGAAGCACACAGCCAGGAAAACCAAGGAGTGGCTCCGTAAGAAGCATATCAAGGTTCTAGCATGGCCCAGCCAGTCTCCAGACCTGAACCCAATCGAAAATCTTTGGAGGGAGCTCAAACTCCGTGTTTCTCAGCGACAGCCCAGAAACCTGACTGATCTAGAGAAGATCTGTGTGGAGGAGTGGGCCAAGATCCCTCCTGCAGTGTGTGCAAACCTGGTGAAAAACTACAGGAAACGTTTGACCTCTGTAATAGCAAACAAAGGCTACTGTACCAAATATTAACATTCATTTTCTCAGGTGTTCAAATACTTATTTGCAGCTGTATCACACAAATAAATTGTTAAAAAATCATGCATTGTGATTTCTGGATTTTTCTTTTTAGTTTATCTCTCTCACAGTGGACATGCACCTACGATGAAAATTTCAGACCCCTCCATGATTTCTAAGTGGGAGAAATAGCAAAATAGCAGGGTGTTCAAATACTTATTTTCTTCACTGTATATGAAAGGCAAAGCCCTCTAGATTATGCTTTTTATATCAAAATAAAGTTTTGTACCATTCATTGAGTTTTATCATTTAATTAGGACATAAAGGTCAGATTTTGCTTGGACAAAAGTCTTGTCGCATACAAAAAAAATGTAGAAATAATACATATACTTAATTTTGAATACACAAATATGCTACAATAACATCAGAACATAAAGTCATTGTACCTTGGAAAAAAGAATTAATATTGTGTATGGCTTCCATGAGCTTGGAGGACTGCATCCATACGTCTTGGCAATGACTCAAATAACTTATTGATGAAGTCATCTGGAATGGCCAAGAAAGCAGTCTTGCAGGACTCCCAGAGTTCATCAGGATTTTTTTGGCTTCATCTTCCAAGCCTCCTCCTTCATCTTACCCCAGACATGCTCAATAATGTTCATGTCTGGCGACTGGGCTGGCCAATCCTGGAGCACCTTGACCTTCTTGGCTTTCAGGAACTTGGATGTGGAGGCTGAAGTATGAGAAGGAGCGCCATCCTGCTGCAGAATTTGCCCTTCCTTGTGGTTTGGAATGTAATGGCCAGCGAGAATTTCTTGATATTTCAGTTCCAACAGGTCTTCTGCAGTATAACCCGCATGGACCCAAGATTCACCCAGAAAACAGTCAAGTTTGGTGGAGGAAAAATCATGGTTTGGGGATACATCCAGTATGGGGGTGTGCGACAGATCTGCAGAGTGGATGGCAACATCAACAGCCTGAAATATCAAGAAATTCTCGCTGGCCATTACATTCCAAACCACAAGAAAGGGCAAATTCTGCAGCAGGATGGCGCTCCTTCAAGACTTTTGTCAGGGACTGTATGCTTTTCCCACTTTTCTGACCTAAAAATGTAGTTAGAATGTTGAATTCTCGTGTTAAACTGTGCCAAAGTTTCAGATAATGAGGTTTACGCATTTGGAAGTGAGCCCTGAAATAGGTTTGGGAAGCCTCAAAAGACTTGAGTTTTCCTTTCCTTTCATTTTAGCTGAAACTATGTTCTCCACCCGTTCCATCCTGCCTACACACGCTTCTTCATCTCCTTTTCACAATCTCCATTGTTCTGACCTGTTGACCCTAAGTACTAAAATTCTCCACCTTCTTTAGCTCTTCTTACCTGTAACCTCACTCTTCCACTCTCATTCACACACATATAGCCCGTCTTGCTGCGGCTAATCTTCATTCCTCTGCTTTTCCAGGGCAAACCTCCACTCTTCTAGCATCTCCTCCACCTGTTCCCTACTCTCGCTACCAATCACAATGTCATCTGCAAACATCATTATCATTATAAATTATATTTTAAAAACATACATCGGCATTTATTATCAATCTCTATACCATTCGCAGCTAGCAGCACAAAATGGAAGTCATTTTATGCACTCGCGTGCCTGCAGGTGGGCCGTGGGAGGCATAAATTTAAACAGATCATTTTCGCGGGAACCACAAAATCCAAAGAAATACGGCTGAATAGGTGCAGATTCTGAAGAACTAGAAAGCTTTGAGTTCTGGTTATCTTGTGTAACCGCTCTATCGGAGTTTACAATCCAATAAAAAAGGGCCAAAAATTTAGCACAATAGTTCCCCTTTAATGTTCTGGTAAAACAAGTATATTTATTTTATTTGGCTTGAAATAAGCTATGAAAATAACTGTTAGAAAAATGAGTAGCTACTAGCTGGCTAGCCGGCAAGTAATTCTTATTAACTCGCTCCCAAAGATGTATTTATACGTCTTTTACCTTTTTGAAAAATGTCTGGGATTGAATGAGTTAAGAATAATAACAACAATGTCTCGCTAGCTTGGTTCTTATGCAGGTGCCATTATGTGAATAAAGCATTGTTAGCGCTTTGTTTTTTTTTGTTTTTTTAATCTTTAGAAGACACAGAAAAAAAAGACGTGTTCATGATGGACGAAATAAAAAAATTTGGTGGTTAAAAAAAAAAAAAAAGAGTAGCTCTTGGCTATTTTCATTTTGTCAGAGTAGCTCTCACAAGAAAAAAAAACCTTGGTGACCCCCTAATATAGCCAGTCGTACATTTGAACATTTACACTTCATCTATGTGATTGGTATCAGTTTTGTTATTAGCCGATTTCACTCATGGATGATCATGGTACTCATGGTATCAGCAGCATAAAACCTTGATCAGAGCATCTCTAACAGAAAGCTTCTTTCAAACACTGCATTTTGTGTTGTGTTGTCATTGACTAGTATGTAAATCTGTTTCATGGCCTGAAAAATTTTAGGAACAGACATGCGAAAAACAGTCAAAAATCAGGAACGGGGCAAACACTTCTTCACTGTATATAAAGACAAATGGATCTCTCTTGTTACAGGACAGCACTTCACATCGCTTCTGCCAACGGAAAGGTCGAGGTTGTGAAATTCCTTCTGGAAAATGGAGCCAGACTCAATTTAGTTGACAGTCACAATAAGTCTGCATTAATGAAGGTAATCCTGCACATTTTATTTGTGTTCCTTTTTAATAGTGAACAGGCTATCAACAAAACCGATTAACTTTACTACCGTACTTTTAATCCTTCCTGTTACTAATAACAAAAACTTTAGAGCAGGGGTCTCAAACTCAATTTACCTGGGGGCCACTGAGCGAGGCTGGGCCGCATCAGGTTTTCCAAAAAGAAAACAAAAAACGCTTTATTAAAAACAGAAAAATGAATAAACTTTGCTTTTGTTCAGATTTTCTACAATAAAAGCTCTGATAAAACATTCCACTGTTCTCAAATATCTTCATTTTTATTTTTCTACACAAAATAAGATGAAAAATAAATAAATCAAGAATAAAGAAAATAAATCAATCAGTAATAAATAAATATAATAATAATAATAAAACAGCAAATAATAAAAACTTAAGAAACCACATATAGTTGGTGGGTAGACAAATTATTTTTTTCAGATTAAAATTAACAAAGTATTATTAGAGCCCTGTAGACATGACAAAACACGACTATAGTCACATTTCACATTTATACTCTTTTTATTTACAACATATTGCGCAACTGCAGGGTCTTGAGACACATGCTAACTCGCAAACTAGAGAGCTAGCGACCTAAACGGTAGCCTCCCAAGTTATTTCCTTTAAACTTAAAAAGCCAAAAACTTACCACTTCCACACGGATAGGGAGGTTAACTATTAACAGTTATTTAATCTTTAACATGAACATTAATCAAACGTAATAATTTTTTCTGGGTACGTGATACCATACAGCATCCATATCAAACTTGCACGGGCCGCATTAACTAGAAAAAGCTAGAAAAAGCTAATCATTCATTTTCTACCGCTTTTTCCTCATGAGGGTCGCAGGAGCCTATCCCAGCTGTCCTGGGCGAGAGGCATGGTACATCCTGGACTGGACAATCACAGGGCACATATAGACAAACAACTATTCACACTCGCATTCATACCTATGGACAATTTGGAGTCACCAATTAACCTAGCATGTATTTGGAATGTGGGAGGATGGACGGGGAGAACATGCAAACTCCACACAGAGATGGCCGAGGGTGGAATTGAACCCTGGTCTCCTAGCTGTGAGGTGTGCGCGCTAACCACTATACCGCCGTGCTGCCTTAAAAAAAGCTATAAGGTTGCAAATAACAATTACAATTTTTTTTTGTATTGAAATTTTTTTATTGTATTTTTTTATTTGTATTGAAATATATATTAAATAAACATTTCAAAACACACCTGCATTATTTTGTTACTTAGTTAAATAAAAAAAGTGTTGATCCAGTCATATATTTTAATTGTACTTTTCGTAAAATGAATGTTAAAATCTGGTCAGGTTCGTTCTGATGGGCCCCATCTCATGCATTGTCTTATCTTGTAAGGTGGGTGACTCCTGACTCCCCTAGTAAACAGATACATGTTCATCACAAATTAGCCATTACTTCTTTTCAGGCATGTTGATTTGAGCAAGTTTATACCTGTGATGTAATTCTCCACCATTGTTTGCTAATTCTGCTCCGTTCTATCAGGCAGTGGAAGGGCAGCACGAGAACATCGTGGAACTCCTGCTGGAAAACAATGCCGATCCCAACCTGATGGATGAGAAAGGCAACACGGCTTTACATTTGGCATCGAGCATCCCAAACATCTCTTTTGTTCTTATGCTTGTGAAGCATGACGCTGACATCAACGCCAAAAATCAGGTTGATTGTCTATGCAGTTTCATCATAAAGTACGTCTCTGTTGTAACTTTTGAGTATTTTGATGGCTGCATTTTTTTAGGAGGGACTTTCACCGCTGACTGTGGCAGCCCAAGAGGACAACTTAGATGTAGCTGACTTTCTTTTGAAGAAAGGTGCTGATGTTAATATTTTGGACAAAAGCAAAAGGTTGGCAACAAAACAACGAGACACTAATAGAACATCTATAATAAAGTATTAAACTGCTTGTCCTTTTTGACTAAAACCTCCAGGTCACCATTAATGTTCGCCGCTGGCCAAGGGCACTCCAGCATGGTGCAATTGCTCCTGCAGTTCCATGCAAATGCTACACTGAAGGATATCAAAGGACAATCAGCAGAGTACTATGCTCAGACGAAGTACCATGACCAGTAGGTTTATCTGTTCGGTTTTTTGTACAATAATCATATATACTCCCATGTAACCTCAGCACTTTGGGGGCCCATAACATGATGACTCTCTTCTAGTTGTGTCTCCCTGATTGCCAAGCACGGTACCCAACGGAGCCTGCCGGGATCCCTGTCTCATCCAAGTAGAAGGACGTCAAAATCAGACACGTGTAAAGACGGTAAATAGTTAATTTTATTCATACTTGGTCATAGTATTAGCAATAGAGTTGGTATTGCACAGATACCAGGTAAACAGGGTTTGAATGAGTTTGTGATTTTTCTTATTTTGTGATCATTGTTCTAAACACAATACAACACACTGATTTTAGGCAAAGCAAATTCAAATTCATATATTCAAATTCACAAATCAACCAACTTATTTGTGACTAGTTTAACAATATACAAATAAAACAAGTCAATAGTCCAAAATAACAATACTACAGTATGAACAACAGAGCAAGAAAAGTTTCCACCTTGTGTCACACATAAAAGTCCCTAATGGTTAACATTGAGTATCTGACAAATCCGATAGCTGTGCCAAATTGGTAATTGGTTCCCGGCGTACCCGTAGCCATAAGGAGCAAGCTGGTGCACTAGAAATGGTGCCGGTGGTGCTTAAAAAAGGAAACCATAACAATTGCATGTCTCGTACAAAATGTGTACATTTGTCCAAAAACAGTGCCTTTTTATGGAATTGGGTGACATGCACTTTGAACAGAATAGCAATATAATTACCACAGAACCACAAATAAACGATAAATAATATAAATTCAACACCTAAATATATTAAAGGGGACCTACAGTCAGGACGGACCAGAACCCAAAATGCAGAGAGAGAAGGGGTTTGTACAAAAATTTTGTACAAAAAAGTTTATTATCAAGAAGTGTCCCTGTAGATCAGGGGTCTCAAACTCAATTTACTTGGGGGCCACTGGGGCTAGGGTCTGGGTGAGACTGGGCCACATCAGGTTTTCCTAAAAAAAAAAAAAACCCAAAAAAACGCATTTATTAAAAACAGAAAAATATACAAACTTTTTCAATGCTTTGGTTCCGATTTTCTACAATAAAAGCTCTGATAAAACATTCCACTGTTCTCAAATATCTTAATTTTTATTTTTCTGCACAAAATAAGATGAAAAATAAATAAACAAATCAAGAATAAAGAAACGCAATCAATCAGTAATAAATAAATGTAATAATAATAATAATAATAATAAAACAGCAAATAATAAAAACTTAAGAAACCACATATAGTTGGTGGGTAGACAAATTATTTTTTTCAGATTAAAATGAACAAAGCATTATTAGAGCCCTGTAGACATGACAAAACACGACTATAGTCACATTTATACTCTTTTTATTTACAACATATTGCGCAACTGCAGGGTCTTGAGACACATGCTAACTCACAAACTAGAGAACTAGCGACCTAAACAGTAGCCTTCAAGTTATTTCCTTTAAACTTAAAAAGCCAAAAACTTACCACTTCCACATGGATAGGGAGGATAACTATTAACAGTTATTTAACCTTTAACGTGAACATTAATCAAACGTAATAATTTTTTCTGGGTACATGATACCATACAGCATCCATATCAAACTTGCGCGGGCCGCACTAACATTAAACTTTCATATCAAGGCGGAGGCCTCAAACTAGTGTCCTGCAGGCCACATTTGGCCCGTGGGCCACGTGTTTGACACCCCTGCCGTAGGGTGAAGCACAAACCAACACAACGGATAAACAAAAGTACAACTACAGGAGCAGGAAAACAAAACTCAGTAGTAAAAAGGCTACCGGAAAAAACGGCTCAAGAACAAAAACAGAGCTGACAGAGGTCAGCGGGCAGAAACCAGCGGACAGATATTCACAAAGACTCAGATAAAAGCCAGAGAGTGAGGGAACAAAGAGTACAGCATGTGGCCGAGAGCGGAGAACGTGCGACAGGCAGACAAGGGACATCAAGGTTGCTTGACGGGCAATCTGGCGGTTTTCAGGTAGGAGCAAGGAGCTAATTTAATCCCAAGATAATTGGGTTCAGGTGTGCCGGAGGAGACCGCCTGCTGCCACTTGTGGTGCACTGAAAGAAGAGGAAGCAGGCAGCAGCAGAGCGACCCACAGATCATGACAGTATGCCCCCCCCCCTTATAAGGCGCCACTTGGTGGCTTACCTGGATAGAGTTTAGGGTCGAGGATACAGGAGCGGGATAACCACAAGCGCTCCTCAGGTCCATATTCCTACCCAGTCTACCAGATACTGCAACCCCCTACCCTGTCTTCTCACATCCAAGATGGCCTTCACGGTGTAGGCTGGCTGACCATCGATCAGACACGGCGGATGCGGTGGCTCGGCCAGATGGCATAGGGGGCTTGAAGAGACTGGTTTGATACGTGAGACATGGAAGATCGGGTGTACCTTGAGAGATCGCGGATCTTGAGCTTGACCGCGGTAGGACTGATGATGGAGGCAATGGCATAGGGTCCCATGAATCTGGGTGCCAGTTTTTTGCTAGACAGCTAGAGGTAAGTCCCGAGATGACAGACTCCTGGCCGACTCTGTACTCTGGTGCCGGGATCCGGTGGCGATCCGCCATCCTGTTTCTGGGCTGCCATCCAATTAAGCAGGGAACTGATCTCCCTCCACACGCGGTGAGCCCTCGGGAGGTGTGTCTGGATGGCAGGGATCACCACTTCCTTTTCCTGTGTGTGAAATAGCGGAGGCCGGTAGCCGTATGCTGCCTTGAATGGTGACTTACCTGTAGCCGCGCTCTCCAGGCACTTGTGAGCATACTCAACCCAGGGGAGGTGGGAGGACCATGCCGAAGGGTGTCTGTGGCAAACACAGCACAGGGCTGCCCCCCCAAGTCGTGGTTTGCCCGCTCATGTAAACTGTGGTCCTCGATACAACATGATGTCAATGGGGATGCCGTGCAGGCGGAAGACATGTCTCACAAGTAGTCGAGCTGTTTCCAAGGATGACGGGAGCTTGAGCAGGGCCACTAGGTGAGCCATCTAGGAAAAGCAGTTGATGATGTCCAGGATGACCATGTTGCCTCTGGGTGACGGGAGTCCAGTGATGAAATCCAGAGCGATGTGAGACCATGGGCAAGAGAGAATTGGCATTGGTTGGAGGAGGCCTGCCGAGGGGGTGGGAGGGCCTGCTTCTGGCACAACAAAGTCTTTGACATCTGTAGTCATGGTGGGCCACCAGAAGTTCTGGGCCTAGACGAAGCGCGTGCATCTGGCCCCTGGATGGCAGGAGAGTAGTGTCCCCATTGCAACACCTCAGATTTTAGTTCGGTCAGGACGAACAGCTTGTCTGGGGGACACCCCACAGGTGGTGCTTGATCCCGCATGGCGTCGGACACCCTTCTCTTCACCTCCCACTGGAGAGCTCCGACAGGCCTCCACCTCCGTGTGGCAAAAGATGCTCGACAGGCCATCTGGCTTGACATTACGGGACCCGGGCCTGTAGGTGGTGACAATGTTAAGGCGAGCCAAAAACACTGCCCACCTGGATTGCTGGGGATTCAGTCTCTGGTCGGTCCTTATGTATTTCAGGTTCTTATGGTCGGTCATGACAACGAACAGATGGTTGGCACCCTCCAGCCAATGCCTCCATTCCTGCAGCACCAAAATGACGGCCAGCAGCTCCGTTTTGCCCACGTTGTAATTACCCTTAGCTCGGGTGAGGCGACATGGAGTCTCTGGGTAACTGGCGAGCGCCGGGATAGGGCCGCTCCCACTCCTGTATCCGATGCGTCGACCTCTACGACAAATTGCAAGTTAGGATCAGGGTGAGTAAGTAAAAAAAAAATGCCTTCTCTGCCCCCGGGGTCCAATTAAAGGGGACTTTACAGGATGTGAGACTTGTCGGAGGTCCTGCCTTACTATTGTAGTTGCGGATGAAGCGTCTATAGAAGTTGGCAAACCCCAGGAACCTCTGCTAGTGCTTCTCTGATATCAGAGATGGCCACTCAACCACCTCCTTGATCTTGGCGGGATCAGAACGTAGTTGGCCCTCTCCACGATGTACCCCAGGAACAATAAGGATGTCGAGTGGAACTGACACTTCTCAGCCTTTACAATCAGGCAGTCCTCAGAGAGGCGTTGGAGCACCCGGCAGAGGTGGCGGGTGTGTTCACTGAGGTCTCTGGATAATATGAGGATATCATCAAGGTACATGAACCAGAAACATTGATCATGTCCCCTCCATGATGCACACCGGGTGATAGGTCGAGTTTGGAAAAAATGCGTCTTGAAGAGCGGAAAAATGGGGCACGGGATGACGATTACGCATGGTAATGGCATTGAGTTTTATTCTCTAATAAGAAAAAAATTAACCTTGGCAGTCCTGATGGGTTCCAACATTACTGGCATGACAAGGAGATCCCATCTGAGATGTTTTCCATGTGGCACAGTGGAGGTGGAGCCATCATGATCTGGACCTCTTAAGTGGAAAAACAGAGCTCAGGTTGCGCAGGGGCGTCTGGGCCGCTGTGATAATGTTGCAGGGACATCCCTCATGACTGAAGGCCCTCATGTGTCTGGTACTGACTGGATTTTTTTCGGCCAAAAATTATTTCCTCTATTGAGTGTTTGGGCTCTTTCATAGAGATAGGGTTAGCGCTGTAAACCAGGAGTAAAGAGTGCCAAATGAGTTGGTTTGAATCTGGTTAGGATGCCTCGCGGACCATGTCTGAATGTCATAGGGTCTCGAGGAACGCTCAGGACACCGAGAGGCCACTGGCCTGGGAATGTCTCTGGATCATACAGGAGGGACTGGACTACGTAGCTGGGGAGAGGGAAGTCTGGGCTTCTCTGCTTAGGCTTGTGTCCCCACAACCCAACCTCAGATAAGTAGATGATGGATAGAATGGATGGACACTGGATGGAGTGTTTACAACCAAAGCAAGAAAGAACTTTCAAAAAACGGCACAGAAATGACAGAACGGAAAAACAGAATGATGTAACCAATGTTTTTGAGAAATATTCCCAAGTTTCAAGAACTTGGGAATATGAATTACCATTATGCAAGAAGTCCCCAGTTTTACAAGCCTTCAACTTGGCGAGCGTCAGGTTTTTCCCCTTTCATGTATTATTTTTTAGGGTGTCACCCTAAATTGCACTATTAATAATTAATGTAGCACCAAAATGAGGCTCTTATATCTAGTTTTTGGTCTGGTTACCGTCTTACTACTGTTATAATACATTTTATTTGTATAGCGCTTTTCAAAATACTCAAAGACACTTTACAGAAGAATAGAGCTGAATAAACGCAAGTAAACGATAATAAAAGTTACATAAAAATACAACATTCATTTGTGGTTATGGTATTGAGTTTCTTGTTAGATCTTAATAAGTCCCTACAAAGCCATTCCTGCAACAAGCATTCTTTCCCCTTGTGCAGTAGAAAATAAAATTATGATTTCCACAGGTGGACAGATAGAAGATGTCAAGCAGAAAGAGGTAGGCCCAACGCATACAACTCATGATGGATATATTCGGTGAATCTAATATGGATTTTTTATTTGTCATTTGGAATGTTCTCTATAGAGTGAAATGAGCGATTTGTTGACGTTCCTGGACAAACTTGAAAAACGCACCGGAAAATTTGGTAAGTGGTACTTTAACTAGTAGTTTTTCAGGTGTATGAAGTTTTAAACATGTTACTTTTGCTTCTCTCACAGAATTGCAAGAGGACTTGGGTGAGTTGATGTTGAACGAAAACTGAAACCATACACTTTCACAAGCAAAGTTATACTTAGAAGCATCCAATTCATCCAATCTGATCCATAAAGAGTCCAACTGTTGTCATGGTGTGCTCATTAAATCACACCTTGCTCTTGTTGCTATCAGACTGGGATAAAACCAGCAATGCCAGTAAGAGAACACTGCCTGGATGCTCTGTGGCTTCTCCTGCATCTGAGGAAACACCAGTGTGCTCCAGTCCCTCTGTCGAGGAGAGAGATGATGTGTTTCCAAAAGTGACTCGAAAAAAACCCTCAGAAGTGAAATCAATCAACTTGCATGTCCTTCCGGCGCCATATTCCCAACCTCGTTCAAAGAAGATGCTTTCAGAAAGTGACAGTAAGCTTCAAAGTGTCCATTCCTTCCTGTTTTTTTGACACCTTCTATTATATTGACATGCCATTTAAACAGGATACAAGCCCTAGCTACTTATTGGATTATTAAAGCCGGGGGTGTCCAAAATTTTTTTCACTGAGGGTCATACTTAATCGATGAAAAGGATGCGAGATTTGCTGCATTGTGATCATTTTCATTTTGTTAAAAAAAAACAAAAACAAAATGAATTCAACTCAGTCAAAGCTTATAAAAAGGTGCTTCTCAACTATCTTGCAAACTTTGTATTTGGTTCCTAAGGTTCAGAAGGTGTATGCAGTTCTTTTTTTAAATAGAGCCTGAACTGTTAGTTTAAATATTGAAATTTGACAATTTTCTTGTTTTATGAGATGCTAACTTTTAGGTTTTTATTGGCTGTGAGCTCCAGTCATCCTTTTTCTGGGTCACAGAGGAATCAGTCTCAGTAGTTGAAGGCCAGACTTCCCTTGCTCCTGGCATTCCCAGGCCAGCTAAGAAACATAATCACTCCAGGTTGTCCTCGGTCTACCACGAGGCCTCCTCCCGGCTGAGCATGCCCGGAACACCACACAAATGAGGCATCCGAAGTAGATGCTCGAGCCCGCTCAACCGGCTCCTCTCAATGTGAAGGAGCAGCAGCTCTACTCTGTGCTCTTCCCACATGACCAAGCTCAGACCCTAAGTGAATAGACATAGCAGCATCCAGGAACCCTGTACTCCCGGAGGACCGTCCACAGGATACAACAAGGGACATGATTGGGAACTCCCATGCAACCTCCAGTAACCCTTGCAAGGGGTTGGTCCAGTGTTCCACACCTAGGACAAACAACACATTTGCACATCCTGTAGCTAACAGTCGTAACCTCGACAACGATCTGGAATCATCTTTCCCTGGAGGAAGGCTGAGTTGGACCTCTTACTCTGGTCACCCCTCATCCCAGGTCGTACTTTGGACACCCCTGATTTAACTGGACCCTCTGAAGTGAACTGATTTTGACGGACATACTAAAATCTAGAACCCAACTGAAAATGGACTGATGTCAAAGCAGCTCGGCATCAGCCCTCACAGCAAGTATTTGTATTGCAGTAAATTTAGCATCTCAATGGAATATACTATAGAAACACATTTTGGCCTGTATAATATAGCAATATAAATGTACTATCCACCAGGTATGACTTAACAAATATTATTGTCTACAGTCAGGCATGGTGGTGGGTATGCTGGAGCATATCCCAGCTGACATCGGGTGACAGGCGGAGGGTACACCCTGGACTGGTCGGCAGCCAATCGCAGGCCACATTTAGACAAACAACCATTCACTCACATTCATACGTGCGCACAATTGGAGTCACCAATTAACTTAACATGCGTGTTCTTGGAATGTGGGAAGAAACCGGAGAAAACCCATGCAAGCACGGGGAGAAACTGCACAGAGATGCCCAAGCAGAGATTCGAACTCAGGTCTTCCTGATCTCCTGACAGTGTGGACAATATACAAACCACTCGACCACCGTGTGGCCCACAACACAAGTGAATGGAAAGAATTGTCTTTCCTACAGTTTAGACATGGTGGTGGTAGCATCATGGTCTGATGCTCCATGAGTGCTGCCAGTCACTGGGGATTTTTGAGGTGGTATTATCTGTATCTTATTTGTGTCTTGCCCCATGTTAAGCATGGTGTTAGGAGCAAACGGTAAATCTACACTATAATATTTGTCCTGGAAAAGATATTTTGCAATAAAATGCTTTCTGAAATCTGAGGCGTGTACTCACTGTTGTGAGATAATGCATTTTAAATCTGAGGTCCCAGGAGGTTTTTGAATGTATTTTTTCCGAGTATCGAAGAGACCACTGTATGTCTTTTTGTCTTTTTTTTTTTCAAATAAAAAAAAAAATGATTTTTCTGTTGAATTTCTCCTCTGTAGAATCTGACGTTTCAACACTGTCATGCTCTGAGGTCAAAGATGATGCCCAGCTGGGAGTGGTTCCAGCAGGTAAATCCCAGTGACCATTTCTAAACATCCTTTTTCTGTTCCGTGTAAAGACAGTGTCTCTTGTCAGTCTCCCCTAGATACTCGCCAATGGCAAGGCTACCCAACAGACAGAAGGTGAGAAATAATTATTATTATTGCCGTTACTCATTTATGTTATATGTAAGTGGGGTGGGGTGGATTTTTGTCATCACTGAATTGATGTCATGGCTGAGTATGGTGTGACATCACTGACCTGATGTCATGGCTTTGTATCAGATCTTTAAGATTTCTAGTTTTGTCTTTTACTTACAGTACAACATAACCTCTTAAGCAGAAGTCTGAAAGGTTCTGCCATTAGCCAATCAGAAAGAAGCATTTCATTGTTAAGCTGACTGTCACAAATCATGTAAATTAGATGAATTATTTGTATGCTTGGGACCCACATCAGTGTCAGCCAGTCGACCTCTATTCAAGCTGTGTGATGTCAAGTTGTAATGTATTGAACGGTCCATGCCATTAATTACACTGTTTTTGTATACTGCACAGTTTTTGACGGATATGCGTATAAGCAACATTGGGCTTGTTTGGTTTCTAAAGTCGCATGTTTCGTGAGTCGCTGGTTGCTTTTTTTGGACTTGTTTTTGAACATCGCCAAAGTAGAGCAAAACGGGAGTGTGTTAGGTAGTTTGCCCCTTTTCCACACTTCCATTTCCTGGTCATCACGGCCGCCCAGTCGAATCGGCACGCCCCTAAACACACTCAGGCACATGGCACATGCGCCTTTCCTCTCTAAGAGCCGTTCAAAAGACTGGCTTATTATGTTATTATGTTTATTATGTACTTTTTAGAAGTCAATCGGTAGTAAGCCGTTTTTTACCAAGGAAGCAATCACTGGCAACAGTTTTAAGGTAAGAGCTGTATTAGAATATTTCAACTTGACACATCCCATCAATATATATTTGTTATGTATGTAAATCTTATTATTTCATTTGGCCTGTGTAATGGTAATGGTTTTATTTCATTTGACCATGGTTTTATTTCATTTGACTATTACCATTACCATAACACAGGCCAAATGAAATAATAAGAATTACATACAAAAGTTTATCTTTGTAAACTTTTCATAAGCTGGCTACGTCACTGTTGTCCTCAATTTGTCCTGGATAAATACTGAGGGTAGTGTCAGGAAGGGCATCCGGCGTAAATATTTTGCCAACAAAAATTTGCAAATCAAATTCAAGACTTCCATACCAGATCGGTCGAGGCTTGGGTTAACACCGACCGCCATTGGTGATGTTCACCTACAGGGTGCCGGTGGAATTGGGTTACTGTTGGTCAAAGAAGGAGAGGAGGTAGATGTGTCCGTAAGAAGAGAGAGAAGAGGGGTGCCAAGAACCTAGAACTGAGAGTAGGGACTTTGAATGTTGACAGGAAACGGTAGAGAGTTGACACGATGCAGAGGAGAAAGGTAGACATTCTGTGTGTCCAGGAGACCAAGTGGAAAGGAAGCAAGGCTAGAAGTTTAGGAGCAGGGTTCAAGTTGTTCTATCATGGTGTAGAAAGAAGGCGAAATGCAGTAGGAGTTATTCTGAAGGAGGAGTTGGTTGAGAATGTCCTGGAGGTAAAAAGTGTGTCAGATCG
Organism: Doryrhamphus excisus; assembly: GCF_037039965.1. Taxonomy (NCBI): domain Eukaryota; kingdom Metazoa; phylum Chordata; class Actinopteri; order Syngnathiformes; family Syngnathidae; genus Doryrhamphus; species Doryrhamphus excisus. The sequence goes on along the minus strand of NC_136357.1, from coordinate 17,387,816 downwards.
TATACATTGTTTTGGTGTCTGTTTATTGCGTGTGTGAATGTATAAACGAGACGCATTGACATTAATTTCTTTGTAGGAAGTTGCTTAATGAGTATTGTATTTGTACTTGTATTCACTTACAGCGCCGCCTTGCCACCTCGAGTATGGCAGCGACTTTGACTTTTACATACAGTCAGCATTGCGCATATGGTTTTGACAACAGCACTTCCTGTTTCCCAGCATGCTTTGCTTTACTCTTGCAGTAAATAGCTGCTAAATTACATGTTTAGAGCTCACACAGTTGATGTTTATTCTGAATTTGTTGGTCGTGTCGTGTCTGTTGTTATCTACCTGCTGTGTTTCTGTGATTTTAAACACTTTCCGAAGGGTATTCCAAGTATCATTAAGTAAAACTAAGTAGGTGAAATTATGTTGAAAACACTAAACAAAACTGACCCTGACCTGCTTCTCTTGCAGTGGTCCCAGGTTGCCATAGAGCCCAAGAGTGTCTCAATGAAAAATACCAGTGCTTCCAGTGACATGATTGGAAGGGCATCAGAGGGACATAAACATGACAAACATCATGAGAAGTTTGGTTCAGCCAGCCGCAAAGAGATGTCCAGTCTACCTGATATCTCTCATTATTCACAGAGAGTGGCCCCTGCTTCAATGAGGTATGCTTTGAGCTTTTTATTATTGCTAATATTTAGCAAGATAACACTACAACAAGTAATGACATGTTGTTGAATGTGTCAATCAAGGAATCTATTTTGGAATTGTGTAGTTTGAATCAGTATGGCAGGGACCAATCAATGGTTATTTTAAGGCACAAAGTACTGATGTGGGGGGGAAAGATGTAGGATTGATGTGGATGGGAATGTGTTGGGTGGTGGTTTGGTTTTTTTTTGTGGTGCGGGGGTGTTTGGTATAATTACCCATGACATGTTAATGTGATTGTAATGGACCCTGACGGAGAATAACAATAGTAAAAAAAAAAAATTGAAAAAATCTTTGCACCGTTGCTTCTTTTTGTGGGTTTTATGTCACAGACATGAATAAGAAGAGCGACATGTGCTTTCATGTGAGAACCTAAAAACATCTATCTAAAAACAAACAAGTCAGTGAAGTCTTTTTGAAAAAAAGTACCCAGAGTGATCTCCTTATGCTCCAAATATAGTGACAATGTCACTTAATAGGCCTCGCTATGATGCATACCTACTGTACGTAATTGTTGCAAGAAGTTGCTTTCACAGACATTCCCGTTAGACCATATGTGTGAAATTCAGGCCCTGGGGGCCAAATCCAGCCCGTGCTGCAATTTCTAAAAATACTGTAGGTTTTGCGCATACAATGAGAGAATGATGAGTGGTCGAACAACAATCACTTTATTGAAACGAAGAACGATGCGAAAGCAACCAAAGTCATACATCCGCACACTATTGTGCATAAAAAAAATACATGTTTCATGTTGGTGGGAGGGGGGGTGATGTAATACAGGTCATGTACTTTTTGGCCCACAACGAAAAGTAGGCTTTGAGTCTTGGCCCCCTGTGCGATTGGGTTTGACACCCCTGCATTAGCCAGTCCCATTATAATGTGTTGATGAGCAAGGGCAAACCAAATCTGTGGCGTGCTGCCATAAATGAATGAATATGGGGACATTATGATGGGCAAGGAAACTAATGAACATCTTCCATATTATTTTATTTTTTGGTAAGCAATTCTGTTTTCATTGTAATTTGTTAATTTAAGTCATTTTAGATTTCCATGAAATTGCTCAACTATGCTGCAATAGGGCTAAAGGTGCGTTGAGGAATTTATTTTTTGGTTATTTATGTGGTTTGCTTTGTATTGAATTAGCAAGGCACTGATGGAATCACAACCCTCACATCACCGGACCCCAAACATGAGAAATGATGAGCCAGTTGGTGGCAAGTCCCGCGCATCCAGAAGCCCTCAGCGGAACACCAGATTGCTCCATGCAAATGATGACAGCACTATAAGTGATTTGTCGGATGATGAAGCAAGGTATGTGTGATGGACATGCAGACGTAGCATGATGCAGTACAAGTAAATGTAAAGTACTCTTCCTTTTCCGTTAATAACATTAAAAATGTAGATTACTACCCATCTGTGTGATTGCTGCCTCCAAAAATCACACTTCTAGGTGAAAATGCCAACATAGCCTGTCAGCAATGTCAGACCTATAAATTTAGTTTAAAGTCAGCCAGACTGTCTTTTATGCTAAGATAAACTTGAGGCTGTGGTGGTGGGCTGCATGGGAGGGCGGACTGCTACTGCAGTACTCCGTCTGCAGTACTCCATCTGCATTTTTAAAATGACAAATAACAATTTTTAATGACTTGTTTATTTAACTTTTTTCAACAACTAGCAGAACATGAACCGAAAACATTGCAAAACTGTTCATTTAAATGACATAATACATCTTTGCTCATTGGGCTGATTTGTCATTAAATACAACTTTTATAATGTATTTTGAACGGAACAAAAAATACTAAGAGGTGAAAGAAATATTCTTTGGTAAACTACTCAACATCAGCTGATGAGCTACCTGTTGGATGACATAGCGTCACGGTCTAAAGTTCTATGTGTTTCTGTTGCATACCTTCAATATACATCTAGTGTATTGAAGACAAGCCACAAGTATTATAATGATAACAAGAGTGAGATTGTCACTTGACACTTTTAACAAGTAAGCTGTGATGATGATCCATGATTATCCCATGAACGTAATAACCACTTGTAGCACTGAGTAGCAAGACGATGCCAGGCAAGTAAACAAAAAATACCATAAAGTCAAATTAGAGATTGCAAGTTGTTCATGCGATTGTCAGCAAGGCAGCCAGGCTATTCGGGTGCATGCGTAACGAATAAAGCACAGTGCAAAAATGTAATGATATTTTAAATTGTTTTCAAGCTAATTGTGGTCACTATGTGTGTACATAGTAAGCTACCTGTGTATCTATATAGCATACAGTATATAGCCCTTCATACAATACATTACTACAAATTGTCTTTATTAAGAAAAAAAAAAAATTTAAGGTGTGGTGGCTTTTATTTTGTAGTGACGCACTGCCACAATCAATTACATGTAGTGGAAACGCTGCATTAGTTACTACAAAAACAACCAATTAGCTAAAAATGTCATCCAATACTTCTCTACAAGAGAGGAGAAATATGATCTCAGGGAAGAAGTACATTTGAAACACTTCTATGCTAGGACTACGTTATGCTAGCCATAGCATTTCAGTATGTGGAATCAAACTATGGAATGGATTGAGTAAGGAAATCAAACAATGCACAACGATGAGCCAATTCAAGAAACAATACAAGCAGTTGATGTTTGCTAAATACAAGGATGAAGAGTCTTGAACCAGTCATGATGTGCTATATATATCACTATATTGACACTTACTATGGTACCCATTATGGCATTGGATGCTCATATCACCTCCTACTTCGGTACGAGGTGCATTATTTAAAAAAAACAAAAACCTCAAACTGTATTATGGAAAGCAGGAAGTGAACAAATGTAACAGTTACTGATTGTAAAAGTACCAGATGGAGGGGTAGGATTTAATAGGCTTTGCTTCTTCCTACTCCTTTTGGACATGTGGAACTGGGAACTGATTATGGGATGCACTCAATTGTAATCTGATGCATGTTCAACTGAAATAAAACCATTACAATTACCATTACCATTACCATTACAATAACCGCCTGTTTTTCTTTTGTCAGCAACAAGTGGAAAACAAAACCAAAGAAGAAAAAGGTAACTGACACTACATTCTCACGTATAAAAGTGAGTTTGCAGTTAGAAAAAAAAGTACATTCTGATGACGTGTCATTCACACATTCAGCAAACTGACGAAATTTCTGAAGAGCTTGATGAGATCACATCGTCGTCTTCGTTGACTGTAGATGATTGCGATCTTCGCATGACAACCACCAAAGGTGTGTCTCTTATGCCTCCAATTCTGGACACTTTACCACAAGGTAATGCCCGTTATTTCCAATTTATTTCCAACTTGTAAACAAGATACTCATATAAAGATACATATAATCTCTATATCATCTAATTGATTCCTCAGACCCTGCAAGCAAGATGGTTCTGGGGGAGATTATGAGCCAACAAAGTAAGCACCCCTTCCTTAAGGCAAAAGACCCTCATGTCCGCATGGATTCGCTGAACAAACTGAAAACTGAGAGGACAGAGTTAAAGAACCAGCTGGAGGAGGTCAGAGATGATAGATGTGCCATGGAGCATAAAGAAATGGAGTTGCAAAGCGAAGTCTCCAACCTCAAGTAAGGATGTATTCTGCGGTGCTTTCAGTGTACAGTGGAACTTTTGTCCAGTTTATTTAGACAACCTGTTTCTCCGGAGCCAAGTCCTTATTATTAAGTCAACGTCAAAATGATCGATTGGTTCATTTATAGAAAAGTGGAAGAAAAAAATGGAAGAAAAACAATGGTAACAAACTGTCAAGGGTTATTGACCATTCTCTTACGTCTCCTATATGGCCAGGCAATGGCTAGTTTCGGTTTCGATTATCCATCCATCCATTTTCCTCCGCTTATCCGGGTCGCGGAGGCAGCAGTCTTAGTAGGGAAGCACAGACTTCCCGGTCCCTGGCCACCTCCTCCAGCTCCACCGGGAGGACACCAAGGCGTTCCCAGGCCAGCTGTGAGACATAATCCCTCCAGCGTGTCCTAGTTCTACTTTTCCCGGCTGGGCATGCCCGGAACACCTCACCAGGGAGGCGTCCGGGAGGCATCCGGACTAGATGCCCGAGCCACCTCAACTGACTCCTCTCGATGTGGAGTAGAAGCGGCTCTACTCTGAGGCCCTCCCGGATGGCTGAGCTCCTCACGCTATCTGTTAGGGTGAGTCCAGGGTTAGGGTTAGGGTTAGGGTTAGGGTTAGGTCATTCCCAACCCGGGGGGAGCACCCCACCCTTTTCCGACTGAAAACCATGGCCTCTGATTTGGAGGTACTGAGTCTCATCCCAGACGCTTCACACTCAGATGCAAACCGTCCCAGTAAACGCTGAAGGTCACAGCCTGAAGAGGCCATAAGAACCACATCATCTGCAAATATCAGTTGTCATTTTGATTATATGACAACATAAACAGGTTCCACTGTACTGTATTGTACTGCAGAGTACTGAAGTGTGTTGAATTGGATTTTTTTCCCCTGAGTGTGTTGAAATGAAATTTCTTTTCCTGAAATTTCTGTCAGATTTCGGCTAAAACAACAAGATGAAGATACCACTTCTACCATCAAGTTGTGCCATGGCAACCAAGAGAAGGTGAGTGTGTGAGGCGTGAGGGTCTCATGGTTAGGTGAAAACTTCGAGTGTGTTGCATGTCACGTGTCTTTGTTTCAACATGAAACGTGTTTCTTCTACCCAGCTTGAAGAGGAACTCCGGCATACCCACTCTCAGTTGAATCAGGAACGCTGCTCAGCTGCACAGCTGCAGCAAAGACTCAAGAGTCAGTCCTGCAAGCAGCAAACCATGGAAGAGGACTACAGGAGAAGCAGAAATAATGAGGTATTTCCCACTGTTGCATTGCGTTGCTAGCCTATAGCGTTATACAGCTGATGTTGCTCAGACACAGTTAACTGTCTTTTAATCACAGCTGTCAAAAATAAAAGCTAGGCCTGTCACGATAACAAATTTTGCTGGTCGATAATTATCAACTAATATTCGATTATTTCTACCTTTTTAAAAAAAGAAACAACAAATATCATTAAGATTATCATTCAAAAGCGTAGTGTACCTGTGTGAGGTATACCACATTAGGTACGAATCCATAGTGTCACCATGTCACATGCAATTCCTACTCTTGGTGTCCAACGAACTACACACAGCAATGCAATAGGTGGACGAAAACAAACAATACACTACCAATGTATGATGCAGAATATTAACCAACTACTATGTGAGCTCTAACCATGTGCTTCCCAGCCATTTACAAAAATTGTACAACGAAGTACACTGGGAAACGGGAAGTACTTCCCAGCGATGCTGTAGATAGTCTCTGTTAAGAAAAAAAAACCACTGATAAAATATACACACACAGTTATGTAGTGTATTGTAGACCATTGTATGGGTCATATTTGAGCTGTGTAAAATAATGGATATCACAGGCTTTATGGTAGCCATCTTGTGCATTACAAGCTGGACTACAAAAGCCTTAGTAAGCGTTGCCTGTCAGGAGGATGGCTGCGCTGCACATCTACACTATTACCGTTGTGCCTTCATTCATATTCCTCTTGTGTTAATTTCATATCGTGACAATGTGCACAGACACAAGCAGAGTGAAGCCTCTTGTCATCCAGCCTGTGTACCACAGATGAAGCACACATATATGTACATATCAATTTATTGAGGACTCATAATTACCGACTATTTTTGTTGAAATCGTTCGATACATCAATATATCCGTTATCGTGACAGGCCTAATAGAGGTAAAACGTTAAAGACTGTTGTGACAGCAGACAGAGGCACAGTGTAGTGTCTGACTCCCTTTTATAATTGTATTCTGACCTGTACACACAGCAGTAATTGTCATAATTGTCAAGGCAAATATGTATCTCTAACTCACAAACAACTAACTCTGTTTCCTCAAGACACTTGCTTATTCTCACTACATTAATAATGCAAGGTGCATTCATGGACACTCCAAACATTCCGTCTTTATTATGTATGATGTACGGGGGGGAATAATAATGTGAATTCGACTTTTTAATTCAACTTGTCTTTGAACGCAATCCCTCATTACTCATAATAAGAAGGTCAAATGTGTGATTCAAATGTTCTGCTTCTAAGAAAGAAACTAGCCTTTTTCCCATTGGAGTCATGAACACTGACTGACCTTGACTAAGGCAAGCGAGGCCTGGCCGGTCACTCGGGCCAGGCAATATATCAATATCATTGGTAGTATATTGATTCTGTCTAATCTGTCTAATCACACATTTACCTTAGTCTTAATTAAGTAGACTCTATTGAAGTACTACAATTGTTTTGAGATAAAATGATGGTTGCTTGCTGCTGTCCAGTGGTCTCCTGTCAGTGCAACAAACATTGCTTTAGCCAACTGGTCCAAATTTGCTGCTGTCTCATTTCCAAACAGTTGGTGAATTCTTGTGAACAACTTGAAGGTGTTCTATAGGTGGTATTCCACATTGTTAGCATCCTTGCTAACATTAGTAAAGATATGCTTTGCGTAAATGTGGCGCTTCAGACTTTGATGAAAAGAAAATTCATCACCGCAATATGTACACATAACTTTGGTTTTACCCAGACCTCCATAAGGTCTCTTTTAAAAATGAAGCAGACCCTTTCTCCTCATTCACCTTTCACCATCTTTCACCACTCAACCCAAGGAACGTAAACATCAGCACAGGGGCACTATGGGGTGATGTTGTGGTCAAGGTCAGTGATGTTGTCATTCCCTTGCAGTCTATTTCTTTGTGCAAATCTCAACAGTTAACAGCCAAATGTCCTCCAAGAAACACAAGGTTGGTCTTAATCTTGTAATTTAGTGAAGTCAGAAGTTTTTCTGTGGTTTAAACGACAGGATCCAAAACGATTCAGTAACTTTAAATCGATTCAGTAACTTTTAGCCAAAAATTCAACCAGTCTGACTGAAATAAATACCTGGATACTGGACAATGCAGGTGACGTTTCCTAGATTACTATTGTTTTTTGTGAGGGAAAAAAAGTCTAAATCAATTATAATGCTATTAATATTGCTGGCATGAATGATGAAAAAACAATTAAGAAGAAATTATCAAAGTGTCAAAAAGAAAGTTTAATGACCAAATTTACACTCCTGATGTTGTGTCAAGTTTGTCTGCGCTCAATAAACACGGACCTATGTTACTACACTTTGAGTTTATACACAGTAAGTCAGGGGTCATGACCTGCCAATAGCTTCTAGCCACTTTCAAGTAGCTCTCTAAAGGGCTTATTCATTTATTATCAACTCATACACCGACACAATTAGAAAGTGAGGTTCAGCAGTCTTCGGGAACGATTGGAAGCGTGACCAATCACAGTGCAGTGGGTGTGCTCAGATGCGTGGTGGAATAAATTATCAGACCATTTTGGAAATGGAAAGAAAATACAGCTGGAATAGGTGCAGATCCTGGAAGCTCTAGAAAGCGTTCTGTGCAGGTGTGTAGCTGCTCTGTAATTCATCCATTCAGGCGGGGTTACACCCTGGACTGGTGGCCAGCCAATCACAGGGCACATATAGACAAACAACCATTCACACTCACATTCATACCTATGGACAATTTGGAGTAGCCATTTAACCTAGCATGTTTTTGGAATGTGGGAGGAAGCCGGAGTCCCCGGAGAAAACCCACACATGCACGGGGAACATGCAAACTCCACACAGAGATGGCCGAGGGTGGAATTTAACTCGGGTCTCCTAGCTGTGAGGCCTGCGTGCTAACCACTCGATTGCCGTGCAGCCTGCTCTGCAATTACCTCTTTAAATATAGTTTGACATTACTTACAGCCACATAGTCTCAAAGGCAACATTTGGACATTAATGAGGTTTAATTAATGAGCTACTAATATGCAAAAGCAAGAAGGTGGAGTGAGACAAAAAACATTAGGAACTTGTAATTAAAAAAAAAAATGAAATAGGTTATTTTTCACCTGATCAAAAGTTTAAGACCACAGGCTATGACAGCCAAAATCTCCTCAAATTTCTATAATTTTCTGTCAGGCATTCACACAGTCATGCTTCTGGTGGCTAAAGCTAAGAAGCTGAGCTGGAGGATCTGATTGGCTGTCAACACACAGCGCAGTGCTTGACCCAAAATGATTAAAATGAAGGCCCTTACCGGTGCCGACTGCAGCGCAATAACCATCAGATGCCATCTGTCTCCTTCAACGCCACAAAACTGCCCATTTTGACTTTACCAGGGAGCGTCAAACATGGGGCATTGAAAGGTGGAAAAGTTTTATTCTCTAATGAGAAAAAAAATATAACCCTGATCGTCCAGATGGCTTCCAACGTTACTGGCATGGCAAGGAGATCCCACCTGAGATGTATTCTACCCGGCACAGTGGAGGGGGGTCCATCATGATCTGGGGTGCTTTTTCATTCAGTAGAACACTGGCGCTTCAGGTGGTGCAGGGTCGTCAAACGGTCGATGGTTGTGTGCAGATGTAACAGTTGGCATCCCTCATGACTGAGGGCCCTGGTCTGTGTGGTAATAGCTGGGTTCTTCAACAGGACAACGACCAAGGACTTAGAATAACATCACTCTTTTGCAGTTGATGCCCAAGTGGTGAAGATGGCTTGACATCTTCACCACTTGGAGCAATGTTGCCAATAGCCTCCTGGAAACACTTGCACCAAGCATACCCAAAGCAATTTTTGAAGTGATGAACAGTGAAGAACGGTGGTGCTACTTACTGAGTAATCATTTTTGTTCTGGTTTGGAGAGTTTTTTTGTAATTTTCAGCTGACAAACAGCCTATTTCAGTTTAATTGTTGTTTTCAACAAAGTACTTTTTCAAAGTGACTTTAGTCACACTCCCCCTTCTTGGTTTTGCATATTGTAGCAATACTTAAAACTTCATTATGATTCAAATGTGCAAAAGGTAAATTCTGGCTATTTTTCAAGAGGTCTTGAAGGTCTTAAGATTTTGATCTGGTCTGTATTTAAGTGGAAAACCACAGCATTGTGTATGATACAGAAATCTACAACACCGCGGCCGTGCAGGCAAATAAGACAATTGTTTATAACCACTTCCTGTATAGAAGGATAGGTATTTTGTGTGAACTCAAGTGCAGGAGTGAGAACCCATGTAAGACTGGAGTCAGTGTGAGTGGCACTTTGCAGCAATCCGGACTGGATCAGGACCAGCATCAGTGCTCAAAGCGGGCTCTCTTTCTGATTCCTAGCGTACTTTGATGGACTGTTGTTGTAAATTACTAATAAGTTAGATGTTTATAGCTCACTTAGCTCTATGGAGCTAGTAACGTTATTGTGAGCTCTTGTTACTCTGCATGAGTGATCAGAAGTTGCTATATGTCTTGTTTATTATTCATCTATATGTATGTGTGAAAGTGATCCTTGAGACTTTATTCTTTATTTATATACATTATAATTATTTCATATATATGAGCTGTGTGAAGTGTGATTCATGCAAACATGGCAATAAACCCAACAATAATGTGTCAGCCTTGCTGACTGTATTTTTCTCAAAAGCACCGCGTTCAATATTACAAGCAGTTTTCCAACTGACTTCCTATCACCAGCCAAACTACCCGAAACAAGCAGACAAAACAAAAACACCGTCAGTGACTGATGCACAATCGTGCCCGCTATCTTAAATAAAATGCACCTTGTGGTTAATGAAACAAGTTTAAGATTGCAAGGTGCATACTGCAACATATTGAGAGGGGAGTCATATTTTATGTATGGCTTATGTCAGCCATACATGCTCTTATACTCCTGTGCAAGTGTACCTACTGTTGTAGCCAGTCAATGCCCGTTATATGTATTGAGTTGTTGAGTGCAGCGCTGCGCATCATGCATGTTACAGAACAAGGTTACCAAGTAACTTTAGATCTTCTTCTTTCTCTTTGGGCTTTTCCCTTTGGGGGTTGCCACAGCAAATCTAGCGCTTCCATCCAACCCTGTTTTCTGCATCTGTCTCTCTCACACCAACTACCCTCATGTCCTCCTTCACTACATCCATAAACCTCCTCTTTGGTCTTCCTCTACGCCTCCTACCTGGCAGCATCCTTCTACAAATATATTCATTATCTCTCCTCTTGACCATCTCAGTCTCTGACTTTATGTCCAAGGCCTCTAACCAACCTAACCTAATATTTAAATTTGTTTTGATGATCTGAAACATTTAAGTTTGACAAACATGTGGAAAAAAAAAAGAAATCAGGAAGGTGACCAACACTTTTTCACACCTTTTTACTGATTGTAAAAGTACCAGATGGAGGGGTAGAATTTCATAAGCTTTGCTTCTTCCTACTCCTTTTGGACATGTGGAACTATGAACTGATTATGGGATGCACTCAATTGTAATCTGATGCATGTTCAAATGAAATAAAACCATTACCATTACCATTACACCACCATATCTGTATATATTTATAGCCCTAAATTAGGTGTCTCAAACACACGGCCCGGGGGCCAAATGTGGCCCGCAGGACACTTGTTTGAGGCCCCCGCCTTGATCTGAAAGTTTAATGTTAGTGCGGCCCGCGCAAGTTTGATATGGATGCTGTATGGTATCGTGTACCCAGAAAAATTTTTTAGAAACCATTGAAGTTGGCGGCACGGCGGTCTAGTGGTTAGTGCGCAGACCTCACAGCTAGGAGACCAGGGTTCAATTCCCACCCTCGGCCATCTCTGTGTGGAGTTTGCATTTCCTCCCCGTGCATGCGTGGGTTTTCTCCGGGTTTCCTGCCACATTCCAAAAACATGCTAGGTTAATTGGCCACTCCAAATTGTCCATAGGTATGAATGTGAGTGTGAATGGTTGTTTGTCTATATGTGCCCTGTGATTGGCTGGCCACCAGTCCAGGGTGTACCCCGCCTCTCGCCCGAAGACAGCTGGGATAGGCTCCAGCACCCCCGCGACCCTCGTGAGGAAAAGCGGTAGAAAATGAATGAATGAATGAACCATTGAAGTTGGGCCTTCATTCATATTAGAGTTTACATGCAAACTTGCTGCTTACACTTTGTCTGTGTATCGATTGATGAGTAGCTCCTCCACGTACAAAGAGGCCAAATGGCTAACAGGAGGGTTCACTCTCTCTTTCCACTATAGAACAAATGTGCAGACATATGCAAAGTGAACACTCTTGTCATTCAGCATGTGTGGTAAAGAAATGAGGGGAAAACAAAGACACATACATGTCCATGTCAATTTATTGAGGCCGGCAAAATTATCAACTTAATTTTATTTATTTTTTTATCGTTCGATTGATCGATTTATCTATTATCGTGACAGGCCTAGTTTGCGATAACTTGTAATGAGTCTCTTACAGCGCTGTGGAGGAATTTTGGCCCACACGTCTTTGCAGAATTGTTGTAGATCAGCCACATTGGAGGGCTTTTCCAGCAAGATGCACATTTTCAAGGTCATGCCACAGCATCTCAGTCGGATTCAGGTCAGGACTTGAACGAGGCCGCTCCAAAGTCTTCATGTTGTTTTTCTTCAGCCAATCAGAGGTGGATTTGTCCTTGTCCTCATTGTCCTGCTGCAGAACTCAAGTTGGTTTCAGCTTGAGGTCACAAAGCGGATGTACGGACATTCACATCGAGGTCCTAAAGCAGCAAAATACCCGCAGACCATCACATTAACGCCACCATTCTACAGTTGGTATGATGTTCTTCCAAAAAGTTCACCTTTTGTTTCATCAGACTGCAGAGTATATTCCCAAAGGCTTTGGGGATCATCAAGACGTTTCTTGACAAAATTGAGACGGGCCTTGTTGTTCAAGTCAAGTCAAGTCAAGTTTATTTATATAGCCCTTAATCACAAAAGAGCCTCAAAGGGCTTAACAAGCAGGCAACAGTAGAAGACAGACAATAGACGACAGACGACATCCCCTGATCTGAACCCCCATCAGGGCAAGGAAAAACTTCTTTTTGTTTAGCAAAGATTTTAGTCTTGGAAATCTGCCATGTAGCCCATTTTTGCCCAGTGTTTTTCTCATGTTGGAGTCATAAACACTGGCCTTAACTGAGGCAAATGAGGCCTGCGGTTCTTTGGATGTTGTTGTGGGGTCTTTTGTGACCTCTTGGATGCGATTTTGGTTGGCCGGCCACTTCTGGGAGAGTTCACCAATGTTCTATGTTCTTGCCATGTGTGGATAATGACTCTCAATGTGGTTTACTGCAGTCCCAAAGCTTGAGAAATTGCTTTAAAACCTTTTCCAGACAGAGATCTTATTTAACCTAAGTTATGTTTTTCTCCCTTAATAATAAAATGTGTCATTTCAAAACTGCATTTGGTGTTCAGTTGTGTTGTCATTGACTAATATTTACATTAGCTTGATGATACATGCAAATAAGTAAGAAAAGGGGCAATAATAATACAATTTCATTATATAAACTTCACCACAACGTCACCCAGTATTCCTTAGTCCGTCCAGCAGCAGTGAATGAGGAGAAAGGGTCTGCTAGGAAATTTCAATTTAAAATCAAAGCCTGGATTTGTGTGTACATATTGCAGTGATGAATTGTCTTTTCATCGTAGCACAACGAGTCTTTGGGCAAAGCATATCTTTGCTAACTTTAGCAAGGATGCTAACAATGTGGGATCAAGTCGTTGTCTTCAAGCAACACTGACAGTGACACAAGGCTCAGGAACGGTTGTCACAAGAATTCACAAATTGTGTGGAAATGAAATTGCAATGAAGATGGACCAGTTGGCTAAAGCTATGTTTTTTTTGCACGGCAGACCACTGGACAGCAGTAAGCAGGACCCTATACATTTTGCACCCACATCTTTATTAACCACAAGCTCAGATACGATCGTTTATTGAGGATTCTGTAGCCGTAAAAAAAAGTTGGAAAAATTGTCAGAGGATGTGTTTCATCAATAAACAATGTATAGAGATTTATATTCACTGTCATTATTCACTGTCACAAGTAAACCCTAGGGATGAGCCAGATGTATCCGTTATGGATAAGGAATTTTTGCAGATTACAAGTATGAAATGAGTACAGCTGTCAGTTATTCGTATCTGCCAGGGAAATTCTCATTGGGTTTGTATATGGCAGTGATTTTCAACCACTGTGCCGCGGCACACTATTGTACCTTGAGAAACCATCAGGTGTGCCGTGAGGAATTATCCAATATCACTTTTTATAATTAACATTTATTAATCATCATTTGCAAATATTATGTCAATAGCCATTATGTCAATAGTATACATGGACCCAAATATTCCAATTGGATTTGGTTTATTTGCTCAAATGGAAAGAATTGAACAGGGATGGAATATTCCTTTAACCAATCCGATTGAGGTATCTTGTACCCGCTCAAACGGAAAGTTGTCAGGGTGCCTTCTTCTTCGTGGTGTTTTTCTTCTTCTGTTGTTTATTGGCAGTTGGCAAGCAGCTTTCGTGTGCATTAGCGCCATCTGTGGAACAGAATCTAAACCCTTCTATACGCCATTCACAAGTCCAGTTTTATTAAAAAAGAAAATATATATCTATATAAAACATGTCCTGAGTTTAATTATAAAATATTAGCAAGATTGAATTTGATCTTTTCCTGTTTAAATTTATCCCGGGTGCATTCTTTCAGTGCATGCTCAGATATGACGTAACACGCAGATCCAGACGTTCTTCACTTTTAAAAATGGAGGCCAGCAATCGGCACTGGACTAAGCAAAGTTTGTTTTTGATTCAAACTAAATTTCAAGACTGGACACACTGGACAAACTGGCAATACGGAGTTATTCCAACAAGTGAAAGAAAAACTCGGGGAAGCCGGTATCACGTGATGTTGATGTTTACATTTTACTGGGCATGCCCTATTGACTATTCTGGTTGATTTTCACGGCGCATGTAGACAAGAGATTGGAATATTCCTTTCCATGGATACCATTGTTTCCTGAAAGGTCATTCGGAAAGAGAAAAAGTGGTGATGTAAAAACGTGGCTACTGTGGAGTGTCTGTGGTGTAAAGACTGGCAGAGCAATGTAATATTGGTCCGTGTGGCAACACCTACCTTGTTCCTCCCATAGACTTATTGATGCACGTGTGAGGTCGTGGTGACATTTTGTAACATTTTTGGTTAGTGGTGTGACACAAGATTCTTCCAGTGTAAAAAACGTGCCGTGGCTCAAAAAAGGTTGAAAAACACTGGTATATGGTTCTGTAGTTGCTAGTAATATATTTTTTTAAAGACTCATTGGGTACTGCATTCATGCTTTGTGATTGGCCAGTCACACACAGCAACCGCTCCTGCAGCCAGAAGGTCTGTCTGTTTTATGTCTGTGCGTGTGGTGGTCCTAAGTCGCGGTACTACCAATTGCGTGTTGTCTATTTGCAAAAACGTGTGCAAAATTTGGGGATCTGTACATGGTGAGTACAGTCTCAGTGCAGATTTGGCAGCACGCAGACAGGATGTCACACTTTTAGAAGTCGTTTGTGGAGCCTATGTTATCAAATGGATACACAATACACAGACTGTACATGAAAGACTGACGTACAGTAAGTGCTGTCCCACTCATTTGCTAAAATTACTATTTCTGTTCGTATGCATCGTAACTGCTCTGAATTCCTCTATGATGTGCATTAAAAGACAAATAGATGAACTGTTTCTTTCGTTATGCAAACTGTGTAATCCTCATGAGAGGCTTGCTGCCAAAGCGCACCTCAACCCGGTGTGTGTGTGTGTAAACCAGAGATGTCCAAAATATGACCCGTGGGTAGACTTTGAGCTATTAATTATGGACTGATATTAGATAATATCAACTTTCATTCATTCATTTTCTACCACTTTTTCCTCACGAGGGTCGCGGGGGGTGCTGGAGCCTATCCCAGCTGTCTTCGGGCGTGAGGCGGGGTACACCCTGGACTGGTGGCCAGCCAATCACAGGGCACATATAGACAAACAACCATTCACACTCACATTCATACCTATGGACAATTTGGAGTGGCCAATTAACCTAGCATGTTTTTGGAATGTGGGAGGAAACCGGAGTACCCGGAGAAAACTACGCATGCACGGGAAGAACATACAAACCCCACACAGAGATGGCCGAAGGTGGACTCTAACTAGGGAAACTCAACATCTTAAAATATTTGTCTTATTTACAGTAAGTAACTGTTTATGTTCAAGATTTATAAATGCACAGCCGTCAACATAAATGTAATATATCATTCAGTCTTAGTAAAGTAATTATAGTAATAAATTATAGTAATTAAAGTAATTATTTCTCTCCTTTTCTATGATATAGTTCCAATCTGAGATGGATGCATTCATCTACAAAAGCAATCAGTCCATCAGGCCCAACAAAATATACTTTGTTCCTATGCACAATGTGAATTTAAGAAATAAAACTGGTTATCTAAAAAATTAAACCTATTGGTCTTTCATGTGTTATTTTCTCTTGTGTATGAGTAATTGTTCTTTAACCAAGCAAAAATATGTTTTATGCGACTATTCGGTACTCCATCCATTGTCTGTATCCCAGCTGACTTCGGGCGAGAGGCGGGGTACACCCTGGATTGGTCCCCAGCCAATCACACTCATATTCATACCTATGGACAATTTAGAGCAGGGTTCTCAAACTCAATTTACCTGGGGACCACTGGAGCTAGGGTCTGAGCAAGGCTGGGCCGCATCAGGTTTTCAAAAAAAAAAAACACATTTATTAAAAACAGAAAAATATACAAACTTTTTCAGTGCTTTGGTTCCGATTTTCTACAATAAAAGCTCTGATAAAACATTCCACTGTTCAAAAATATCTTAATTTTTATTTTTCTGCACAAAATAAAATGGAAAATAAATAAACAAATCAAGAATGAAGAAAATCAATCAATCGGTAATAAATAAATATAATAATAATAAAACGGCAAATAATAAAAACTTAAGAAACCACATATAGTTGGTGCGTAGACAAATTATTTTTTTCAGATTAAAATGAACAAAGCATTATTAGAGCCCTGTAGACATGACAAAACACGACTATAGTCACATTTTAACATATTGCGCAACTGCAGGGTCTTGAGACACATGCTAACTCGCAAACTAGAGAGCTAGCGACCTAAACAGTAGCCTCCAAGTTATTTCCTTTAAACTAGCCAAAAACTTACCACTTCCACACGGATAGGGAGGATAACTATTAACAGTTATTTAACCTTTAACATGAACATTAATCAAATGTAATAATTTTTTCTGGGTACATGATACCATACAGCATCAATATCAAACTTGCGCGGGCCACACTAACATTTTATAAACTTTTATATCAAGACGGGGGCCTCAAACTAGTGTCCTGCGGGCCACATTTGGCCCGCGGGCCGTGTGTTTGAGACCCCTGATTTAGAGTCTGTACGGCGTAACAACCAATTCATGAAGATTTACTTGCAAGGACAAAAATATTCTTCGGGATCCCAGAGGGTTAATAATGTTGACTCAGAGTATAGATCTATGAGGAAGTGGTAAAGTGAAGGACATGTGATTCCATTTGGATCCAATGTGGAGGCTCATTTGCTGAGAAATAGAACATGGTACACTGTACAGTGGTTAATGTCATTCATCCGTTTTAGAAGGACTAACTCAAACCAGACGGGCTCCAAACAAAGCAAATTTTTACCATAGAAAACAATGTCAATCCAAAAATGTCCATCAAAAAAAACATCAACTACGTACATAAAATAAATCAATATTATTCTGCTGCAACCACAGTTTGTGAAAACATTTTAAAAATACATCAAACTAAATATCGTTCTCATGTACCTTGCCACTTAACTCTTTTTTTTGCCTCCCTCAATCTTTCAGGAACAACTGAGATCAGAGCTGGAGGTTATACAGACGCACAGCAACATCAAACAGAGAGATCTTCTCAATGAGAATGAGGCCCTCAGGGAACAGTTGGAAGATCTTCGCCAAGATCTCAAACTGGCCCAAGATAACCACACCCAAAATGTCATGGATTGGAACAATACAGTTCAGGCATTACGGTGTGAGCTAGCGCTTGCACACACCCGCCTGGAGAATGAGCTGAAGGATCACGACATATTGGTGACCGAGACTCAGGCCATCCGCGGCCGCCTGGCTGAGGCGGAGCGAGCTAAGACAGATATTGACAAAGCTATGCTGCAAGAGAAGGAGGAACACCAACGAGAGAAAGACAAACATGCAAGTTAGTACTAATGGAAACTTTCATTTATTTATATACTATATTTATCACTTGAATGGATATATATATCAGAGCTGTCAAATAACACGTTAATGGAAGTAAATACATTCATTCATTTTCTACCGCTTATCCTCACGAGAGTGGCGGGGGTGCTGGAGCCTATCCCAGCTGTCTTCCGGTGAGAGGCCGGGTACACCCTGGACTGGTCGCCAGCCAATCACAGGGCAAATATAGACAAACAACCATTCACACTCACATTCATACCTGTGGCCAATTAACCTAGCATGTTTTTGGAATGTGGGAGGAAACCGGAGAACCCGGAGAAAACCCACGCATGCACGGGAAGAACATGCAAACCCCACACAGAGAGCCCTGTAGACATGACAAAACACAACTATAGTCACATTTATACTCTTTTTATTTACAACATATTGCGCAACTGCAGGGTCTTGAGACACATGCTAACTCGCAAACTAGAGAGCGAGCGACCGAAACGGTAGCCTTCAAGTTATTTCCTTTAAACTTAAATAGCCAAAAACTTACCACTTCCACACAGATAGGGAGGAATTATAATATAGGCGATATATGTATCTCCAACAAACAAACATGTTCTCCTGTGGTCCACACTCCCAGGAGTTGCATTCATGGACCGTGGACACCACAACGTCTTTTATTATGTGTGTCTGTGTGGTGTAAATAAAGAAAAAAAGTAGATTATCTTATCTTTGTAACTCCTACTGCGGAAGTACACTTTGCTGCCTTTAAGTCGGAACGTAACTTTCCTTTGAAAAAGATGATGAAAATGTTCCCTATTTTGTAAAAATAGTGTATCGCTTTAAAAAAAGAATTGATGAGTAGAAAATCAGTGTAATGGATACTACACCATAACGTTTATTTTGAATCAATGTTATTTTCAATTCAATTTAAGTTCCATTGTGTGTGGACTGGGCGGCACGGCGGTCGAGTAGTTAGCGCGCAGACCTCACACCTAGGAGACCAGGGTTCAATTCCACCCTCGGCCATCTCTGTGTGGAGTTTGCATGTTTTTCCCGTGCATGCGTGGGTTTTCTCCGGGTACTCCGGTTTCCTCCCACATTCCAAAAACATGCTAGGTTAATTGGGGACTCCAAATTGTCCATAGGTATGAATGTGAGTGTGAATGGTTGTTTGTCTATATGTGCTCTAATATTTCTTTCATCGTCGTTGTGACTGAAATAGACATCAGGTTGTGTTTCATACACAACAGACACAAACGTATTCAATAGTGTTTCTCCTGTTTATTTCAATGTGTTTGCAGTATATTTTTATATGGTTACCGCTTCCAATCACTGTAGGCAAATGTACTGAGGGACTCTAACAACGTTATCTTTCTAGATGAAATGGCCAATCAACGGGAAGCAACCAGCAAGCAGGCCCAGAAGCTGGCCAAGTCTAAGGCGCTCGCAAACACCCTAGAGAACGAGGTGCATAGGGTCGAGCTCCTGATCAACGAGAGAAACCAGCAGATGAACGCCATGCAGCGTGAAAATGATCAGATCGCCGGACGCGTTAAAGAACTGGAAGCCGCTCTCCAGGCCGAGAAGGAGCTGGTCAGCTGGGCCGGAGCTCGTCAGGAGGCCACTCAAGATCTTTTAGCCCAAGCTCAGAATGATGGCATTGTGCTACGGCAAAAGCTGGAGGAGGCCCAAAACAAAAGTGTTGCAAAGGAGAACGCAGTTGCCGACGCCCAGAAGAATTTCACTGAGACTTTATCCAAGCTCCGTGCTGACTGTGACGAGAGAATACAACTTGTGCAGGATAGGAATCAGGATCTCGCCGCTAAGGCTGGTGAGCTCAGAGAACACATCCACCAATTAGAGGAGGAGAAAAATGAAAGAGAGGTGAGGTCAACTCCCTGTAGCGTAGTTGATCTAATGCATGTACTTTCAATAAATGACTTGTTTTGTTATTTGTTGTCCTGGCACAGGCTTATCAGCGGCACCAGCAGGCGGAGCTATCTGATTTGTTGAAGAAGCTGTCAAAGTGTGAAGCTTCTTTGGAGGTTCACATGAGATATCGTTGTGAATCCGAAGACGAGAAAGCTCGGATCCTTAAAGAAATGGACAGGCTTAAAAGAAAGGTAATGACAGGGAACCGAGTGGGAATATATACAGTAAATCCTCACTATTTGCGGGTGGAATCTAACCTCTGCAAATAATGGAAGCGGCCATAAGAAGCTTTAAAAATGATTACTTTTTATACTCTAACCCAGGGGTCTCAAACTCAATTTACCTGGGGGCCACTGGAGCTAGGGTCTGGGCAAGGCTGGGCCGTATCAGGTTTTCCAAAAAAAAAACAAAACAGAAAAATATACAAACTTTTTTAGTGCTTTGGTTCCGATTTTCCACAATAAAAGCTCTGATAAAACATTCCACTGTTCTCAAATATCTTAATTTTTATTTTTCTGCACAAAATAAGATGAAAAATAAATAAACAAATCAAGAATAAAGAAAATCAATCACAGTAATAAATAAATATAATAATAATAATAAAACGGCGAATAATAAAAACTTAAGAAACCACATATAGTTGGTGGGTAGACAAATTATTTTTTTCAGATTAAAATTAACAAAGCATTATTAGAGCCCTGTAGACATGACAAAACACAACTATAGTCACATTTATACATTTTTTATTTACAACATATTGCGCAACTGCAGGGTCTTGAGACACATGCTAACGCACAAACTAGAGATCTAGCGTCCTAAACGGTAGCCTTCTAGTTATAACTTAAATAGCCAAAAACTTACCACTTCCACACGGATAGAGAGGATAACTATTAACAGTTATTTAACCTTTAACATGAACATTAATCAAACGTAATAATTTTTTCTGCGTACATGATACCATACAGTATCCATATCAAACTTGCGCGGGCTGCACTAACATTAAACTTTCATATCAAGGCGGGGGCCTCAAACTAGTGTCCTGCGGGCCACATTTGGCCCGCGGGCCGCGTGTTTGAGACCCCTGCTCTAACCTAATGTCTTGTGCCCAGAGCCTTTTCGCCGTACAAAGAGTACCCCCTCACTCATAAGTGTTCTCCAAAAGTAGATTTTTGGTGCAACTGCGCCACATGTTATATTGTCTCCCTTGGGAAATTTGTTGTAGAGCACATGTTCTTTTTTATTATCTGGGAATATTTACTTATCATCTTGGAAATTAAATGTGTCCCCTGCAATTTGCTGCCATACCACAAGGGGCGTGCATACACCTGGTGGTAGGTCAACACTCGAAACGCTATAAAGTGACTCTCACTGCTATTAAACCCATTTTAAATTCATTTTAAATAGTTATGCCAACAGTATACTGTATACAGTATACAGTAACCAATCCCAAAATGAATAATGTTCAGTTTAAAGCTGAGACATGAAAGCTGCAAATATGTGAGAGAACAAATGCTGAACCACAGATAAGGTTGGGATCAGGGCATGATCCATGCGGAACACCTTGCCATTCTGGTGGGGCTCTACACATCAAGCCCAGTTCCTCGTTAGACTCCCCCAGCAACCTCGGAACCGTGCTCGGCACGCTATTTTAAAGAGACTTTAGACACCTAGTAATTTATTTATTTCCATTTTCTGTTAGTAAAATCTTTTTTTTTACGTTGCTAATGAGGTGTCCGCCCTGTTATACAGCTGGAGGAAAAAGAATTGCAAATCTTGCAATCTGAGAAACATGTTAGCGAGCTGAGGAGTCGTCTGGAGGAAAGAGAGAAAGAACTCAGTGTTGCTCTTCAGAAACAGAAGGAGGCCATGTCCGCTGCAACCACCTCCAACTGCACTGTCAGACATTTGGAAGAGGCCGTGAGCAGGTACTGACACTCCGCTGAAATGCAGCTTTTAAGTATGGTGGAAGATCATTTTAGTTTTAATATAATTCAGTGGATCCTTTCATGGAGACAACTCTGTTGATGTCCATTGTGGTTTTATTCTTACTGAAAAGCTTCTGCTTAAGCCGGCGTTGACATCCATGGTCGACAAAATGTGGGGCCCAACAGGATCATTCATTCATTCATTCATTTTCTACCGCTTTTTCCTCACAAGGGTCGCGGGGGCGCTGGAGCCTATCCCAGCTGTCTTGGGGCGAGAGGCGGGGTACACCCTGGACTGGTGGCCAGCCAATCACAGGGCACATATAGACAAACAACCATTCACACTCACATTCATACCTATGGACAATTTGGAGTGGCCAATTAACCTAGCATGTTTTTGGAATGTGGGAGGAAACCGGAGTCCAACGGGATCATTTATTTGAAAAATGTCTTTGTTTATTTGTTTGTAGAATTGTTAACTTTAGGTTGACATAGTTTGATTGGCGAAAAGCAGTACTCCATGCCTGGCAATCAGATCCTGAAACGATGATGAAGAAACGAAGAATTCCTATGCATTTAAAAGTATGCCTCCTCTGTACGGATAGAAAATTGTAGTATTTGTAATTGTATTACAAAATACTACCTATATTATTTTATTATGTCTACAACATCTATCTATACAAGGGGTCTCAAACTCAATTTGCCTGGGGGCCACCGGAGCTAGGTTCTGGGTGAAGACGGGCCGCATCAGGTTTTCAAAAAAAAACCCAAAACGCATTTATTAAAAACTGGAAAAAAAAATCAATAAAAACTATCTTCAATGCTTTTGCTTCTGCTATACCCTACACTTTTTCAGTACTTTGGTTCCGGTTTTCCACACCAAAATATCTGATAAAACATTCCACTGTTCTCAAATATCTTAATTTGTATTTTTCTATACACAAAATAAGATTTAAAAAACAAATTAAGAATAAAGACAATAAATCAATCAGTAATAAATAAGTAAAATAATAATAAAACAGCACATAAGAAAAATGTAAGAAACCACATACAGTTGGTAGAGAAATAATTTTTTTCAG